>NC_083315.2:26133721-26455210 GCF_963455315.2 Globicephala melas
TTCATGTTACCAAAATGTTAAAAGTGACGTTAATAAGATATTTATAATATTTTTTATTGTTAAAATTTATTTCACAGGAAAAGAAGTACATGGTCAAATATGGTTTAGTTTTTAAGCTGGAGTACCTTTTGGTGCCTCACTTATTCTAATACATATTAAGAAGTTCTAGTTTGGGGATAGATTATACAATCATTTTGAAAACTATTCAACAATACAGAATACAGCAAGTGTGAAAGCTTTGTCATCTTTTATAATGAGCCTGAATTATTACATTTAAAACTAGAAAAAAAATAATATATTAAAAGTAATTTTAGACTATGTCAAAACATCTTATCAGTAGATGAGGAAACTAAAGTTTGAGTTTCAAAAATAATCAGCATATATTTCTTACCAATAGTGTCCAGATCAAAGTTAAGAGGCTATGTTTGAGGAACAGGGAATTTTTTTTTCTCTTTTTTAAAAAATTTAATTTAATTTAATTTAATTTTAACATCTTTATTGGAGTATCATTGCTTTACAATGGTGTGTTAGTTTCTGCTTTATAACAAAGTGAATCAGTTATACATATATATATATCCCCATATCTCTTCCCTCTTGTGTCTCCCTCCCTCCCACCCTCCCTATCCCACCCCCCTAGGTGGTCACAAAGCACCGAGCTGATCTCCCTGTGCTATGCGGCTGCTTCCCACTAGCTATATACTTTACATTTGGTAGTGTGTATATGTCCATGCCACTGTCTCACTTTGTCCCAACTTACCCTTCCCCCTCCCCACGTCCTCAAGTCCATTCTCTAGTAGGTCTGTGTCTTTGTTCCCATCTTGCCCCTAGGTTCTTCATGACCTTTTTTTTTTTTTTTTTTTAAGAGAGGAACGGGGAATTTTTTTAAGGAATGGAGAAATTTTACTCAAGTGTAAGAACCTACATGCCTCTACGATCTTAAAAGAAAAGATTTCTGGCCATATTTTCTAGGCAAAAAAGAACTTCTCTGTTCTTTGCATGTTACATTGTCCCATGCTTTCTTCTGGTTGTCACTCTCATTGCAACTGCCATGCTGGTCACCAAAGGAAAGGTTAATTTGAAAAAGAATTCGTATGCCTGAATGTGTTGTTTGTTCCCAGCTCCCTCTATCATATCACTTTCATTTTAATAAGAGAATACAGTGTCTTTGTTGAGAACCCAGAAGCCTGCAGTGTGCTTTGGCAGTGCCAGGATAAACTTGAGGAAGCCCTCTAGATAATTCCAAAACTCTTTGTAATACAGTACTGAGTGGGACTTTCTTGCTCCTCCAGAACTGATGGCTGGGACCCAAAGCTGGGGGACCAAGGGGCATTAAGAATCCCATATTATATAAAGAGAGTTCTCCATAAATGAGGCCACAAACCTCTCTTGAGAAGGAACTAGCCTTTCTATTCTCAGCCATCACCTCAAGTTCCCACTTCCAGAACCCATTTATAAAAGAAGAATAGAGAAGGGAGAGGGAATCCTTGTCGTATGTCTTTTGCCAAAAGAATTAGGGGCAAGGGAGTACCTCTTTTGCATCCCCAAAGCAAGGGAGAGGGGCTTCTAGGTTCTTCCAGAGAAAATGTGAGCAGCTCATCCTCTTTCTGGAGAACCAATAGCCAGCAGCCTGGCCCACCTGCCTCTGCATGTGAGAAAGGGAGGTGGCAGAGCTGGGCTGGGAGGCAGAGCAGCAGCTGTGCACCCACTGTGACCCTGGCAGGGACTCCTGGGCTTGCTGACTGCCCAGGGCACCCCCAGAACCAGGCTTACCTCACCTCGCTGGCATCGCACCAAGAGGCCCTGAGGTGTTCGTATCTGCTGCCTCTGAGCAGCTGTGGGCTGTGCCAGAGGACTTGCCAGAGGAGCTATGCAAGGGGGGCTGGTCACGGGGCCCGGCAGCAGATTCACACAAGGCCCTGCGGCCCGTAAGTGTTGGAGCAGGGGCAACAAGCACCACAGCCAGCAGCGAAGTCAAGAGACACTGGCCCTTCGTTGTCTGAACAAACCCCTTCCCAGTCTCAACACAAGTGCTGGGCAGAGGAATGGTAAAGAAAGTGCCATATATCCATGCAACGGAATACTAGTCAACCTTTACAGTGAAGGGAACTCTGTACCATGGGACAACGTGGATGAATCCGCATGAGGACATTGTGTTCAGCTGGACACAGAAGGACGACACTTGTAAAAGGTATCTAAAATAGTCAAATTCCAAATCCCAGACCGGAATAGTGGTGCACAGGGGCTGGGGAGGGGGAATGGAGCATTATTAGTCAACAGGTGTAAAGTTTCAGTTAAGCAAGATGAAAAGACTGCAGAGACCTGCTGGACAGCATGGTCCCCAGGGTCCATAGTACTGGAGTATACACTTAAAACTTCCTAGGAGGCTGGATCTCATGATGTGTTCTTACTACAATTAAAAATGTTATAAAAAAGGAATTGGGGTTGCGGGGCACATATCTCATGACCCCTGTTATGGGCTGAATAGTTAGTGACACTCTAAAATTCATGTTGAAATCCTAACCCCCAGGACCTCAAAATGTCACTGTGTTTGGAGATGGGGTATACCCTTTTAGGTATTTACTTGTGTGTTTGTTTGTTTTTCCTATGACACCCGTGCACATGATATTATAAATGTATACATTTGTATATCTTTTCTTGTGTCATCAGTTTATTTTGTAGACCCAGTAGTGGAACCTAGGAGGGTAGAGGGAAAGTCCTCCCCTACAAGTCTTCACAGAGATAATCAAATTAAAGTGAGGCCATCTGGGTGGACCCTAATCCAATATGGTGCTGAACTAATCCAAAGAGGAAATTTAGACCCAAAGATATATACAGAGGGAAGACCACGTGAGAACCCAGGGAGAAGATAGCCATCTACAAGCTGAGGAGAGCGGCCTCAGAAGAAACCAGTCCTGCTGAAACCCTTATGTCTGCCTTCTGGCTTGCAGATCTGAGACAATAAATGCCTGCCGTTGAGCCCCTGCCCCTACCAGCATGTGGTGCTCTTTTTTTGAAAGTCTTGGCAGACCAGCACATCCTTCCTCCCCTGCACTGCCTGGTGTCAAGGTGGTTGGAAGAGGGAGAAGCAGAGCATAAGCCCCTCAGCCCAAAGCCCTGGAGCTCACATCTCCCCTCTGTTAGAGGAAAGGTGGGGAGGATGACAATGGAGTGAGATCAAAATCACATATGAGATGGGAACTGGCAAGCGAATCCCATTAAAAATGACCAGAAAACTGTTAAAAGATGTTGAAAAAAGATTTAGCAAATACAGCCGAAAACCATGGAAAAATAGTTTTCACTGGAAAAACCACGTTAATACCCTCCACGATTTGAGACTGAAAAATAAGCCATAATAAGTAGTTATCTTAATACATCAAGCAAATGACAAAATAATGAAAGAGTGCAATTATTTGAGAGCTGTGGCATGTCCTTTAAGGCTGTCGCTATCCACAGACCTTGTCCTAATCCTGGGAGGGCTCAGGGCCATCAGGAGAATCCCCTGGCATTTCTTAGTCTGAGGTTTTCAGGGCATAGTAAGATTGGATTTGTTTAGTTTTTGTTTTGTTCTGTTTAATATATGCAGGATGCAGGCAGGCTCACCCTAGTTTGTTCTCAGGCTCCTGTTATGGTGGTCATGACTCAGATGTTCTGGAGGGTGTGTGTGGCAGCCTGGGTTGGGTGGGGTGCTGATGTCTGTGTCTGACAGCCCTCACCTCCCTTCTTCTTTCTTCCTTGGTTTTCCTCATGCCTGCCATTAGCCTCCTGGATATCTTCCTCCTAAGAGGCCTCCCTCCCTGCTCTGTTTCTCCTTGATTAGTCTTAATAGAATATTATAAACACAGTTCAAAGCTATCTTCCCTTCTGTCTTTACATAGTTGACTCTTTAATAATCTGTTGGTTTTTGTTTTTTGTTGTTGTGTATTTTATCATCTCTACATAATTAGTCAACAGCTTTTGTTCATTCCATTACTAGGTTTTGGAACTCAACTGATTTCTTGTCAAATTGGTCAGTGGTTCTTGGTAGAAGAAAGTCTCTATACTCTACCTTGTGTACGTTGACACATCCCTCAAAGTGTACAATCATATCTGCTAGGGACGTTATAAGATATTGTTAATAATCTAGACAGTAGATGCTGACACTTCACCATCTACCCTCCAATAGAGCTCACACATTTATTTTCCTGAAAAGTTGCTGAAATGGTGATCGCGGATATAGGATGTAGCCAGTGGCTGGCGGGGTAATTTGTATCCTTTCAGAGGGAAACTGTGTATCTCCTTCTGTTTGTGTTCCTGAGCAGGGTTCTCTGACCTAACTTTTTAATAGAATTTCTGCCAAGCTCAACTTGTTGGGAAGAGTGATTTACTATTCTAAGCATAAATGTTAGCAAATTGTGGGGTGAAGCTACACTTTCATGACAGACGCCAAGAACATGTTTATAACATGAAGTCTCTCTGCTTGTCTCCACCCATCAAGGCCTCCAAGGAAAGCTACACTTTGTATCTGGAACCAATTTAACATTAAACATGGCCCGGAACTCTTACCTCTTAGTTTAGTCAGTTACTTTCTTCTTTCTAATAACATAAATCCATTATTATCCAAATTTAACAGCAAAATGAATTCTCAAGTGGTTATCTGAGGACTCTTAACTCCTAGAAATATAATTCTGTTCTAGTCAATTTTTAGGTCAAACAAAGTTCACTGTGTTAACAATGAAAAGAAACAAAGCAGGGAGGGGACGTCTATAATGGGATTGGGCTCAAGGACTTTTTTAATGAGTTCATGTTCATGGTTATAATGTAGTGGGGAAATATATAAGGTCCAGGACAACTAATGAATTTGTTGATGTTACAAAAGGAAAAATTCTTTTGTGAACACATATATTTTTAAAGAAACAGATATTCTAAGCTTTTTACTTGCTGGGTTTTGTTTCTGTTTTTTTTTTTATAGAAAAGAATTTTAGGATACAAAAGGGAGAAAACAGAAAATTTACATTATTCTATTTCTTTTTAAGAATTTCCTTAGACATACAGGCAGATCAACACTCATTCTTCTCCCTCCCCCTTTTGAGTTTTTATCTGGTTCTTTATTTTCCCACCACACAAGTTTACTCTGTGCCACAGAATAAAATATACTTAACCATGGTCTTCCTGCTAACAGTTTGGAATTTAGCTCTTCCCCTTCTGAACATAAATGTGGATTCTTAAGAATGATAACTGATTTGGAGGGGGAATTTATTGATAGTAAACAAAAGGGAACCTCACAATATGGGTTATCACCTTTGTATGTAGACGTCTAATAATTGGCTTCCAAGAGAGCAACCGCTCTTGTTATTCAATTATAAGTCTTCTGTGACTTGAATATGAAATCACAATCACACAGCAGCAAGCGGTTCTGGAAGTCGGCTAATGGTTTCCAGGCGGCATCTTAACAGACACATCAAGGGTGAGAAACTCATCTCTCTGGGCATAGAGTTTTTCCCACTTAAATCTTGTTTGGAATTTCTATATTCACAGCAAGAAGGTGTCGCTCTCCATTTCTGTTTACTTCCTACCCTAATACCAGCAGCCAAGAAAAACTAAGAGACAGCATTCTCACAGTTATTTATTTTAAAAAGCGTACTGTTCCCTAAAAGTGTCACCCTACCCCCTGCTTATTGTTTTGATGCTATTCTTTGTAGAGCCTTGAACAAACCACCCAGTTTGAGGCTCCTGCTGGAACTCAAATCTTTTGTCTGCCCCCTGCCACCACTCCATCCTTCAGGCTGGCTGAGGGTGATGTCATCAGACGCAGGGAACCCTGTTGCAGTAAGACTCTCTGAAGCATCCTTTGTTGGACACCCAGGCCCGTGATTCACAAACTAAGGGAGATGTGATGACAGTGGCATTCTGTGGCTGGACCCACGTCCCCAGCTGAGCACGATTCCACAGACACGCCTCTGTGGGAGCCGAGCGGGAGCTGCACACATAAGACCCGTCTACCGTTTCCTGCCTGGTCTATCCCACAAGTGATACAGGAACCAGTATTATCACAGACAACTTTTTCCTCCCTGGACCACCCACCCCTGCACACTTGCCACACGCTGGCTGCAGGTCTGTAACTTTATCATCCTCTAGGGACAGTCTGTGTGGTACTGAGGTGTCCGAGCTCCTCCCCATGGCTGCCCTGGAGACCCTCACTCAGGTCGCCCTCCTGCGGTCACTTGAATATTTTGTTATTAAAAAGGTTATCTGTGTCTTACAAATTCTCCTTATGTTAAGAAAGATACTTCTCTGAGACTTGCCAGTTAGCAGGACTCATAGGAAAGAGCGAAACCTGCAGATTTGAGTGTGATAACTGCAAATGGAAATGGTTTTATTTCCAATGAACACAAGAAGTAATGACAGATCAAGTAATGACAGATCTCGAGAGACAGGTGTTAATAACCCTTAGTGAGGTACAGAGAGGCTACATGGCCTGCAGAGATTAAAGTTTCCCCCAGCTAGCTAACCCACTGCCGAAACACCCCAGTGATAAGACGACTAACAAAATCTTCAGACGTAAAAAGGATTTTTATTGTTTCTCATTATGATTGTTTTCGTTTTTATTCTTTCAACTGGAAAATTATTCCCATTGAAAATTTTCAATCATTGCTCATAAAAAGATGTTTAGCAAGGACCGTCCAGTACTTGGAAGTTGTGAAAATCTACTTGTGCTCTCAAAACATCTGCAGTCCCCAGTGGAGTTCTGGCTCTGTCTACTACACTTGCCTTCCAGCAAAAACACAGGAGAAGGGCGATTTCCCATCGGCACTGTCGTGCAAACTGTAATCTTGGGAAGAAATGAGTAAACACATTACTGAGCAGCAGCATGAAAGAAGACACACAGTTGCCTGGTTGTTTCAGTAAAGACATAGGGAATTAGTTGACTGTGTTCACGTAGATTTGGGTTTATACACCTGCTACACACTCACACACACACACACATACACACACACACTCTACACACTACGCAAGCTGTGTAGCCCAAAACTACACTGGCTCTAACCCTTGGATCAGTAGATATAAACTAGCCAAACAAAAGTACACTTTAAACTTCATAATAATCATGGTCACTGCATGCATATACAATAAACTTCCCATTAATTTGTTGGAACTAGTGGAGCTAAAGGGAAGTCAATATTTATTGAGCTTGTTTTGTATCAGGCACAAAATTTATCTCTTAGTCTTTTAGCCAACACATGCGCACAAATATCTTTACGAATAACGCTACTATCTGTTTTTATAGAGGAACAGTGTCGGATTCAAAGAAGTGAGTAACGTATCAGGGTCGTGTAGATTCATATAAATATATATTTTTATTATACGGGCATAGTCCAATATCATAAACATTGATGAGATGGACAGATCAGCGGACTGAATTCACATGTTTTATATGGCATAGGACTGACCACATTCTGCTTTGGTACAGTGACTATCCAAGTTTCCATTCTTTATAATTTATCCATCAGTACATTAGGTAGAAAAAGTCAATTTAATAAAACCATATTTCATGTTCAATGTCATATTTAAAATACTACATTTTCTAAATGTTTTACTATAACTACATATTAATTTTATAATTTTAAAATATTTTACAATATTTTAAAAACTTGAGTAATGGGTATTAATTTATGTCTGTTAATTTTACATCTATTACATAATAAGGTGTTTCTGCAGTTAACTCATTTTATAACCTTCTACTTGGAAAATCCTAACTTTACCATATGATGAAGGTGAAGCTGTTATCTTATCATCCTTGTGGAAGAATAACAAAAGAGTATTAAAAATGGCCAATTGTAAGTTGAGATCATATGTGTCTGGTTACCCTTTCAATAATCTATCCTGACAAATGATTGCTATTGATTTCATCAGTTGGTTTTGTATGCTATGACCAAAGTCAATTAAAGCTTCAGAACTTCGACAAACAATAAAACTGTTGGTAAAACAGCATTGAAAGAGAGAAGTGTCAATATTATAGACTTTACATATACTAACAGATTAAATTACTAAAAAGGAGAGTGCTTAAAGGATATCTGAAGTATGTATTGTGGTAAAACTGGGAATCCATAATAAAGGAAGGGAAATCTGTGAGAGGCAACAGTGCCTACATGGCCAGGGTCCTGTCTGGGCTCGCCGAGGATCTGGGACCCGTAATGGTATAAAGCACGTCATCTTAACCTTTTCTCATCTTCCTTCTCCTGGACCATCATCTTGCAACCTGGTTCTTCTTCTCAGTAAAATGACCCAGGGATCTAAACATCTTGCAGTGTAACAGGAGAGGATACATTTACCGAGGACCATGTTTCTGGCAAGCATTTCTATATATCATCCTATTTAGCAACAAAACAGATTTGTGATATTGTAATAACCTCCCCACTTTACACACGAAACAGTGAAGGATCACTGACTTATAAAGATCTTCCAAATGGTGAAATGTTTCATAGTACAATTTCAGAAATATCCCGTTTGTTAATTATGAACACTGATTTCATCAGAAAAGTCTTTGCATGTCGAGAAACTCTCAAGTTCATGGTACCATATACACATTTTCCGATATTTTAATTTTCACATGAAAGCTCTAATTCTGTCACTGGCCACAAATACCATCGATTGTCCTTGAGGTGACAGGCTCATTTCTTTCACTCTCGAGGCCACGTCTATCAAACACCCGAGTCAAGCAGCCATGCTTTGGTCTCTTTGTTCTGGCGTGGCCTGGGAAAGTGGCTGCTCGAGCTTGCAGCTAGCTGGGTGGGACAGCTTTTTCTAGACACAGCTGCTCTGTGTGTCCCTCTCATTTTTAATTCCAAAGTAATGAAAATAACGTGCTCAAGAATGAAGATTAATAAAATCAACATTTTGTCCTTCTTCCTCAGGGACCTTCTTAAATGCACCTGGCTTGTCTTCCTTTCTCTGAGTGCATGCCAGTGGAGAATAGGGTGACCACCAACAGTCTGGTGCCACTGTCTTGATTTTATTCACCATTCCTTTTGAATTTTAGTGAAAAGCTATGAAAACACTGTGGCAGGTATTCGGTGTCTGGTTTTTTAATGAATAAATGAATGAATGAATATAAAATACTTGAGTTGCTATCAGGCGTCAAGGAAAAAGTCTATTTATAAATGGCAAAAATACACAAAATGAAATACTTTGTGTATTTGGAAGTTGTTATATCTAGTCCATTCTACCTTCTTTCAACCATATTCAGGAAATATCTGGAATCAAAAGTACCAGATTTAGTGCTTTTTATTTGCATTATATGTGTTCCCTTACCTCCCCCCCACCACTGTACACTTGCCCATGTGGGTTGCAGTATTTATCCTACTTATTCCATGACTCGTTTTGAGCATTGAGTGAATTCAGAGCCATGAAGGAACTCTTGCAACATCATTCGGGACCCACTTATTGAATGCAAAATATTGTGTGATCGTAAACAATGGTGATAATAAAGAATAAAGTTCAAATTATGGGGCTGGAGAAAAGGACTTAAGAAAGATAAGGCACTTGGGACTTCCCTGGTGGTGCAGCGGTTGAGAGTCTGCCTGCCGATGCAGGGGACACGGGTTTGTGCCCCGGTCTGGGAAGATCCCACGTGCCGCGGAGTGGCTGGGCCCGTGAGCCATGGCCGCTGGGCCTGCGCGTCCGGAGCCTGTGCTCCGCAGCGGGAGAGGCCACAACAGTGAGAGGCCCGTGTACCGCAAAAAAAAAAAAAATCCCCCCCCCCAAAAACAAAAAAAAAACAAAAAAAGATAAGGCACTTGAAATGTGGTTAAGAAATGAAACTAGCAAAGTCAAGGAGACATGATTGTAGAGCATGGTGAGCAGTACTGTGGGATGTAGCTTTTATGGGTGATTACACACGTAGGTGCTGTTAGTCAAGGGAAGGCAGACTGAAGCAACCTAGGCATATTTTCTGGCATTTGATGTGGCATATCATGGAGAAATGATAATATGATCTTGATGCTTCCTCGGGTTGTACTGTGGATGATGGATTAGGGACATTTGACAGAGACAATTAAAGAAAATATGTTCCATATCTAAGAGGGTGAAGGCATGAGTAAATGGGAAAAAAGGAATTTTAACTTAGGCAGAAAATTATTATTGTGGACCACTGAAAAAAAGAAATACTACTGTAATATCCTTTCTAGCTGATATAATAACTAGGACCTTCAGGGTATTGGACTTATGGGGCTGCTCTATACACATCTGGACACAGATCTGATGGTTTCTTTTTCGATTGGGAAGTAGAATATGCAGAAGTAACAGTTAATGGTCACAGGGAGCAGATTTTCCCAGGAGACAAGTGGTCTGGAAATTCTGTATCTTCCTCAGCAAATACCTCAGTTTATTCACTAGCAAGTGGAAGTGCATTCCATTCCTGTTCTAAACTCTTGCAAATAACAGCAACAGTCATTTCTAGATGTAAGGCTTCATACTGTGGGATCTTAATTCAGGCTTGTTGTCAGCCTGATGTGTTCTCTCCCTGGATTGAGAGCTCTCTTGATTAGCATAGCACTTCACAGCGTGTCTTCAGATTCAGATCACTGTCAGCTTCAGAATAATTGTAGCAGCTATTTTTAAAATGCTGTAATTAAAAATAGTCTTGCGATAGGACTGCTGATTGTCCCAATGCTTTTCCCTTTTAGACATTCGTCAGTATTGCTGTTTAGATTACATATATAGTGCATTCATGATTGTGATATTTAAAGCATCTAATGTGTATTAATTGGCATGGATCAGGCACTGGGCTGAAGACTTTAAAGCTAATGTCATAAAATGTTGATATCCACATAAACCCTAGGAGGTTGCAGTTGAGAAAACTGGATATGTAGAAGTCAGACAACTTACCAAGTAAGTAACTTGCCATAGTAAGTGATGGGGCTGGAACTACACTTAGTCTTGATTCCAGCAACCATGTGTGCTGTTCTTGAGAGGGTATTTCAGCTGTTTATAACAGGCATGTGTGCAAAATGCAGATGAAGAAGTAGTTACATCTTAAGAACATGGCACACATCTTTTGATATTATTTTACATAAAGTTAAGTAACTACACTTACATTTATTCGGTGAATTAGATCAGTATTGTTCATAATAAAAAGAGAGTATTTAGACAGTTATTGAGGACCTACTATGTACCAGGCACTGTGGGAAGTGACTGTTCCGTTTTTCATCTCACTTAACACATGTGCAGTAGAAATATTGTCAATGTTTTGTAAATAAGAAAATCTATGATCAGCTGCTCATAGCACAGCCAGGATTTGAACTCAGATGGTGTGACACCAAGTCTCTGTCATGAAATGATATTAGTAGAAGACATTTTAGGAACTGATTTCATTCTAGTGAAATTGCGAGATGAGTGCATTTCACACTGCATTTTGTTTAAACACATCTTTCCCTAATTGATGGCCCCCAAATAGCCCATTGATCCAGGTATTCTGCTATTCCTGTGGCCAGAACGTTGGGATGTGATCCCAGTTCGTCAATTAGACACTCCATAACTATAATTAGATTCATGACCAGCGTGACAAGAAGAGTGAAACTTGCTGAAGCCCGGAGGGTGGTGTGGGGACAATGACAGATTGTTCCAGCCCCATGGCCCACCAGCGTCCCCTGTCCCTGTCACTTCAGCCTGTCCACCAATTCTTAGGTCTTCCCTACATCCTTCCAACAAAATGTCTTGTTGAAATTAACCAGAATGGCAGGCAGAATTCTAAAGACACCCCACCCACTGATTCCTGACTGCTGGTCATTTAGTCAAACACTATTCAGGGTCTGCTGTGGGGGATTTTGCAGGTATAGAAAAGCCCCAAGTCAGTTACCTAAAGATACAGAGAGTGTGAATGTGGGCATGGCCTAATGACAAGAGCCTTTCAAGAGCAGAGAGTTTCATCTGGCTGGTAGCAGAAGTGGAGACAAGATTTAAATCACAGGAGGACTCACTGGCACAAAAACAGACACATAGATCAATGGACAGAATAGAGAGCCCAGAAATAAACCTGTGCACATATAGTCAATTAATGACAAAGCAGGCAAGAATATGCAGTGGAGAAAAGACAGTCTCTTCAGTAAGTGGTACTGAGAAAACTGGACAGCTACATGTAAAAGAAGGAGATTAGAACACTTCCTCACATCATATACAAAAATAAACTAAAAATGATTTAAAGACCTAAATGTAAGACCTGAAACCATAAAATTCCTAGAAGAGAACATAGGCAGAGCACTCTTTGACATAAATCACAGCAATATTTTTTTTTATTTGTCTCCAAAGGCAAAAGAAATAAAAGCAAAAATAAACAAATGGGACCTAATTAAATCTAAAAGCTTTTGCACAGCAAAGGAACCATTGACAAGATGAAAAGACAGCCTACAGAATGGGAGAAAACATTTGCAAATGATATGATGGACAAGGAGTTGATATCCAAAATATACAAATGGCTCATACAACTCAATATCAAAAAAACAAACAACCCAATCAAAAAATGGGCAGAAGACCTGAAAAGACATTTTTCCAAAGAAGACATACATACAGATGGCTAACAGGCACATGAAAAGGTGCTCAGCATCATGCTAATTATTAGATAAATGCAAATCAAAACCAAAATAAGCTATCACCTCACACCTGTAGGAATGGCTATCATCAAAAAGCCTACAAATAACAAATGTTGGTGAGGATGTGGAGAAAAGGAAACACTTGTGCACTGTTGGTGAGAATGTAAATTGGTGCAGCCACTATGGAAAACAGTATGGAGAGTCCTCAAAAAACTAAAAATAGAACTACCATGTGACCCAGCAATTCCACTCCTGGATATATTTCCTGAAAAAATGAAAACACTAATTTGAAAAGATATATTCACCCCAATATTCATACTATTTACAAGAGCCAAGACATGGAAGCAGCCCAAGTGTCCAAGTTGCTTAAGAAGTTGCAGTATATATACACACACACACACAATGGAATCTCACTCAGCTATAAAAAAGAATGAAATTCTACCATTTACAGCAATGTGGATGGACCTAGAGAATATTATTATGCTTAGTGAAATAAGTCAGACAGAGAAAGAGAAATACTGTATGATATCACTTATATGTAGAATCTAAAAAATAATACAAATGAATGTATATAGCAAAACAAAAATAGACTCACAGATATAGAAAACAAACTAGTGGTTACCAGTGAGGTGGGGAGGGGAAAGATAGGGGTATGGAATTAACAGATACAAACCATAACACATAAAATAAATAAGCTACAAGATATATTATACAGTACAGGAAATTATAGGCATTATTTTTAATAACTTTCAATGGAATATAATCTGTAAAATATTGAGTCACTATGCTCTACACCTGAAACTAACATAATATTATAAATCAACTATACTTCAAAAAAAAAAAAAGAGCTGACTGGATCCCCTTCCTTTTCTACAGCAAATCTCCCAAAGGACAGGTTCTACTGCTCCTCCTTTGTCAGTGCACTGAGACCTCATTTCTAGAACCATCTTCATCATCTGTAAAATACACACCATGTAGGGTCGGCTGCACACTTTCAGAATTGAAGTACTCATTTCTTAAAGCATAAACAGTTTATCAATGAGGAAGCCAACTGAGAAGGTCTGAAGTCTTTTTAAGGCCAGGATACATGGGACATAGTAGGGATTCTTTTATGGATTTCTGAGCATTTCAACAATGTGCTGCAAATGACCCGTGTTTTTTGGGGGAAAAGGGAAAGAGAGATTAACAGCTAAGTTTAATGCCCATTATATGTCTGAAGTAAGCACTCCTCACAATAACCCTCTGAAGTAGAAAAATAATTTCATCCAATTGACAGGTGAGGAAAATTAAACAAGTCAATACTAAGGGTCTCACTGGGCACCCAATGATGGGTAGTACCTCACAGTTGTGAACTAAGCTTCAAAGTGCACATCTTGATTTTACTTAAGATACGCTTTGCATTTTATTCGCCAGAACATAAAAAGTTATTGTTAAGTATTACATATCAACAAGTGAAGTACTATGAGGTTTTCAGGAGGAAAGCAAAGAATGAGAAATAGGAATCTCTTCCCATTGGTTAAAATGATAAGTGGTGGCACTATTCGTAGAACTTGGTCTCTGTTGCTTTTCTTGTGGGATACCTTCCTCTTCTCTGAGAGGAATGGAATGATTGAGGAACTGGACAAAATGCTCTCTTACAGCCTTCAGCTACAGCTCTAAATTTCCAAGAAAGTAATCAGCAAAAATTAGGTAGTAACATTGACAAAGGCTTCACCAGGCCCCCTCACAGTGTCATTCATTCTTTTGATGCTATTTCTTATACCATACATCAGTTCTGCTGTTAGCAGTGCCCTGAATTCCAAGTAGATTAGAGAAGTACATTATGTACAGTTTTGCTTTATATACTCAATACATTATTTATACTTCTATTTTCAGAACATAAATTATTTGCATTTTGCTACACTCTTTCATCTACACTAAAAATACTTACAGACTCAAGTGTCCTCAAGGAAGCAAGGAGTCTTCTTCAGGGTATAAGGAACATTAAGAACCACTTTACTCCTTTCTGGACGTCTGCACAGAAATGTTCTTTTACCTTACATTGATTAAAAAACATGCACTGTCTCTTTCAATACCCACATCTTCAAAACAAAGGATTTCTTTAAATCTTGGTGCAGTCCCCCCCACTGTGCTGTCTGCAACTCAACCTAAAGACCACATTGAGAAGAATGGTTTCCAGGGAATCAGAGGAGAATAGGATTAAATTTTAATTATTTGTGTCTTCATTACTTGCATACTTATTCACTCAACAGGTGGTCGTAAATACTAAAATCCAGGGACAGAGTCACGAGAAAGCAGATCTAATCCTGGTCCTCATGGAATTTATATCCTATCAGTGAAGACAAGTTTCTTGACAGCTAAATACACATCTACTTGCTTATGATTGCTGTTAGGTTTTCTAGGAAGATAATGTGTCCCCCATGAATGTATATCAGGAAGGATGGGGCTGGAATGTTGTTGACTATGAGTCAAAAATGGGACAATTGATCTGAAATCTGAAATAAGAGGAAATATTTACTGGGAGAAGGTAAAAACATGAAAGAATGGGAGGGCTGTGCTCCAGATTGGAGAAATCACTTGTACAAGGCTGTAAAGGCTAGAAATGCACAGTGTTCAAAGGAAAGAAAAGAATTATTTTTGGCGGTCTGCTATGGAATGAATATATGTGTCCTTCCAAAATGCATTTGTTGACTCCTAACCTCCAATGTGATGGTGTTAGGAGGTGGGGCCTTTGGGAAGTGATGAGATCTTGAGGATGGATCCCCCATGATGATATCAGTGCCCTTATAAAAGGGACCCTGAGTGCTCCCTCACTCCTTACTCCATGTGAGGACACAGGGAGAAGTCCGTTTATAGCCAGGAAGCGGGTCCTCACCAGACGTTGAATCTGCCAGTGCCTTGATCTTGGACTCAGAAACAGAGAGGAAACAGCTGGCAGTAGGTAAGGCAGGCCTAGAATACCCAGTTTTGGGTTTTTTGTCTTTGTCTAGCAAGAAAGGAATACTTACTGAGTTAGCTCTAGAGAGGGGCATGGTTTGATTTTTGCTTTTTAACGCTCACTGTGGTTGTAAATGGGGAGGGGTTAATGGGGGGCCTGCGTGAATGCAGGGGTGTATGTTAGGAGGTGATTGAGGTGGTGCATGTGAGAGAGGTGGCTCAAATGATGGTGGACAGATTTGGACATCACCGATGAGATAAAACTGACACGACTTGGTGAGCAAATGTACAGGGATGAGGATACGGGACTTGTCAGGGGTGGCTCCCACATATTTGGATTGTTGAACTGAGTTGAGTGAGTGTTGGTGCCAATCACCAGAGAAGGACTGGACGTGAGGAGAGGTGGAGGGAAGAGCTAGTGAGCTTTGGACAAGATGAGTCTGATGTGCTTATGAAAATGTATCAGGCAAAATGAGTCCACAACAGTGGAATTAGAGTAGTTGATACTGTTTGAATGTCAACCAAATAAGAAGATACTTCATAGATCTATGAACCCGTATCAGTGAAACATCCTTTGCCCATGTTGTCAATAAATGGTAAAAAGTAAGCCTGGGGATAAGCCCAATAACTTTCTTAATGTTCTTTTCATTTTTCATTCAATGAATCTGGATGCTCAAATTAGTAGTTTTTTAACAACACTCCTAATGTAAATTATTCTTTTTAAATAAAAGAGGATAAAAAGTCAATTTCATAAATTGTCCTTTGAGGGAGTAGAATCCTGTTACAGATTGAATTATGTCCCCAAAAATGATGTGTTGAAGTCCTAGCTCCCTATCCCTGTGAATGTGACCTTATTTGGAAATAGAGGTCACAGATGTGATCAAGTTAAGATGAGGTCATTAGGGTGGGCCCTAAAGCAATATGACCTGTGCCCTTATAAAAAGGGAGATGCCACAGAAGACAGTGACATAGGGGGGAACTTCCTGTGATGACAGAAGCCAGGACTGATGACACTGCTGGAGGTTAGAACGAGGCATGGAGGGCGTCTACCCAGTGTCCCAGAGGAAGCACGACCCTAGCAACACCTTGATTTTGGATTTCTTTTGACAGAATAAACTGTTGGGTTAAGTCACCCAATTTGTGGTAATTTATTACACCAGCTGTAGGAAACAAATACAAACTCTGTCAGTGTTACAAGGGATTTTAGCTTCAGAGTCTTTACTTCAGCAAACTCAGAAAGGCATCATGAAAGCAAAGAAAAAAACAAAGCATAGCTCAGTGAAATCTCGGAAAAGAAATAATGAAAAATAGAAGACTACACAGCTCCATTCCTGAGACTCTGTAATCAAGCCAGGCCGAAGACCTGCCATCTGTGAATTTTCCTGTATCCTCCCTGTTCAAGTCAGGGAAATCCTCAGAAAAAGAAGATATTTTAAAAATGCCAAAGTCTTAATTGGCATCCTTTGGAAGCAGCATCTGAAGGCTTCAGAACACAGAGTGACTGAATGAAGACTGAGCCATCTATTTAACTCCAGTGATTGCCCTGCTAAAGAAAAGTATCGCTGGTAAGGGAGTTGTATCAATTCAGTGAAATAGTCAAATATCTTTGAGAGAGTCAGCGCCATTTTAACAAGATTGTAATTTTCACTTAAGAAGTAGAATAGACACATTTTTATTTTAAAGAATAGGTGAAAGTTGATCTTTGGAAGAGTATCCTGTTTATCCTTAAAATGTTCACACAACTATTAACTACACATAATGAGCTATTTAATAGCCAACTGTTTCTCTTGGACTAAAAGTTAGTATATGAATGAAAGAAAAATCATGAGAACTCTGTCTCTGTCTCAAAAGGCACCAGACTGTGTTTCCTGTTAGGTGTTAAATCGTTCCATTTAAAATAAACTAAATATAGCTATTACTAAAGACAAGAATGGCACCAGGAGCATTTATTATCACAATCATTCCCTGAACCAAATCACAGTTGCAGCTATTGTTGTGCTTTAGATTCCTGACTACTTGTGTGAAACTAAGCCCAGTTCTTCCGGCAAAAAGCTCTTTCTAGGAGGGATGTGCTGTCTCTTTAACACTTCTCCATTCTACTATCTTCATTTATTATTTATTAAGTGTAAAATTTAGCAGGGTGACCTGAACCAAAACGTGCAATTCATTCGCATGAAAGTAGGCTCCTTTATAACTTTATTCCTTCTTAGAAAATTATAGGAAGCAAAAAAAAGAAAAAAAAAAGAAAGAAAATCCCTTAGAAACGAAGTAGCTGACACATCACATTTATTAGAGCTGTGAAGCTCTTCAAAGTAGATGACTTACAATTTTTCATCCTCAACAATGGTTTCTGCCAGAATGCTGCTAGACTTGGGAAGGATGATTAACCGACCAGACGGTCACATTTAATGGCAGTGTGCTACTAATTCATTCCAAAATAAGTTCAGATTTGCCAGCAAGAGGAAAGAACTCAACAAAAAGACATTTTTCAAGACGTCTTTTTTTCTAACTAAAATCATCCATTTTCAATATAAGTCCAAAAGCTCATATGAAGACTAAATAGGTCCTCAAAGGTCTCTAAGTACAAAGGCTGACATATTGTAATAAAGACATAAGTGTTTTGCCGAGAGCCTACAATACTTTCAAATATAAGACTGCATCCTCATCCAAATTGATACAACAGGTGAGCTAAAGCAAGTAAAAAATCGTTAAAATGTGTAATTACTCCTTATTTTAATAGATGGTTCATACTTTGTAGTTTAAAAGGAGAAACAAAGGAAAATAATTAAAACCGCAACAGTTGTGTTAACATGCAACCGTTGAAATACTCTTGGTACTGGACAGCTGATGGTCTGTTCTAAAACACAGACTGTGATAATAGGACAGATTGTTCTAATGGTAATGCTGAAGTGGCTCTATTGACCTCAGGAAAAAGCATTTAATCACAGTGTTTGGCAAAAGAGGCTGCTGTAAGGTCAGTTCTAGAAGAAGCAAGTCAGCAACAAGGTTGTTGGGGAAACGTCCTGATATGTGAATACACCCTATTTCCAAACCACGTGGCCTTACAGCTTAGAACAGTCAAGATGTCAAGCTGGCAAGAATAAATATTTGCTGTACAGTAGAAACTAACACAACATTGTAAAACAACTATATTCCAATAAAAATTAATTTTAAAAAAACATAGTGGGAAAAAAAATTCATAGATGGAGGCAATATCATCAAAATGATAGGCTTTAATTAGATGTGGGCAATTAAGAGTGCTAGAGTAAAGTTAATTTTAAATTAGATTAATGGTTCCAGTTTTGGCAAAGACTGAATAACAGGGACCAGATTTACCCTCCTTTATGAAACATCTAAAAAACTGAACAGAATATAGGCACACCAGGCATCAGGAAATGAAGGAAAGGGACCCCTGAAAGAGGGAAATGAATAAGGTGAGACCTCTGATTGCCCTCGTTTTCTCCACGGATGAGTGTCCAGGCCAAGTAAGTGCAAGGGAGGAGGATCCAGGCAGAGTGCAGTGATTTCCCTGGGGTGAGACAGAGCTGAAACTCCAGGGAGGCTGATGGGAGTCTGTGGGGCAGAGTAATGGAGTGGAAAGAGGGATCAACAGAGAGGTCAGGGGACCTGCAGGGGCCCCGCCGGAGCCTCCAGCTGAGCACCAATGAGCTGATGCCTGTGAGAAAACTACGCAAAAGGAGGAGAGGAAACAACCCTCAGGGCTAACACAGGGCCAGAACTAGTTTGTGTCCCAAGAGTGAGAGTGGGAAACGTCATAATCCATGGGCATCAGATAGTTTTAAAAAGGTAGTTCCTTGGGCTTCCCTGGTGGCGCAGTCGTTGGGAGTCCACCTGCTGATGCAGGGGACATGGGTTCGTGCCCCGGTCCGGGAGGATCCCACATGCCACGGAGCAGCTGGGCCCGTGGGCTGTGGACGCTGGGCCTGCGCGTCTGGAGCCTGTGCTCCACAGCGGAAGAGGCCACAACAGTGAGAGGCCCGCATACCGCAAAAAAAAAAAAAAAAAATGTAGTTCCCCAATAGTGGAGCAAAATTACACTAGACTAAAGCCTGACTAACAGAGCTTAAAATAGGATCTGAAAAGTATCCAACTATTTCCATGTAACTTAATCTGAAATAGATGAAAACTGTTTTTCTTCATAGATAACATCATGATCATCTACATAGAAAATCCTATGTAATCCACAACCACAAAAGCCAGAGGAACTAATAAATGAGTTTAGCAAGTTTTCAAGACACAACATTAATATATAAAAATCAATTGTACTTAAGAGCTAAACTATAAAATTCTTAGAAAAAACAGGGCAAAATCTTCACAACATTAGATTTGACAGTAATCTCTTGGATATGACAATAAAGGCACATGCAACAAAAGAAAAAATAGACAAATTGTACTTCATAAAAATATATAACTTTTGTGCATCAAATGACAGTATCAACAGAGTGAAAAGGCAACTCACAGAGTGGGAAGAATATTTGCAAATCATAAATCTGAAAAGGGCTTGATTTCCATGATATATAGGGAAGTCCTAAACCTCAACAACCAAAAAACAAGCAATCCAATTCAAAAATCAGCAAAGGACTTAAATAGACATTTCTCCAAAGAAGATACACAAATGAGCACATGAGAAGATGCTCAACGTCACTAATTACTGGGGAAATGCAAATCAAAACCACAACATGGTACCACTGCACACCCACTGGGGTGGCTACTATCAGAACACGCACGCACACACACACACTTAAAGTGTTGATGAAGATGTCAAAATTTGGAACTCTTCTGCACTGTTGGTGGGACTGTAAAATGGTGCAGCCTCTGTGGAAACAGTATGTACGTTCCCCAAAAAGCTACAAATAGAATTAACATATGGTCCAGAAATTCTACTTCTGAATATATACCCCAAACAACTGAAATCAGTGTCTTGAAGAGATATTTATACATCCATGTTCACAGCACCGTTAGTCACAATAGCTAAACCTTGGAAGAAACCCGAATGTACATCACAGATGAATGGATAAACAAATGTGGTCTATCCATACAATGGAATAATATTCAACCTTAAAAGGGAAGGAAATTCTGACATCTGCTACAACCTGAATGAACTTTGAGGATGTCATGCTAAGTGAAATAAACCAGTCACAAAAGGACAAATATTGTATGAAATCACTTATATGAGGTACTTAGAGTTGTCTAAATCATAGGGACATAAAATGGAATGAAGGCTGCCAGGAGCTGTGGGGAGGGAGGAATGGGAGTTATTGTTAAATGATAATTGAGGTTCAGTTTTACAAGATAAAGACAGCTATGGAGACGGAGGCAGGTGATGGTTGTGCAACAGTGTGAATGTACTGATATTACTGAACTGTCTACTTAGAAGTGGGCAAGATGGGAAATTTTGTTAGGTATATTTTACCACAATAAAAAATTAGAAAAATTCAACTATATTTCTGCATACTAGAAATGAAACTTCAAAAATTAAAACTTAATAAACAATACCACTACAGTAGAATAAAAAATATGAAGCACTTAGAGATACATCTAATAAAATATATACAAGTCTTGCACCCTGAAAAAAGCATCCTGAAACAAATTAAAGAAGACCTTAGTAAATGAAGAGATATACTGTGTTCGTAGATTGGAAGATTCAATATAGTTAAGCTGTCAATCCTCCATGAATTCATCTATAGATTCAATAGAATCTCAACCAAAATCCTTGCAGGCTCTGTTTTTTTGAGAAACTGACAAGCAGTTTCTAAAATTCATGTGAAATTGCAAAGATCTAGAAAAGCCAAAACAACCTCGAGAAAGAAAAATGAAGGACTTACATTACCCGACTTCAAAAATCACTCTACAGTTACGTAATCAAGACAGTGTGGTTTTGGCATCAAGATAGGCTAGCAGATTAATGAATCAGAGTGCAGGGTGCAAAAAGAGACCCAGACATATACAGTCAACTGAACTCTGACAAAGGTAAAAGGGCAGTTCAGTCTGGTAAGGATTAGCTTTTTAACAAATGGCATTGTAGCAATTGGATATTCATACGGGGAAGAAAGGAAAGAAAAAACTAGTGGAGGTTTAATTCAAAATGTATCATAGGTCTAAGCATGAACTTAAAACTGTAAAATTCCCAGACTATAACAAAGAGTTTATATGTTTCCTTGGGTTGGGCAAAGATTTCTTAGATATGAGGTCAACACATGATCCACAAAAAAATATGTAAAAAATTGATATTAGACTTCAGCAAAATTAAGAACTTATGCTTTTTTGAAAGATACTGGTAAGATGGCAAATAAGCACATGATAATATGTTTAACATCAAGAGCCATTATAGAATTGAAAATGAAACCACAGTGAGATATCACTATATGCACATTAAAATGTCAGGCTGTGGAGCAGTTAGGACCCTCATAAATTTCTGCTGGGAATATAAAATGGTACAATCACCTTGGGAAACATTCTGCAGTTTCTTAAAAAGTTAAACATATACCTACTCTGTGACCCAAGGTATTCACCCAAAATAAATTAAAGCATATATTTAAAACAAAGACTTGTACATGAATGTTAATAGTATCTTTATTTGAAATAGACAAAAACTAAACAACCAAAGCCCCTGAATGAGGTAATGAATAAGCACATTGTAGTATATCCTTCCAATAGAATGTTACTCAGCAGTAAAAACAAATGAACCACTGACACACAACAAAATGGGTAAATCTCTTATAATTATTGAGTGAAAGAAGCCCATCTTCCCCGTCCCCCAAAGAACACGTGCTGTATGATTTGATCCTCTGTCCAAATTATATAAAATTCTGAAAAAGGCAAAGTAATCTTTAATGAAAGAAAATAGATTTGTTTTTACCTGGGGATGGGACATTGGGTTGGGGGTGAGGACAGTGATTCCAGAAGACACAGAAAATTTGAGGGGTGATAGATACGTTTATTACTTGATCGTGGTGATGGATTCATGGATTTATTCTTATGTCAAAACCTATCACATTGTATAATTAAAATGTGTGTGGTTTATCATAAGCTAATTATACTAAAATTTAAAATAATTAAAAAGTTAGAAAATAGATAAAACTAAACGAGGAAAATAGGAATTTAACATCCAACTGTTTTTATATATGGAATGCATATATATGTGTGTGTAGAGATGTACATGTATACACACAAGTATAATCATTACACCCATGCACATGCAGGTGTAGAGCATATTTGCTGAGGGACAGTTTTGAATGAGCAAACAGTAAGGAGCAAGGGGTCTTGTGGTCACTTTTAGCTTTACCTCTTTCCAGCTACTTGACTCAATTTAATCATTCATAAAATTAGAAGCAAAGGTTAGTTGAATTCTAAAGCCACTTCTAGACCTGAATGCTGTGTCAGACTGCTTAACGCATACCCAATATTAGAAATATCAAAGAATGACAGGCTGGCAAACCACAGGCACCTTGATGAATGGCATGTAGCTCTACTATCGGGGATACATATGCTAGCTGAGAGTGTATTTATTAGATAGTTCTAACTATGCTAAAAAATTAACCTTCGGGCTTCCCTGGTGGCACAGTGGTTGAGAGTCCGCCTGCCAATGCAGGGGACACAGGTTCGTGCCCCGGTCCAGGAAGATCCCACATGCCGCGGAGCAGCTGGGCCCGTGAGCCATGGCCGCTGAGCCTGCGCGTCCGGAGCTTGTGCTCCGCAACGGGAGAGGCCACAACAGTGAGAGGCCTGCATACCGCAAAAAAAAAAAAAAAAAATTAACCTTCAATTTTAGTGGCTTAACACAATCGAATTTTATTTCTTGCTCACACAACAGACCAACATGGGTTGTTGGTTAGATGTCTGCTGATTCAGAGACCGCCAGGCCTCTAGATTCCTTTAGTTACCTTTTCTTGACAGAGAAAGACGTGAGAGATTGTGGGGGGGAGGTATTTACAAGAAGGAACTTTATATCTTTAATCTTGGAATTCAACTTTTGAATGATGGCTTTATAAATAATTTCATGTCCTTTATTTAAAGAGAATCATATGGGTTAAAGTCTTTATTAACCAAATATTCACAGCCCCAGATTTCTAGCAGTTGACAAAAATTGTTGTGAGACGTGATGCTGCTGTCTGCGTAGAGTCAGTGTTCACCATGTCTCTGATTTCTCATTTTATGTAGTAGGAACTGTGTTTGACTTTGTCACCCATTTTCTTGTATGTAGATTTCTCAGAGTAACTCTTAAGTAGCATTTTTTTTAAATTGTAGTAATTTGGGGGAATAGAAGCAATAAGACAGGATAAGGATCTATTCAACGAATTGTTTTGTCTATTTTTTAGATATTTACTATACTATATTGTTTTGTCTATTTTGTCTATTAGATATTTACTATACTATATAGATATTTACTATACTATATTGTTTCGTCTTTGTCTATATTGTTTTGTTTTGTCTATTTTTTAGATATTTACTAAGCCACTACTGTGGGCCAGGCACCATTTTGGACCCTGAGAATACATCAGGGAACTGAAAAGGTAAAAATTTTCTGTCCTCATGGAGCTTACTCTCCAACTGGGAAAGATGGAAATAAGTAAAATAAATACATAGCATTTTAAAAGTTGGTTCAAGTTTTGTGGTATGAAAAATAAAGCTGTAGAACAGTATAGAAAGTGCAGGGGAGGAAGTAACATATTATTACAAGTATAAATAAGTGTAAATAATCTTACCTATTTTAAAAAGGCATATTCTAGCTGATGTGTTGAAATAAACTGTGGAGTTGAAGCAGGGAGATAAATAATTCAGACAAGAGATGATACTGGCCAGGACCAAGATGGTGGCAGTAGGGTGGTGTGCAGTAGATGGATATGGGGGTGTGGTGAAGACAGACCCCACACAATTTGCTGATAAACTGGGCTTGTGCGAGAGAAGTGTTGGGGGGTGGCTGTAAGATTTTAGCCAGTGCACCTAAGTTTGGCATTTCCTTAACTAAGAAAAGAAAGACTATGGGAGAGCAGGTTCAAAGGTAAAGATCAGGAGTTCACTTCTAGATAAGTTAAGTTTCAGAAATTCTAGTGGCGGTGTTGAGAACGCAGCTGCATATATGAGTCCAGGTCAGGGACAGTACTGTGATGTCAATCTGAGATTCTTCAGCTTGTGGACGTGGTTAGAAACCATGGGATGGGATGGGATCATGAAGCGAGTGAGTGTAGATGGAGAGAAGCCAGATTCCACAGACTGCACCCTGGACATTCCAACACAAAGAGATCAGGAAGATGAAGCCGAGTCAGGAGAGACAGCTGAACAACCGGTAGTGGAAAGCCAAGAAATCGTGGTCCTGGGGGCCAAGCAAGGAGAGAATGGCCGCCTATGTCCAGAGGTGCCAAAGGGGCAAACGTGGTGAGGACCAAGAACCTATCATCGCTGACGTCCTTCCAAGAGCAGCCTTGGTGGGGTGGGGTGGGGAAGGCCTGGTATGAGTCCATTTCGGATGGGAGTGGAGGGGAAGAGCACTGGAGATACTGGTATTGATAACGTAAGGCATTTTGCTGCGGGGAATAGGCCAGTTTCTATTGGAGCAAGTGGAGCCTAGAGAGGGGTTTTGTCTCTTTTTATTTTAAGACTGGAGACATTACAGTATTAGGTGAGCTTCCAAAAGAAATGGATGCAGAAGCGAGGAAAGACTGAGTGAAGCAGTCATCCTGAATAGGCGAGAGGCTGGAATCTAGTGCACAAGACGAGGGACTGCCTTGGCATTAGGATCACTGCCTTAGTAACAGAAGGGAGGGCAGAGTATGCACAAAATCCTAGCAGTGGGGTCCATGTGGTTGGAACCTCCAGATGTTCCACTGTAGTGGCTTTATTTTATTCTATCTTTTTATTTTATGTTATTTCTTTTTTTTGTTGTTTTGTTTTTGTTTTTGTTTTTTTGCAGTACGCAGGCCTCTCACTGTTGTGGCCTCTCCCGTTGCGGAGCACAGGCTCCAGACGCGCAGGCTAGGCAGCCATGGCTCATGTGCGTGTGGGATCTTCCCGGACTGGGGCACGAACCCATGTCCCCTGCATCGACAGGCGGGCTCTCAACCACTGCGCCACCAGGGAAGCCCTATTTTATGTTATTTCTTGAAACAGGAACTTTGTTTGTTTATGAGAGTGGGAATTTGAATGAGCTCAGGAAACAGGAAGATGTTGGCACCACCATAGGTACACCTGTGCTTATGACCATGACTTTCAGGGGAAACCATCACGGGTATAAGTTTTTCTCCAGCCATATTCAGATGCAATGGTGCAAATGTGGAGTGACGACTGTAGGGCAGGATTTAAGCAGGGGTGGTTTTCACTGAGAGCTAGAGTTGTGTGCAGGGAGCAATTCCAAGGACGTGGCTGGGGAAGGAAGGATGGGGGTGTGGGAAGACCGCAAAGCAGGAAGAGAAAGGGAGTGAGGTCTCTGGGGGCTGGTGGGTTATTGTTACCATGGAGACATAAGAGTGGATGAGCTGAAAAGAAGGAAGCTGCAGTCAAAAATGGGATGCTCAAAATAAAGGTTACAGAGGGGCTGTGATCATTGGTAATGACAAGGTCCATGATAGGAACTCAGAGGTGAGTGCCGGGTAGGCTGAACGTACGATTTTTGAGGAGTTTCAAAAATGAGAAGCCAAATCTTTGTTAAGATTATTTCCATGTGTGTGGATATCAGTAATAATTAGGACTAGCAGTGTATTGAAGATAGTGGTCGGGAACCAGAACCTAAAAATACAGAGATTTGAGGTGGAGCGAACCACAAGCTGTGGTGGTAGGAGGTAGACGATTGCTACACTTGGGGTGTGTGTGTGTGTGTGTGTGTGTGTGTGTCTGTCTGTCTGTCTGTCTGCCTGTCTGTCTAAGGAAAGCAGGGGCTAACATAGACAATATTACAGACAAAAAAATGTGTCCTTATGAATTTGCATTCTAATTTGATTGAAAAGTTAATACACAAATAAATGTTAAATAGCCATTTTAATTTATGCATTAACAATTGTTTACCTCATGGGTTTAAGACATGAGGTCAATATATGATATGAGGAAATAATTGATGGAAACTGAGGTTGTTGAAATGTCGCAGAGGCAGCACGGTTTTTGACATGATAATCTGTTTGGGGGGTTACCATATACTTTATTAATTCATGACAAAGAAGAGGACCTGAGTCTAGTTTCAGTGTACTCAACAACTGACTTCCCAGTTGTTACATTTGGGAGAAAATTTCTCATCAGCAAGAACTGGCTTGAAGCCGATCTCCCCACAGAAACAAGCTCTACCAAGTTGAGAGCCAGGCATGTGCTCAGCCAGCATGTAGATGACTACAGGGACAATGTCAGAAGTGGCATGCGTGTTGGGAAAGACAAATGCATGTCCAGAAATACATTTGCTCATATTTTCACTCCTGCTTGGAGGGTCCTACCTGTCTTCATAGGAGATCTACCTATAAGATCCAGCTGAAGTCCTGTCCTCTTTGAGAAGCCTCCTTCCTGGCTGTTCTGTACTCTGCTTTCTGTGTGAATGCCTGTGCTGTTTATTGTCTGGTTTTCTTTTGAATTTAATTGTATCACAGCTCATATTATAGAAGCAGCTACTTAATATACAAAATGCCAGGTCTTGCCGTAAACACTTTACAGTATTTTATTTAATTATTTAATTTGCACAATAACCTTGCTATTCTTACTATTACCATTACTTCTGATTTACAGAAGAGACAATCTTTTTTTTTTAAGTTGATCTAGCCAAGATTGTTCATGCCCAGGTTTCTAATATGTAAGACTAATTTTTAAAACCATACAATACGAGGAGATTGCAAAGATATAGCACGATGGAAACTTCCACAGTCTTCTGAGAGGAACACAAATTGGCTCAGTCATTTTACAGAGTAGTTGTTTTATCCAGAATCGTCAAAGATTCCTTATTAACCAAGCTGTCCCACTCTTGTATATACTCTAGAATGACTCATGTCCTTGTGCAGCTGTATAATTGTAGAAGAATGTTTATTCCAGCAAGATTAATAATAAGCAAAATGAGAAGACAACCCAACAGTATAAAAATTGTGGACTAGATAAATAAATTATGGAATATGCCTGCAATGGAACTCTACACAGCAATGATGATTGGACAGGCAGCAACATGCTTGATATTATAAACATACTATTGCGAGAAAGAGTCAATATGTGAGAGAATACATACAATATGATTCCATTTACCCAAAGGTGAAAAACAGGCAAAAGGCGGGAATGCTTATGTATAAGCAGTAACACTAGAAGGTAAGCTAGGGTGGAGGGTCTTTCTGGGGCTCCGGTCATACCTTGTTTGCTTTATGATTGTTCTAGTCTCCACATCGTGTGAATTGCTATGGCATTATATTGCACAAACAAAAGGAAGTAACCAGAATTCAAGCTCAACACCTGAATATGGCACAATGCTAAACCCTCATTCAACCCCCAGTTGATTTAATTAGAGATAAATTGCTGATGATCAGTGGTTAATCACAAAGACAAAGTTGATTGTGGAATAAAAATAATTTCAGAATCTCCAGTTTTTCTATTTGAATTTTCTACCTAGTTATGGATCCCCTCTACCATATCCTCAACCAGAAATCATACAACTTAGATGGGAAAATGACAAACTAATTTGGTAAGCCAAGCTTCATTTTGGCACAAAGCTAATATTTAGAAGATATTCTTCCTTATGTTAAATGAATCACTTCCCTATAATTTCTTCACAATGATATAAACTCTTCTAAAAGTACAGAGAAAAAATATCTGTTGAAAAATACATAAAATAAAATTTTACTTAAACATTATTTATTCTCCTGTCTCAAATTTGCTCAGGGGGAGTATTTAGAGTATGGAATGTTGTATTGCAAAACATTGAAATCAGATTATGATTACATTCTTTTAATAGAGACAAATGAAATTTATATTTTGGCCTAACATGGTGCTATGGACTGAATGTTTGTGCCCCATCAATTCATATGTTGAATCCTAACCCCCAACGTGATGGTGTTAAGAGGTGGGGCCTTTGGGAGGTGATTAGAATTAGATGAGGTCATGAGGGTGGAGCCCTCATGAATGGAATTAGTGCCCTTGTAAAAGAGACGCAAGACAGATGGTCTCTCTTTCTCCACCATATGAAGACACAGCAAGATCACTGTCTGTAAACTGGAGTCTCAGCAGAAACCCAATGTGCCTGCACCTTGATCTTGGACTTCCCAGCCACCACAACTGCAGGAAATAAACGTTTTGTTATTTAACCTGCCCCATCTATGATACTTGTCAGCCTGAGCTAAGACACACTGAATGGCACAAGGTTAAAATGAATACACAGTTGATGTCAGGTTTAAAGGTGACTACCATGTGAAGGAATGGATCTCTGGCACACAAATATAAACCTGAAATTGCATCATCCCAAAACAGTTATCACTGCAATTTTATTATAATTTTGTGCCGAAATTTTCAAAGTTGAACTTTTTGTTCAAGAATGGTAATACCCCAGCCCCATCGGGTGCAGATTTGCTCCTGCCAACATGGTTTGCAACACCAAATAGAGGCTCAGTTCCAACTGGCACATTACTGATATTAGGAGCCTTTTGGTGCACAGCTGAATATAATTCAGGGAAAAGATTTTCAGAAGCATTTTTTTCTAGAAGGAAATTTGTGCTGAGGATTTACTGCTTGGACAATTATAAAATGTACTTTACTGAAAATAATTCAATGTCCAAAAATTTTAAATTTATTTTATAAGCTTCAAGCGATTTTCATCTTACAATGATTATTAAATACTGTCTTTAAAAGATTGATTGGAAGAATAAATTATGTTCCTCTTTTCTCTATCATTTTCATCTTTTCTTCATAATTTTTTATAAGGTATACACTTGTCCTCTTGCAATGTCTTTCCCATACTAATTTTATCATGGATGGTATAATTTTATAATTTTTACTCATTAAGAAAATTTGATGTGGCACAGTTGAAATGTTTATAACTCATCCTCATCTTTATAAAATGTGAATCCTTCCCTAACGGGGGCTTTTTGTTTTGTTTTTTAGAGAGATTAATGTCCAAATAAGTCTAATTCAATACAGTACTTAAAGGTTATTTAGTTTTCCACTGTAAATTTCAATACACCAAATACTTCTAAAGAGATTAGAATTATAATTTAACCAAATCTCTATTAACCTACTTTGTATTATTATTTTAATTTAAATATTTGACTTTAACATTATAACTCAGAAAGTTATAATGATTTGCTAGTGGAATGTTCCAAAGGATTGTCCCTAATATTTACATTATTTTAATCTATTTTCCTACTCAATTAAAGTTCTTAAAATTGTACCTGTACATACAATGAATAGTTTTCACAAGCATTATTAGAAGTACATGTTTTCATGTAACAATATTAAATAGATATTTATACTTCAAGTGCTGGATGCAGATTTTGTATATAAACCACATAGAAGATTTTCCCTTAGAGGTTACAACTACATTTGACAGTTAATATTCAAATATTATTTTGATTTTTTTGAGAGAATAAGCCATAACTTCAGCATTCTACTAGTTCTATAAACATATTTTATTTATAGTTGAATGTGAAATATGTCTATTTACATGTATCTACACACACATATACATAAGGCTGACATACCTGCAATGCCTGGACATCCATTTAGCACTGCCAGGCACAGCCGTTTCAGCTCTTTGACAGTGTTTGTTCTAATGGCCATAATGTGTATCAACTAGTTGTTAAACATTTTAACAGCATCCTATAGGTGCACACACACACGCACATGCACATACACATACAAAAATAAGAAGTGCTTTCTAGATTTTTTTTTTGAAAACTTCAAATAAAGCTTTTTGTTGGAAGCCATGTACAGAATAATTTGCCATAAAAATAAAACAGATCTTTAGCTCTTGATTTAGAATTCATTGTGTAAAATGACTCAAAATTGGGCATCCCATTCTGTGATTCTATGAAAACAAAGTAAAACAACAAAGAAAGAGAAAGGGACAAAGAGGAACAAGCACGTGTTGCATCTTTTAATCTACTGTTAGATTCTGTGTTTTTTCATCATACTCCATCCAGGATGACATCATCATGCTCCATCCAGGATGACATCATCATACTCTGTCCAGGATGACATTATCATACTCCATCCAGGATGATGGCATCTTAACTCGATTTCATCTGTAAAGACCCTGGTTCCAAATAAGGCCACATTCAGTCATGGGGGCTATCCCAGTCATGGGGGCTCCACCCTCATGACCTAATTCACCTCCCAGAGGTTCCACCTCCTAACACCATCACACTGGGGATTAGATTTCAACCTATAAATCCTGGGGAGACACAAACATTCAGTCTATAGCACAATTCAACCCACTCATCACAACAAAATGAAGGCTCATTTTATGAACTGTGGGTTACTGGATGCAAGCTTTCATTGAAACTCAGATAGATTAGAGCAAGGCAGGCAACTTATCCAAGATCAAAGGCCACCACTGGACCGTCATGAAGCTGGATGTGGCGACCATTCTGTGGGAATCCACCATCCAAAACATCAGCAGTGTGGAGAGATTCTCCCATTCAAAGGCATGATTGTACTGGATGTAGCAAGTGGACAAATGAAAGTCACCTTGTTTTGTTTTTATATTTCTACTTTAGAACTGATGAGATGACTTATTTGTTTGGGTACTGCTGATAAGAATATGACAAATAGCCTGAAGTATTTCAATAACCTGCCATAATCTAGAGGTTTATGCACAGAGAATTATGAATGAATCATTTGTGCTACCACTTAGCACGTGAAAACAGTGATAGTGCAGAATCAATTGCTCTTTGTTTGAGGACATAGTGAGCGGGGGAGCACCTTTCTCAGATGAATTAATCATTGAACTCATTCAGAGGCAAGCTGTGGAGGGCTTGGAAACATTTTGTTCGAAGGAGGCTTTAAATGTCAGAGGAAAATTGTTTTAATTAACCAATTGTTCTTTAGATGCATCTCCAGTGGAAGCAGTTTTTAAATTTTCTTTTAGACTCTCTGTTTTCCTGGCCAGATTTTGTGAAGATAACTATTCCAAACACTTTGAAAGAGAAGTCACATTTTAAAAATGGTGTTAATATTTTAGTTCACTCATTTCCTTTCAGAAAAAAAAGATCATGTAGGGAATTAATATCTCTTAAGACAAGAACAGTTAGTTGTACTTTCAGAAGTTAACTCTATCATTTTTTATTGGTATTTTGTCTCCAATAGCTGTCTCCCTTTCTCCGTAGTCTCGGGTCAAATTCCTGAGAGAGAGAATTCAGTGCACCTTTATACCCTACAAGTTATAGCTTAGACCAACCTGGAGCTCCCTGGCCTCGGAGCAGTTGCTCATCCATAATCCCAGAACCACATATGAATGGGTCCATGTAGCAAATGTGACTGCCTTCGGGTTTCACTTTCAGTAGAACCGTGCAGGTTCCTAGGACAGGAAGAGGCCATGTCCCTGTTTGTTTTAGAAAGATACTTACAAAGATGTATTCAATACCTAAATCTCTGGGGAGGGGTATAGATTCTTGCTTATTGTGCTCATGCAACGCGTACATGCACGAGATCTGGGGATGTTGCATGTTGTGGTTAACCTGCGAAGGTGAGGGCGGGGCAGCTAAGCAAGGACGTCAGAGGCACATGCTCTTGGGATGTGTGCTGAGACCAGGAATAGGGTCAGCCCAGCCTTTTCCCCATGGTAGACTCTGATAAGAAAGAAAAATTTTTTTTCAATGCACTTAGGAGGAAAAAGTAGCAAAAGGAAAGAAAGCATTTGAAAAGGCAGTAATTGCACTTTGCCGATTAGATATGAATGTAGTCTCACCACAACTGTAAGTCCCTGCCCCATCATTGGAGGACACATTTTGTGGAGCTGGGATATTATGACATAAGGAGACTCTGGTTCACATGGGAGAGGAGTGATCGTTGCAGTCCTCTCTGCCGTGGTGGAAAAAGGAAATGGTACTCCTCATATCTCACAGGTTCCCTGCCCGGTCAGAAAGAGAAAGGCAGAGAAAGGAAGTCTTCCTACACAGGCACAGGCTAAATGTGAAATAGGAGATATTTAAGAAAGGTGGTCTGATCACACTGTGGGAAAGGAGGAAACAGAAGCGCACACATGGGGGTGTTCAGACCTACTGGAAGAAGGAGGTGGGGCAGTGAGGGAGTGGCCAGGCGGTCATTGCCCTGGGAGATTCGAGATGCCCCCAAAGAACTCAGGGCAGGGGAGTGATACCAAGAAACAGCGCCTTGGGATCCTGAGTGTTTCCTAGTGGCGAGGCAGCCCTCACTCCAGACTCAGGAGGGAGAGCAGGGGGGACAGGGGACTGTCCTCCGCCTGGCGTGGAGGATGGTCCTTACGTGCGCGGGATCCCTGTTTCCTTTCTCTTTTCTGCTCTTCACGGCCCCACTCTCCCTTTGACATTGGTGATTTCTCCTCACTACCCTTTGCTGGTTGCCGGAGTTTAGGGTCAACTGCACTGGCCGTGAAATTGAGTATTGGGAGGCGGGGAGGGACAGGAGAAAATCCTGCTCTGTGTTTACAAGGAAGGAACTCCCAGCATAGCCATGGCATAAATAAAACCATAATCCTTCCTAATTCTGAAAATTTTATACCTTTTCCATGTCTAAAAGGGATTGAGTTAGTTTACAAGTTATAATACAATGCAAAATAGTTAAACGTGTAGTTTGGAGAGTTTAAAGAGCTGAGGAATCATCTAAATGCAGCTAAAGGATAAGACTATTACCTGCGATGAGAGAATATTAAACACGACAATTGTACCTTTAATTTCATTTGAAGATTTTTGGTAGCTTAGAAAAAAAAAGAATATGTCCAATCCACAAGTTTTCTTTTCTGACAAGAGAAAATGCCATCATTATTTGCAGAGAGTCTTGCCCTCTTCTGGAATTAAACTTAAGCAGGAAGTGATGACATGTATTCAAGAACACTGTCACAGACTTAACTGTGGGCAGAACTCAAAGGTGACACCTGGGCCATCATCCACATAGCTGCACACTCAGCAGAAGCCCACGCTTCCCTTAGACCGTATTTACAAAATAACCCACATAATTTATGTGCCAACATCAACATCTCAAAGCCCTTCATTTCTTTGTAGTCATAAACATAGCACCTGTGAGACAATAGTGTTTATTAACAGGTATTCACAGTGAAGGTGTCACAATAAGTTAGTGGTAATGATTCAACACAGAGAGAACTGAGTTTACAGTCACATCTGTTTTGAATGGGAGACAGTTGAATGGCTCCCTTACTATGTGCAATGGATCCCAGGAGCAGGACCGTCACAGAGGAGGACCAAAGGCTTTTGGCAGAGTTATCAGAGTTTGTACAACTTCACTTTTTTTTTTTTTTTTTTACCGTGTTAACAGAAGATAATTGTTCCGTGTTTAGTTGCTCCCACCAAAGCAATGGTAATTGTTTAGATGTCATATGTTTACTAAAAAGTTCTTACCACCAAGAAGTGGGCTGGGGGAGAAGAAAATGTGGAAGATGGAATGGGATTGGTAAAGGCTGACAATGTTGTATTTTCTCCTTTTAATCCTGATTAGAAGGAGAAAATGGTGGAACAGAAAGGATTCTCTGGATTTTCAGGAAATGTATGTTTATTCTGAGGCTGTAATTTGAGAAGTCGAGAATATTCTGTTACCCCTGGGGCCACTTCCACAGGCTTCCCTGATACTAGAGAACTGATGCTGGGAGAAGGTCCATGTGCTTTGTGTACCTGCAGTGGTAGAAGGACTTCCTAGTTTCTAAACCTTCGTGGTGGTGAATGCTACTTTCTTGTGGAGAGTCTTTCCCTGGTTAACACGCTTTGGGGTGAGCATCAGTTTCCCTACTAGACAATACAGCCGACCCTAGAATCCCCAGCATCAGCCCAATACTGGCGAGCCTCAGGGCTGGGGCCGCTGACCAGCCCAGGCAGCGTGAATGGCCACGTTCAGTCCGCTGGGTCTGGGCCACGGGCAGAACCCAGTCATTAGAAACCCTTATTCCCTTGGTGCAGCGGGGTCAAGGGCAGAGTTCTCACAAGCTATTTATACTGCGGCAGGAATTCTCTGCTCTCGACATTACCGAGGTTTACATAAATGGTCATTAGGAAAAAGTGACTGCACTGAAGAAAAGTACATGCTGTACTTAGAAGTGTTTTGCACATATTCCAAAAGGGTTGAGAGGAAGGCGGATGGGAGGGGGGAGATACTCACATTTTTGGAAAATCTCACATGCATACGGCTTTCATTAATGTTTAAAAAAAAACACTCACTATAATTAATACTGCAAAGTTGTACACATCTCACATACTACACCGAAGCCTGCACACCCAACTGTGAGAATCTGAAAATGTAAGTTTCACAGGAAGAAATTCCACCTATCTGGGGTCTTAAAGGAAGGATTATTTCCACCATAATCCCTTTCGTGATGACTTTAGGGTTTTTTTCTGTTTATGATCTTGCATGCAGTTTTAACAATACTTAAATCAAAAGGCAGTAAAAATCCATTCTGCAGTCCAAGGCCAAAGTATCCTTTTAATGCTTCAATTCGATCTAAGTTAACAGTGTCGTACACTCTACCACTAACATTTTATCTGCCCTTCAAACTTCTCAGAAGTACTTCCCTGGAATTGTGTTCTGACACCAGTTGTACTCTTTTTGGAAGCTCTGGGGATAATCTTTGGTTTTCTTTTTTTTGTTTTAAGTTTTTTTGTAATTAAACCCCCTTGGATAGCACTTTAAAGAAGTCTTATTCTTTATACTAAATTCTACATAAAACTTGAAATATCTTGTGCTTCCATGAGTTTTAATGAGTTTAATAATGTTAATATACTACTTAATAATTACTTGCTTCCCCTAGAAGGTAATGAAAAAATAAATATGCCCTTGAAAACTAAAAGGCATTGAAGAGAGTCATTATGATATACGTTGAAATATCACTTTTTATTATTGCAAAAGTATGTGTGCTCTACCCTAGGGCCCATGGGTCTCAGGATCGTAAGGGCCCTACACTTGAAGCCTAAGGCACTGCATCGCCTTCTTATTTGTTGTGTGTTTGAATTTGTACTCTCTGAGCCCCACCTGGCCCTCTCCCTGCCCTGGGTACCCCCTAGGTGCTCCCTCCCTTTTCCTGCTGCCCTGCCCAGCTGCCCAGTGTGGGCAGAGGCTGCAGGTGCCTGGGTTCTGCTGCACCTGAGGTATGCGCTGGGGCTGTGGGTGTGGACAGGAGGGTCTCAGCGCATCACTTAGTTGGAGCCTCAGCTGCCTCCAGGGTGAAAACCAGACAGCAGCACAGTCTTTAGCTCAGTGAGCTCCACCCTAAACCCACACGAGAGCCACTGATGATTTTAAGTAGAGGGAGATCCAATTTGTGTTTAGAAATACCACTCTAGTTAGAATTCAGAGGATGGACACGTTGGGAGACCAGTGAGCTGGTCATTGGAGGAGCCCAAGCAGAGAGCTGAAGTCCTGAATGAACTGAGGCAGCCCCAGAGCAGATGCAGAGGAGGGCTGGAGAAAACTGCTGGCTCTGAGGGGGTGTGCAGGGAGTTCCAGAGCACCCCGCGCATCTCAGAGAGCAGCCGTCAGTAAACATGCAGGCTTTATGTGGAAAGGGGTTGGTTACAGTAAAAACTCCCGAGCATCGCAGCTGGTGCAATTGTACCCTATTGTAATGAACCACTCACTTTCCTGTCACTCTTCGGCTTCCCATCTGTCACTGATAATGCTCCTGATGTTGAGAAGTACTTAGAGGAAATGCTTTTACAAGGCAGGGAAAGCCAAAGTTCCTCATTAGTGCTTAAGTGCTGTGTACATTTATGGCTATGGCTACTGCTTTGTCATGAATATTATCCCATTACATCGAAATGCTTTATAGGCCTTTAGTAGAAAGCCACTACAGACTGAAAATTCTAATTATTATTATTGCCATTATTATTATTCTGATTTTTAGAGTATTTGCAGAATTGTCCCATTTAAGAGACAGTTTATTGCAAGTTTACTGTCTTGCATTTCTCTTTTCTAGTCTTTCCAATGCTCTTGATTTCTCTTATAATCCTTCAGTTGTTCTCACCAATGAAAAAAGAACCTATTAAAAACCTTTATATTCACAGAATATAAAGACATGTATTTATTTTGAGTAAGCCCTTTTATATCAAACCTATTTCTTACAACAACTAAATAAGAGCATCTGGTTGATTTTTTATCTAAAAATCTATCTAAATCAGGTAATATTTATCAAGTGTGCTCGTTTGTTATAAAATGGAGTATTCAAAGAAAGAAAGAAGAGTAATCCAAGATAATTGATAGCAATGATATATCTTTGGCATATTCTCTGTATGTTTAAGCCACTTTCTAACAGCATATTCAGAGATGTAGACTCTGGTGGCGGCTAGTAATTTTAGGTGAACTAAGTATTTTTAAAGATATGAATTTTTTCTCATATATTTTCTGGCATATAATAAAGTCCATTCAGGAAACTCTAAATATCCTTGGACTCCAATTTCAGAACATTAATTGTTAGCTGACCAACACCCATTCTCCTATCTCTGGTAGTTAAAGAACTGCAGATGTCTTTAGGGAAACCTCCTTTCCTGTTTTGAGGGAAAAGGCTCCAAAACTAGCTCTGGTGGTGGGGTCAGTTGGCTTAAATGGATCAGTATATCCCATGCACCTTGACTGTGACAGTTGCTTCAGATCCAGGGAGGTAACCCAATGAGAGTCAAAGAAACATGAGAAAACGTGGGCTGAAACTTCCGGTAAAGATAAGCTCTTGTTCTTCCTCTGGGCTTGGTGGTACAGGGTGAGAGGCATGGGGCCGTCCTATGAAGGGAGCCAGCGGGAAGGAAGTGGAGCCTCTGGGTCTTAGTAACACAGTTTTTGTCCTGAATCAAGTCAAACCTAAGGCAGCGCTACTTGTAGACATTTCTGGCACATAAGCAAAGATTTCCCTTTTTCCTTATGCCTGTTTAAGTTTGTTGGCACATACAACACAAATAGTCTTGAATGAAGTGCATTAGCTTGGAGACACTGGCCCTAGTCTAAAGAGGTGCTTTCCTTTTTTAAATTTGCAAATGTTTTCTCTTTCGATCATGTCCTATTTGAATGTGGTGTTGTTGGGGATTTTCAGTATATTTTCCAGTTTTTTATCCTTCAGTCATAACTGAAAAGTTAAGAAAAGGTTACAGCAAATCAGGTACACCCATGATTAACTCTTATAAACATATTGAATCCTGGAAAGTGCAGACATGAAGCAAAGCGAAATCATAGAAGTAAGATGTTATCAAATGCTTGGCTATTTGATAATGTGCGGCCAAAGAAGTAGAAACATTTGTGGGGAGGTTTCCTGTAAGAACTAGAGGTGAATAGAATTCAGTTTAGGTTTTCGGGTGTAATCCTTCCTGTTTCCACTGCATACATGTGATTGAAATGGACAGTAGGAAAAATTTTTAGGTAGAGTAGATTTCTGGGACCAATACCGGGTGGAGAAAGATGGTTCCTGAGATCCTCACACACAGTTACTTGTGGGGAGAGGGCAGAGACCTACTGCTTGCACAGAACCCACTTCAAGTGTGAGGTCTGTTGTCAAATCCTGGAAGTACAGGGTCGGGAAAAAGAGCAAAGACTTGGAAGCAGACCCTGAGGGTTTGGAGTCCCAGTTGCACATCTTCTGAGCTGGCTGTTACCTTACGCAGCTTACATAATCCTCTGAGCCTCAGTCCCCTTCCCCGTAGAATGGAAATGATAATAGTAGGCTCTTCACAGGATGCTTGGGTGATAAAATTAGAATGAATCTAAAAAGCAGTTCTGAGCACAATACTTGGCCCATGAAAATTGTTCCCTGAACGTTATTGTTGCTGGTCCACAGTCAGCCTCTGGTGACCACACTGCAAGACTCCCTCCACTTTGGGCTGCCTGCTCACTCAGTTCAGCTCCCTCACCCTGGAGAGGACTGTTTTGCAGGGTAGGTGAAGACGAGGGAAAGACAGGGACAGGGGCCCTTCTTTGTTGAGCATTTTAAAACATATCTGCTATATATAAATCAGTAACTCAGTAGTTACCATTCCAAACCCTCACTATTCTAGTACCATGTTAATTTTCAGACAGTTGACTGAGGTAGAAGTCATGTGAGTAAATGTTTTCAATTCTCATAACCTGAGTCAGTTCAAAAGCAATTACCACAGAAATGCTGATCCAATGTAGAAATGGTTGAAATGAGATTCTCTCAAATAATCAGTTCTGATCATCTTTAGCAACTTCCCTAATTGTAAAGGGTTGACTTTTCTTATTAGAAAATATCATAATGGATGCTCTTGAAAGGAAAAAGGGGAAATGGTTAACTCATTTTAAAAATTGCTTAAGATATACAATTTACAAGTTTACAAGTCATACTTTCTAACCAGTTCCCTTTTTTTAAAATTTTACTTCCTTTATTGCAGAGTAAAAGCCTATCATATTTTAAGGTGAGTCAATATTTGTGTGCTCAGCTCAACTTCTCCTTGGACATTTCAAAATGCAAGGTCTGCATCCTGCATCATTTAGATACTAATATTGTACAACTCTCATATTAGAGCTCTCCAGAGAAACAGAACCAATAGGGTATGTTGGATAGGAAATATATGTGTGTGTATATATATATACACACACACATATATATCCATGTATATATATATATATACACACACACATATATATCCATGTGTATATGTGATTTATTATGAGGGATGGGTTCGTGCTGTCATGTAAGCTGAGACTCCTGTGATCTACAGGGAGAGCCGATGGTGTAAGTCCCAGTCCAAGGACACGAGAAGCACTGATGTTCCAGCTCAACAATCAGGCAGAAAGAGCAAATCCAACCTTCCTCCACCTTTTTGTCCTATTCAGGGCTTTGAGGGATTGGATGAGTTCCCCACATTGGGGAGAGTCTTCTGCTTTACTCAGTCCACCAGCTCAATGCTAATCTTATCAGGAGACACCCTCACGGACACAATGTTTAACTAAATGCCTGGTAACCCCGTGATCCAATCAAGTTGACACATGAAATTAACCATCACACCTTGAGAGAAAGTCTCTGTCTAGGCAAGCAAGTGCAGGTGTCATTGTAACACTGTCCAGGGAATTCCTTTTCTATCACCAGTTCACTGTACTCTTTTCTCACCAGAATTCCTCTTTTTACAGGATACATGGTCTATATAAAGCAGAAATGTCCTCAGAAGTAAATATTCTTGAAGAAGCTTAATCTCGTTTCATAGCAATGAAGATGACTGTTAAATATGCAAACATTAGGTCTTTATGGTAATCAACAAAATACATTTCTAACAAGCTCCAAGCTCCAAACAAAAAGCAAAACTGACAAAATCATTTTTTCTCCTATGATTTTCTACAATAATTACCAAATATAATTTCTTCCTGTCCTCAAGTTAAACTTTAGCAGATAAAATATAGATAACACAATAAACAAAAAGATTAATATATATACAGAGGTAGATTAGAAAGATAATTTAGATAATAAAATGAAAATCAATAACTAATTAAAGTCTTGCCTGATGACAATGGTTCTCCATTTGAGGAATTAAGTGTTAGCCTGGGTGGAATCGTTTTGGCATGTGTATGTGTCCATATGGCTCAGAGCAAAACAATAAGGCTAAATGTGTTCCTGATATAAGTGAAAAATCTAGATAAAAAGTCAATCACCTTTTCTTTTAAAATGACACAAATTCTTCCATCATCTTTCAAAATTAACCACTGAAGATCTTTCTTAAGGAAGTTGAATTGATTTCATCTTATTAATTAGTTCTAATTTTTCAAAAGAGTATGCTAGTTCTGCAGTTATGCTTTCATATAGCTGCCCTTTATAAGTGCCGACAGTCATATTTCTGCTTTCCCATGAGAATATTTCTTAAGATGGACCTCACATTTTATAAGGACAAAGCCACCAGCACCTGTAGTTGAAATAAGTCCTTGGTAGCATTGTGCTTACCCATTTACATAGCTGGATAAACAATCTATGCAGAGTATAAATAAGAGGAGAATACAGGATCTTCTGCTGAAACTTATTTACACATTTTTTTTTTTTTTGGCTGCGTTGGGTATTCGTTGCTCAGCCCAGGCTTCCTCTCGTTGCAGCGAGCAGGGGCTACTCTTCATTGCGATGTGTGGGCTTCTCATTGCAACGGGCTCTAAGAGCGCAGGCTCAGTAGTCGTGGTGCACAGGCTTAGTTGCTCCGCGGCATGTGGGATCTTCCCAGACCAGGGCTCGAACCGGTGTCCCGTGCGTTGGCAGGCGGATTCTTAACCACTGCGCCACCAGGGAAGTCCCATACACATTTTTTTCAAAAGATCTAAAATGATGAATTCTACAAACCAAAGAAAAGGAAATATGTTAATCCAATGCTGTGTACATATTTGCCAGATTAAAAAAATACATAAAACAATTCTTAAAAATTACTTCACTGACCAAACAAAAAAACAAGAAAAGAGAATATATCTTATCTAAGAACAACTAAATGTATATATTAAAGGTCTACAAATTTAAGCACTTGAGGAGGAGACTTAACAGGCTATCAGTCAAGAGCTGCTTAAAACACAGGCTATTAAAGGGGGCTGTTATCCAGGACATTAAATGTCTAAGGCTCGCTCCTGAGACTCAGGAAGGTCAGGATGAATGGGAGGGTGCCATTTTTGGATCTTGGTTACAAACCCCAGTGGGTGGGAGTGTGGTCACATGCTCATTTTCTGCTCATGACACTAAGTTAATGTGGTCTCCTGGACAGTAATTTGGCCACATCCAGTAAACCTGAAGATGGACATTCACTTTCACTTACTAATTGCATTTGTAGATATCTGAGGAAAGTCTCAAACTTGTTTAACTCATTACCGACTGGGGGATTTTTGCAGAAACTAACGCCTATGGCCAGCAATTTGTTATGTAAGTGAATATTGAAACGTCTCCAGTCAATAACATTTGGGTAAAAAAAGACGTATTAATATGTCTCTGGTCAATAATGTGTTAAAAAAAGAATAAATAAGCAAAATGTTAAAAAAAAGAGAGAGAGAGAAACATCAAGGAACAGAAACTTAAAAGCAACAGAAAAAAAATCTTGTTTACAAAAAAATATAAATATCCATAAAAATATGATAGAATGTTGCCTTCTTGAAATAAGGACAGAATGCAAGAAGAGATAAAAGGAACAATCGGATAAACAAGAAAGAGGTTTTTGATATGAAACATGAGAGCAGGCCTTTTTTTTTAACGTGTTAGAAGATGACTGGGAAGAAAAAACCCAGAAAGCAGAATGAAGGAAACTGGGGTTAAACCAGTAGAGAAGGATGGAACTTCTGGAAATAGGTAACAGAAAAGTGTTTCAGGTGATTGTGGAGTGAAGCCAGAGTCCAGACTGGGGCAGAGGGCAGAGGGCTGCCAGGGGCACCCAATCTGGTGCCACCCTCCCCTGTTGTGAAGGCTTTTTTTTCCCTTTGGGAGTCTTTCATTCTTCCCTAAATTCTAACTGAACACATTAAACTATCATCAAACAATCTAATTTACTAACATTTTTTAAAAAAAAAATCTTAATAGAACATAAATTTAGTTGCTTTCTGAAAAAAAGGTAACATTTTTTGAGATCTCGCATATACAAAACTGTAGCCTGTCTCCTCACCTTTGATGCCTTTGTTTAGAAGCTGCAGCGAGAATCTCACCATCTCAGTGGCCTTCGTGGGTCACCTGAGCTGTGCTGGTGGCTGCAGCTCCGAGGGCCTCCTCCTGGCTTCTACTTCCAAGACCAGAGCTGCAGGAGCAAGCACTTCTGGGCTTGCTCAGGGAGCACGTGCCTGCCTTCTGGATGGGAAGGTAGCCTGAGAATCCCTTACAAACCCACGAATCCCACACACAGCCTCTTAAAAAAGATTGGCAGGAAAAAAGATCCTTTACTACAAGCCCTGTGCTTAGAACTGGTCCAAATGAGCATAATAGGAGAACAGAAAAATAACTGAGGAATTTTCATACAACAAAATACTATACACCAGTTGGAAAGAGTGCTCATGTAATAGAATAAATTCAAACTATTGTGAAAAAAACCTACTTGAGAAATGGAATACACAGTGTGCTAACACTTAAATTTTAAAATAGGTGAAACAACAGAGAATTTATGAATACACAGATCTAAAAGTAGCATAAAATGGAATGGAAGACAAATTCAGGGTACTGGTTATCAAGGGGAGGATGGGCTTGACAAGGGATTCCACACTTATCAGGACATTTTAATTTCCTGAAGAAGTCTGAAGCATATAAGTCACACTTGGAAAACCTGGGAGATCTGGGCGTTCATTACATGATTTCCCGTATCTTTTTTATACTTGATAACGAACACTGACAATTTCAACTCGATGTGAAATGTAAAGTGACCCCATCACTGTTACCATTGGTGCAGTTTGTGCAGCTGCACCTCCTGGGGGCCTGGAGGGAAGTCCAGTTACCCTCTTCATCTCCTGGCCCAAAATGCACTCAGTGAGCATTTCTTAAGTTGAATGGAAATACTCACTTCAGCAACACTGGAAACTAAAATTAACATTCCTTCTCAAAACTCCCAGTGTCACCTGTACCAAATTGATCAACCTCTTGCCTCTCCGTGGTCTTTCTAATTCTCGTTGCTATGAACTAAATGTCTGTGCCTCCCCAAACTCTTATGTGGAAACATAACCCCCAATGTGATGGTATTAAGAGGTGGGGTTTCTGGGAGGTGATGAGGTCATGAAGGCAGATCCTTCATGAAAGGGATCAACGCCCTTATAAAGAGACCCTGGAAAACCCCCTTGCCCCATCCTCCATGTGGGGACACAGCAAGAAGGTAGCTGTCTATAAGCCAAAGAGAGAGGCCTCAGGAGAAACCAAACCTGCCAGCACCTTGACCTTGGACTTCCAGCCTCCTGAACTGTGAGATATGAATGTCTGTTGCTTAAGCTACCCCGTCTGTAGTATTTTGTTACGGCAGCCCAAACAGACTAGGGCACTCAGCCTTCCCCAAATGTTCTCAGGGCCCAGCAAGGACATGCTCACACACACTAGATTATTTCACATTACAGCTCCGAGAATCACTTTGTGTCCTTTTACTGCGAAAGTCAGTGGGAAGGGCAGGCGCAGGTCCCAATCAATAGTCCTGGGTCCAAATTACTAGGCTAATCTCACACTAATTCAGCAAACATACAATAAAAGGAACTTAAAGAAAACAAAATCATGACATAGTCCCTGCCACCTTTCCATCCATTTCTATCAGGCATTTCTAACAGTTTTACAAAATATTGCTGGAACCAGGAACATTAATGCTTTTCCTGAAGCTAGGGTGGCCACAAAATTCTCTCAAAGCCTAAGGGAGAAGAAATACATAAGATCTACTTGTCTGGAATAATCTCAGAACCATCACAAATTGATTTGTTTAAAATAAAAGCAATAGATAATTTCATTCCAAGGAAAATCACACACTCATTATAATCAGAGATCGTTAGCAATTGCTATTAGAGAGTCAAATCTGTGTTTGTGATTTTTAGATATTTTATTGCCTGAAAGAGAAGAATTGAACTAATTGAATTAAAAAAAAATTCTGTGTGTTTGTGTTGCTTTTTTGAGCCATCAACCTCATAGCAATACCAGCTTGCTGTGGGTGGCACTCAGAGTAAGGTATGACGATCACGTGCACACAAGTAGAAGATGGTATGACGTTCTGATGTGGTCACACCATGATCTCAGGTGTGAGTCTTGGGCCACCTTTAGCCTGATCTTTGAGTGATTTTCTTCTTTACTTTCTTCACTGGGAGAAAGCTTAATGCCAAAGACTTACGATCAGGACGTGTCCACAACATTCTGTGTAGATTTTTCCTGCTATAAAGTGATACAGGTTATTTTAAAACAAAAGAGTGAAATAACTTATTGTTCATACGAGCTTCTATATCCATTTTTCAAGCATGACTTAGAATCTTATTCAACGAAGGAGATGGAATTTTCTCCACCATCCTGTGCCATAGAAGACCTGTGAGTCACCCGTCTACCGAGCATCCTATTTCACCACCTCCTGGAGCAGAAGCTTGACCTGCCACAGCCAGCCTCCACACCCCCAACGCCCCTTCCCTAAGCTGGCCGCTGGTCCCATGCCCCTCTGCCTTTCCATCCCCTTCCTGGTTCCAGCTCTGGTTCAGTGCCCATGGCCTTTGCAGGTCTTGGGGGCAAATGTAGGCAGGTAGAAATAAATAGTGTGGAGCTGGGGTGGGATGGAAGGGCAGATCCCATCAGACCAGGTGGCCAGGCACTGTTACGATAGTTGTCGTATTACTGTCACTCTGAAAGCAAAATTTACCGTCGTAAACTGAGCCCCAAGGACCCGCTCCCCTTTTTCTGTCAGCCTGCACCCTTGGGTGCAGCTGGGTTTCCCTGCCTCTGGGGTCGCTCTGAAATCCTAAATGCCATAAGCAATGCCCGATCCTCCCACTGCTTAAAATACTAAAGTCTGCTTCTTCAGACTCCGCTTCCAGCTCCTTGTCCAGCTTTGTGGTTTCAACAAAGGGGAACCAAATGTCTCAGCCTGTTTTGATAAAGGTCTTCTCTAGTAAGACATTGGGACTTTTGATCCTGCGAACGTGGTCTCCATTGCATTTTCTGTCTCACTGCTTTGTGTTTTAGTTGGCTTCCTTCTTTTTATTATTACTATGGTCCAATCAGACATTTAATTGTCTGGAGTCCCAGCTGATTGATACAGCAACTTGCTCCAGAAGTGGAATTTCACTGGGAACATCCATGTTCATTTCCCTCCTATTTAATCTTGTTTTTCAGGAAAGACCTATCAGCTACCCCTCACAGTACTGAAAACTTTTTTTTAATTTCTTATTCTTCAGAGCAGGATTTCCTAGTCTCATATGTTTCTTTCTTAAATTCCTTGAATCAGCCCAATGGTACAGGTACCAATTTTAATTGAGTGGCACAGAGAACAGAATATCTCATCCCAGGAGCTGCCGTCATAAGCAGAGTTTGTAAAAAGGTGGCAGGATACTTGGAAAAGTCTTGAGCACCCTCTGTGCGTGAAGGCAGCCTGATTCCCATGTAGCTCTCTTAAGATGCTTACAACCAACTGCTCCTCTCGCCCTGTTTTTCTTTTTTTAATTTTGAAAATCACATCCGTTACAGCAAGATTTAATAAGAGAGATTCTAGTCAGAGGGGCTCCGCCAAGTGCTGACCTGGGTGTTTTTCTGAGGCACAGGATTGAGAAGTTTCAGGAAGGCTCTAAAGCACACATGCCAAGCCCGGAAGTACATCCAGAGCCCCTGCCCTGTGGAGACCAGCGTGAGGTTTCTCATTCCTTGGATGGGCCCCTCCCAGGACACGGTAGAAAATGAGGCTGGAGAATCCTCCCAAAACACACATATCCCAGAAAGACTAGAATGTACTCGCTGAATGCAGCATTTATAGTTTAACTAAATGTATGATAGAACCCACTAATCCAAAAACAGCAACAACAAAAAATAACAAAAAAGTAAAGCCCCATTTTTTTTAAAGACTGGGCAACAATTCCAGAAACCAATTAGTAAACTCTTATGCTCAGCACCCAGATTTGTCATCAACCTAATCGTTGTCCTCAGCACACAGTTACTAAGTAGCCACATCTGCAGGGTGCTGTGCCAGATGTGCTTGAAAGCAAGCTACTCTGTCCCTACAGGACCTAGGCCTTGAGTACAGATGCACCAGACAGGGGCGCTCAGGGTGTACAGTACACACACACACACACACACACACACACACACACACACACACACACAATGGCTAATTATTCATCTATGTTTTGCAACGAACCGGGGTACCCCTGTTTCATAGAACTGAGAAAAGAATTTGATTATATGCCACAATATTGCACAATGTTTACGAATTAAAACCAAAGGTTTTCAGTACAGACGGCAGCGAACGTAGATCTGGCTTCCTCTGTAGAGTAACAAATCATATTTTAACTGCTCCAGAGAAAAATCATTCTACTAGTACTATTTTTTTTTTTTTTTTTTGCGGTACGTGGGCCTCTCACTGTTGTGGCCTCTCCCGTGGCGGAGCACAGGCTCCGGACGCGCAGGCTCAGCGGCCACGGCTCACAGGCCCAGCCGCTCCGCGGCACGTGGGATCCTCCCGGACCGGGGCACGAACCCGCGTCCCCTGCATCGGCAGATGGACCCTCAACCACTGCGCCACCAGGGAAGCCCCTTAGTACTCTTATGTAGAATCTTTTTGTTCTGTGATGAATAGTTTAATACAAATACTCCCTAATTGATCTATACGGTCAGAATGAATTTTTCTCTGTTTCTAGATTATGTTTTATCATGAGTTGTCATCCCTAAATTTTACTTTACTGTCGATCTCTGGAACCTCACATTCTGATATTGCCCCCAGGTGAATCTATAACTCACCAAAAAGCTCCTATAACAAAAATTCTATTATTTGGATGCCATTTACTATTCTGCTACTGGGCTCTGCTGGAAACGTAGGTCAAGAGCCATTACCTACCTGTGTAAATCGACGGCCCTTTACTCTGTTGGCTGCTCAGGGAAAGCGCCAGGGCCCTGTAATTAGCCAGCAGCTAATGTGCTGCAGTTAATGGATTTTTACTGCCCGTTCTGGCCTGCTCCACACCGCCTGGGGCCTCTCACCTCCCGTTGTCTCTGTGCGGTGGAACACTCCTCTCCCAGGTGCCTGCAGGTTATTCCCTCATGAACTGCACCTCACTGCCACCACCACAGCCCCACGTAGCCCTGTCACTATCACGCTTCCCAATTTGCTGCAGTTTGGGGTGGTGTTTTGTCTTTCTCAGCCAACAAGAATGTAAACTAAATGAGAACAGAAACGTGTGTCTGTTTTGCTCACTTTTATAGCCCCATGTCTAGGCCAGTGCCTAGTACATGGCAAGTGCCCAGTAAATATTTGTTGAATTAATTACAGTTCAATGTGCTCTCAGATACAGATTTTGAAAGTTAAATGTGACTTCCATTCTTCTACATATTGTATCACAAACCTTCACCAAATGGTGAAAAGTTGAGAGGCAAGCGCTCAACTTTCTGCTGTCTGCCTTCCCCGGCCTTCTCCCAGGGAAATCTGGGGAGCAGGCATCCCGTGAAGTGAATCTAGCCCGGGATATAAAACGTCAGCTCTGAGGGTGCCATTCCCTGGATTCCCTGGGGACCCGGGCATGTGACATGCAAAGCTCCTGAATAGGGCTCTGAGCAAGGAGTAGGCGGTGGCATCTGAGGTGCCCAGGCCTTTCATTTTAGCTCAGGTTCCCAGAGGTGCACCTGGAGATGAGGATCTCCTGGGGAAAGCACCCATTCAAGACTCCTCCCAGCAGAGCCAATATGGGAGGGGAGGGGTCAAATCTGGAGGGGAAAGTGGTGATGCTCAGGGAAGTCCCGACCCCAGCCTGTTTCCTCGGGGTGCTCTCAAGACCCTGCGGCCCTCAGAGTTGGCTCCACGGGAGGGAGGAGGCAGGGCTTCCCCACAGGGGCTCTGGCCCCGGACACACTGAGGACTGTCCTCGGAGCACAGCTGGCATGCACAGACCAGGGGGAGGGGGTGCTGGCCTGGGCGGGAGCTTAGTGAGGGGAGAGTGGTGCAGGAGGAGGTGGGAGAGGTGGGTGGCGGAGGGTGCAGATTTGGGTCTCAATGGGGTGCTTTGGAGGGCCAGAAAGATTCCTATTTTATTTTTAAATTATTTTGGAAACTAAAGGGAAGATGGTTTGCAAGGGGGGAAAAATGAAAGCTGGGAGATACCACATAGAGAGGCTTTAAAATAGTTCAAGCCTTTTACTTTTTTATGCTTCTGAATTTAATTAGGAACCAAGACCAATATATGACACTTGAGATACTCTGAATGTCTATCTATTCTATTCTATCTCTTTATCTCTATCTCTATCTGTCTATCTATCTATCTATCTATCTATCTATCTATTTTCTACCTACCAATCTACACACACACACACACACACACACACACACACACACACACACACACAGAGAAACATATTATTTTATTCTGATAATTACTCATGGAATCCCACCTTAGGCTAAACCAGGTTTACATTTCAAATTACAGGAGACAAGATGACCTTCTTTTCTTAAATGCTCAACATCTCAGACATACTGTCACAGAATACATACATGACCTTTTATGAATGTTTTGGTTGAATATCTCTTACAATAAACCTGCCCAGGAGATTATATAATATGTGTGCTTTAAATGACATTTTCTTTAAAACATTTTAGAAAATAACTCACTAAAGCTCTGTAAAAGATTAGGCTAAATTACATTATTAAAGCCGGCTGGATTCCATTACAGCTTAATGTTTGAAAATAAATATGTAACTACTTAGGATCTGTGTCTTCCAAACAGAAAAGGAATGTGTGTGAGTGTGTTTTCATGGAACTATGAATAGCCCTGGGTTACCTGCTGCTGTTTCCTGCCTGCCACACACCAGATCTTTTTGAAATAAATCTGTGTCTTTTTCTAGATCTGCCGATATTCATTATCTGAGAAAGGTCACAGGTTTCCATGGCAGTTACCATTCGATGGTCATCAATGACATACTGGATTTCACTACTGCTTTATGACATATGTCCACTACAAATAGTATGAAACGTCAAATATTCACAGCCAAGGCATATCTCATTGCCTTCATTAATACTGAATGATATACAGACATTATTTTAAACACAACTGAGCATGATATCTTTCTCCTGATCTTTGTCTTATAAACTTTTCTCAACCGGCTTCTGTCTTGTAATTAATATTCCTTTCTTCAGTTTAAAACGTATTTTATGTATTTTAAAATCAGAGGCATTTGTACTGGCCTCTTTTCTTAAGATTACAGTGAGTGGTTGATTTTCTTAAAGGATTAAAATGAAAACACATATTTCCCCTTCCTCAATTTTCTTTTCTTAAATTTATTTTATTTTATAATTATTCTTCTTGGCCGTGCTGCACAGCTTGTGGGATCTCAGTTCCCCGACCAGGGATCGAACCCTTGGCAGTGAGAGCACCGAGTCCTGGACCACCAGGGAATTCCCAATTTTCAAGAAGGTTGAACAAAACTGCATTTTAGCTTGTTTAAGTCTTTAACTCCAACTAAAATAAAGATACTGAAGACAAAATAAATTGCACCAATGGCTGTCTTAAAAGGAAGAGCCCTTTGTTTCATCCGTGCATTTAAAGTTGCTCTTTTATGTTGTTACTGATTTACAACCTTCCTCTGAACTTGAAGCCTGCCTGTTGCATATGAAAATAGAACACAGGCAAAAAAAATATTTAAATCTTACAAGAGTGGCTCTGATCACTTGAACACTTATTATGCCTACTGGATCACCCCTCCCGTATAGACAAAAATAAACAACTTTCCCAAGGTATGAGAATCACAGTCCAGAACTAAGCTGTAGGGACCTCAGTCCTACATTCCAGTTATAGCAACCATTTCCATCCTCTTCACTCTTTTATTTTGAAAACAACTTTTTTTCTTAAAATCATTAAAAATTACAGTAGATTTAAAATTTCTATTTGTAGTTCCTTAATTACCTCTTCCTCTTTACATAGCTTACATTTTAAAATTCTAGTTGTGTCAAAAAATGTTCAGTTGAAACTTTTTAGAAAGCATACTTGTTACTGAGAAATTAATCAGCAAAATCAGCAAGCTAATTTTAATGATGATTACTATTTTAATGGGTGAATATTTTTAGCTCTATCTGGAATGAAAAAAATGCTCTCTGACTTCGTGAGATTTAAAGTGAGTACAAACAACGTTGCACCACATCCAACAGGCACAGATAGCACATTATCCTAATTCAAATTAGAAAGCTATTTATAGACTAGATTAAGACGCTGCAGTACAGGTAGTGAGAAAACGGTGCAGGAGGAGACCCTGTTCTGACAGGCGGGTGATGAGATAGCACCTGCAAGGCTGCGGTCCGTTAACTGTCCTGCCGAGAATTGCAAAGATCTTATTCTATCCCATTTTTCTTGTTTTATGAGGAAAAAAATATATCTATCAATTTAGGTTAAAGCTGTAAACTACTGTATTATACCTGTTGGGGTATGTTTATGACTCTCATTCATCAAAAGTGAGTGCTGTATGTCTGGTATTTAGCCCAAGTGGAGAATGGAATTTTCCATAGAACGTCGTGTTATGAGTTGCTATGACTCATAATAGATTCCCATAAATAAGCCCTCCATGAAAAGTGTATTGTAATAGTCGCCGTGAAATATCCGCACCAATAGGTTTTGACCTCCGTATCCGTGACTACATTTTCTGTCATTTGTCTTCACAGTTGAAGCATTAGATGAAACCATAATATTTACTGCTGCACATTTGTTCTCTGTCGGGGTAATACATTGGGAGGCAGCGTCCTGCTCTAACAGCCCAGGGCAGGCAGATCGGAGGGAGGGAGACTGTCAAGGTTTAGACAGTGTGGCAGCAAAAGGGCACATGTGTAACTCATGTGCTTCTAGAATATCCTGGTGAAGAAAATTGATACATTCAAAGGTTTTTTAAAATAGTGAAACTACTGCTTGAGAGAGGAGCTTCATGGAATTGGAAGCAATAATAATAATAATAGTAATAACAACAACAATAACAGTGAGGTGGCTCTGGCTTCTCTGTACCCAGGTACCCACAGCAGCAGTAGAACCTTTGGCAGTGACCTCGGGATTGAAGGCATCTCTCTGCCCATCCCATCCTTTTCCTCACCCAGACTATGGGTAAATTAACAATGAGGGCTTTTGACTCCAGTAGCAAATAGCCTGAAACTAAGGCTTAAATTAAACTACTTGTCCACAATCACATAGCTTGTAGGAAGTAAAGTGAGATTCAAATCTGGGTTTTCCTCACTCAAAAATGGCAGTTGTGCTTTTTAACGTATTTGCATCATAAATAACTAATGGGGAGGAAAATAGATATTGAGAGACATCAAAATATTACTTAGGAGCCAAGTATTTGAATCTTGTTGCTTTACCCAAACTAAAATAATGAACTAGATACCTGAAATTACCTTTACTTCTGTCAAATGGTTAAGGGATGTTAGACTATACACTCAAAATCACGTGTTTTTACTATAAAATATGACAGTCACTGAGCCATGATTGAGAATTACGTTACAGTTACACATTGCGTGCACTTTGATTCAACAAAGAATTATTAAGCATTTACTATGTTCTCTGGGGAATAGGGATAAAACGATGGTTAAGCATAATCTCTATCATCCAAAGAGCTTAGTATCTAGGAATTGGAATCAGATACGTTTACTAAAATGCTATAGGATTAGACAGAAGATGCGCTCTGTGTCCTAAGAGCACGGACAATAGAATGGTCAGTTCTGCATGGGAGGCTTAGAACAGGCTCCACAAAGAGGATTATGTTTAATAAATTCTTGAAAATTAATAGGTACTTATCAGCCAAGAGTGGGGAAGAAAGGAAATTCTATAAGAAAAGGGAACAGGAGAATCCAAACAAGTGAATCAGTGTGACTTGTAACCAAAATTGTGAGTGGGAGCTCGCATGACCTGGGTTATCTGTAATACCTAGTCGAAGCAATAACAGTCCTATTCAATATCTAATGTAAAGAATTTAATTAGCTATAAAACATTTGAGAAACTGTCCAAAGGTAAGGGGACTATATGCTCTTTTTTGTGGGTTTATCAAACTTATTGAAGTAAAAATACCTAGAGGAAAGTGAACAGGTTATGTGAACAGCTTGCTGAATTGCCACAAAATGGAGTGTCCTGTAGAACTATGGCCTAGGCCAACAAAGGCACACTGCTCTCCCATGGCTCCAGCCCCATGGCTGGGGCCCACGGGTACACTACCTCCCCCAGCCTCCCTTCCAAGGCCAGGCGGCCGCGTGGCTGAGTTCTGACCAAGGTGATATGTGTTCCGCAGGCCCCAGCTGTACAGAAGTGGGCTTGCCTTTCTGTGTGTCTTTATCAATTTCACCAACAACATGTAGAGGACAGGCAGGGCGGAGCCACAAGCTGGAACAAAAGTGTGGCCCTGAGTCATCACGCAGCCTCCGGACAACCAGGAATGCCAGCTTGAACTTCTTCATGAGGAAGAAGGAGCGTCTATTGTGCTAAACACCGAAATGTTCGTCTCTGTTTGTTACAGCCGCTGCCATCACTTACATTCTATCCGGGAATTGACCCAGTGAGCAAGAAATGTCCGTCGTATATAAAAGGAGATGCTTTAATTTGAGGAATCTGCATTTCCTTGCATGACTGAAGCACAGACTGTCTGTAGGGAGAAGGGAGAGGGGCGAGGACTCGGGCCCTGATGAAAGCAGCTGGTGGAAATGTGGTATCACGTGTCTCTCCTGTCACTGTCAAGTTTTTACCTTTATTTTGGGGGCAGGAGTGACAACTAAAGATCACTGAGTGGAAAAGAAACGTGATCACATTTTTTTTTTAACATCTTTATTGGAGTATAATTGCTTTACAATGGTTTGTTAGTTTCTACTTTATAACAAAGTGAATCAGTTATACATGTACATATGTTCCCATATCTCTTCCCTCTTGTGTCTCCCACCCTCCCTATCCCACCCCTCTAGGTGGTCACAAACCACTGAGCTGATCCCAGTGTGCTATGCGGCTGCTTCCCACTAGCTATTTATTTTACGTTTGGTAGTGTATATATGTCCATGCCACTCTCTCACTTTGTCCCAGCTTACCCTTCCCCCTCCCCATATCCTCAAGTCCATTCTCTAGTAGGTCTGTGTCTGTATTCCCATCTTACCCCTAGATTCTTCATGACCTTTTTTTCTTTTTTTTAGATTCCATATATATGTGTTAGCATACGGTATTTGTTTTTCTCTTTCTGACTTACTTCACTCTGTGTGACAGACTCTAGGTCCATCCACCTCACTACAAATAACTCAATTTTGTTTCTTTTTATGGCTGAGTAATATTCCACTGTATATATTGATACAGCCACTATGGAGAACAGTACAGAGGTTCCTTAAAAAACTAAAAATAGAACTACCATACGACCCAGCAATCCCACTACTGGGCATATACCCTGAGAAAACCATAATTCAAAAAGAGTCATGTACCAAAATGTTCACTGCAGCTCTATTTACAGTAGTCAGGACATGGAAGCAACCTAAGTGTCCATCAACAGATGAATGGATAAAGAAGATGTGGCACATATATACAGTGATCACATTTTTGTTTCAAAATGATAACCATGTCTGCCACTGAGACTACGAGACGGAGGCATGGAGGGTGGTTGGAACAGCCCTTGTTGAGCTGGGACCTCCACCGGGCTGGAGTGCCCTGACCCCGCCCACTTGGCGTCCTGTCCTGGCATCTCGAGGGCATGCCCAGCCCAGCTGCGGAGCCAGTCGCCCCGCAGATACGCAGCACCGGACATCCTTTCCTCGGCTCTCCTGCAGCTCAGAGGAGGATTTCAGCCTCTGACAGCACCTCCCTGCTGTACCAGTGGAGTGAGCCACTCTGGAACCACGGTCTGGATCCGATTTCAGACAAAGAGTTCACCTCTGTAATCACGGCGCTGATCCCAGAGCTGCGTGAGACGAGACACAGAAATGTAACTGACAGCCAAGAGGACACACACGCTGGGACGGCTTCTCTGGGTGTGAGATTCCCTCGGCAGGGTTGGCTCTGGGCCTTACCTTACCCGGTGGATTCGCCAAGCTGGGAGTCATCAGACCCAAGACATGATGCTGAAGGCCAGAGGGCCTGGCCTTCCGCTGAGCTGGGGTCACCAGTCCCTGTTCCCTATGTGGAAGGAGGCAGTGTTGCAGAGGGTCTTTACTGCAAGGACCCAGGCGGAAGGCAGGTCACCAGGGTTCTTCTGCTTGGCCAGCATGCAAGAAGTTCCTCAGAGGACACAATGGGGCTTCTCACCCTCCATACTGTTGATACTTTGGGGCCCAATGATGCTTGTGTTGGGGGCTGACCTGGGCACCTAGGATGCTTAGTAGCATCCCTGACCCCCACCCACTGGATGCCAGTAACACCCTGCCCCAGACCCAGGTGTGACAATCAAAGACGCCTCCAGACATTGCTGCTGTGCCCTGGGTGGCAGGCAGGATCATCCCCAGTTGAGAAAGACTGGTACAGGAGGTGCTTCTAGTGATGGAGGGATTTATTTTGGACAGGAGAACAGTTCCTGCCTTCCTTTTCTACTTTTTAATGAGTTACTGCCACGCAGAGCCCAAAGAAGTCATCCATTGGATTCTTAACTTTGTGAATTCTCCCTCCATTTGCAAAGTGAGGGCTGAGAGCTGACTATTCATCTATCCAATACCCAACAGATGAGGCTGCGTTTTTGCAAGCCCGAAAGAGCTTCCCAAGTTCCTCAGTCCAACGGAGGGACCGGTTCTAATATACTTTACATCTTTGTGGAGAAAACTGCATCAGAATAATTCAAATAAAAAGGCCAAACTGCATGGTTCATTTCGGAAGAGTAGTTCAAAAAGTGAGCCCTACTTTAAAAATTCACATTTTTATTTTTATCCAGGACTCTGATAGTTCCACTAGAGATAAATGATTCCTTCTCAGAGGGGAAATAAGAAGCAGTTTAATCTTGGCCTTCTATTGCTTGAAACTATTCCACCTCTGTGAACTCATTTCATATTTTAAGCTCCCAAAAAAGAACAGAAGAATTTAGCAAACCCCCATATGACCACATATTGCTAATAGAACAACTTGTCATTTGAAAAATGTCCACTTTTCTGAGAAGACACTCGGTATCATGTACCACGGGATAGATTACAGTGCAGGGAAGTCCCTGTTTTGATCTTGCCCAATATTTATCATTCAATAAGCACTAATATTTACTCATTTATTTAAAATACTTTTATTGATAATTGTCTGGACATTATCTGAAGCACTGGGAACGATTCTTTGAAAAAAGATGACATGGGTCCACATACAGCTGACAGTTCCACGGAAGCCACCTTCAGTTAACTGGGAATTGAAATCTGGTGCTCTCAGGGCAGGGGTGGCAGGTCAATGTGCTCCTATGTGAAGGGCACATTACCTGGGTTCAGGGCCTGGCAATGCTCCCATGGAAACAGCATCCAAGCAGGAGAAGCTGGCAAGATAAACGTGGGGAGGAGTGTCCTAAGCAAACCCCAGAGGTGCCACCATGAAGGTGTCCCTCTTGTAAGGTCTCATACATGACCCTCAGAGTTTGGAACTCAGTGACCAGCAGCCCAGGTGTGTTAGGCTGGTCGTTTCGCCTTCTCCCTGGGGGAAATAGAGAAGGGAGAGACACTTCCTTTGCCTATGGTGAAGGACCCAGGTGCAGGTGGGTCCCCCACCCTTGTACACACTGACTCAGGCCCCCTCCTCTTGGAAACCTTGCAGGGCCACTCAACCTTCCGTTGATCCCTTCTCCAATCTTCTCTGACTTTCTAGAAGGTTCCAAGTTTCTAGTTAGGATTCTAGAACCCTAACTGTCAGTACTATTCAAATAGGCTCTTAATTATTTATGTGTTTCCTGTGTACATGATTTCGACTTTCTCAACACAAAAATAATAAACTCTTCAAGGTCAGGGAAAGTGTCCATCATGTTTGTTCTGTACGTTCCAGTGAGCCATACCCACTTCAACAAATAAGTCACGTTTAGATCTGCGAGGAAGTAACTCAGGCAAGTGTAAAATGAAGAGCAGAGATGTGTGTGTGAATAGGAAGGACACCCTGCTGCACAAGGTGCCCTCCAAATGCAGTGGTTCACACCAGACAGAGGTGTCTTTCTTCTCAGTGACAGTCTAGGGTGGGTGGACAGGCTCTGCTCCAAAGAGTCACATCTGGTACCATGCGAGCTGGGCAGCTTGCCGTCCTCAACACACATCTTCCCGAGGCACCCCAGTCCTTGCAGCTGACCTCCAGCCAGGAGGAAAGCGAGGTCCTTTAGGGGCAAAAGCTGAACATGTTCTCATACAGATTTTACTGATGCTGAAATTCAACCAAAAAAAACTTGATCACAGAGCACAAGGCAGTCTGGGAATGATCGTCTAACTGGACGTCTGTGCCCAGGAAGAATGAGGAAACCTCGTGAGGAATCTCCTCCACTGAGCACATCCCTTTGATACTCTCAAGACTATTTTCTTACTTCCATCCATCCATTAGAAGCCCTTTCCTTTGAACCTCTTCCATAGTTGGAAATAAGGGAAATACTTTAAGCAGAAAGTTGCTTCTGAAACAGCCTAAAACGATTATCTGGGCTTTGTGTACCTGGACTAGAAGAAAAGGTGACTCCACCGTCCCCTCCACTTCCACCTCCACCTCCACCATCCCCTCCTGCACGGGCCACAGAAGAACAATTTAGCTTTTCAAGTTGAAATGAAAGAATCAAGATCAAATAGCCGCTTAGACACATGACACTCTTTTCTCAGTACTTTCAAATACAAGACACTTATCAACAAGGTATCTATAGCCTGCCAAATAATTTATTACCAAGAGAAGTCAAGTTCACAGAGAAGAGAGTAGAATGGTGGTTGCCAGGGGCTTGGGGGAAGAAAGAAGGAGAGGAGGCGGTGTTTAGATACAGAGTTTTGGTTTTACAAGGTGAAAACGTTCTGGAGATTGGTGGTACAACATTGAAGTTAACACTTCCGAACTGTACACTTGGAAATGGTTAAGGTGATACATTTTATGTTATGTGTTTGTTTTTTTAAAAAAATATTTATTTATTTATTTTTTGCTGTGTCGGGTCTTAGTTGCAACACGTGGTATCTTCATTGCAGCATATGGGATCTTTCGCTGTGGCTTGTGGGCTTCTCTCTAGTTGTGGTGCACGGGCTCCAGAGCGTGGGCTCTGTAGTTTGCAGCACGTGGCCTTTGTTGCCCCCGCGGCATGTGGGATCTTAGTTCCCCAACCAGGGATCGAACCTGTGTCCCCTGCATTGGGAGAAGGATTCTTTACCACTGGACCACCAGGGAAGTCCCATGTTATGTGTTTTTTTACCACAATTAAATTTTAAAAAAAATTACAAGGGAAACCTACAAGAAGCAGAAATAATACTGAGATAATGGAATGGAAACATTTGGTTGAGCCAATAGAACTTGTCTTTAGGTAATTTCATTATGTTTTGGTCACCGTATCATTTTATTTACCATAGCAAATGATTTGCAGTTCATTTATTTATTCTTTCTAATATTCATTCATTCATTCAAAAGATAATTCATTGAACACCTGTCCTAGGGCACCGTATTATGCTGGGGCGATATTGATTAGCCACAGTAGTCCTGTTCCCAAACCCAGCGAGCTTACCTTCATGTGGAGGGAAAAGATCCCTTAAAAGGGATCCTAGATATGGGATTCCTTGAGTGCAGTGGTTGTAGGCTGCAGGTGTGCGGCGGGATGTTTGGGCTACTTTTGTGCCTTAGCGATTCACTGATGTTCGGTTGACTGTTGAAAGCATGGGAGGGACTGGAAGAGAGCCCGGGCTGAGAACAAAGCCTCGTCTCATGTGACTCCAAGGCAAGACTGATCCAGGCCCAAGAGGAGCCTGAGAAGGAGACCAGTGATGGATGAAGAACATTCGAGTGAAACCAAGGGAAGCAAGGGTCTCACAAAATGAGGAGTGATCAGTAGTGACAAATGCTCTAGAGTAGTCAAGTCGGATGTACGAAAATTGTGCTTGGCTTTGCCGGCGTGGGGGTCACTGCCCTTCCACAGGATGTGTCAGTGGAGGGAGGGGTGGGAATCAGGCTGAAGGGAGCTAAGGAGTGGGAGAGGGTGAGGGACCGGAAGCCAGGCATGTAGACGACATCTTTGAGAATGTGCCCTGGGACAAGGGGACAGTCAGGAGGTAAGGGTTTGGATTGTTTTCTCAAAGGACATAATAGAGATGTATTTTGAGACTATTAAACTAATATGTTTTCCCACATATTCTAATAAAGCATGTTCACTGGCAGCTGTTCAGTCCTTACAGCCTCAGGAAAGGGGGAAGGCAGGTGCCCCTGAAGTGGGGCAAGGAGGAACAGGCTTCTTCGTCTGTTTTGGGAGGAAGATCAGAGGGCAGCGGGGCGGCAGCATGGAGACACGTGTTCCCCAGCCCCTGCAGACGGGAGGCACTTGGAGGGAAAGTTGGGAGGAAGGGGCTTCCGCTTAGCTGTCTCTTTGGGATCGCGAGTTTCTACTCGGCCACCGCAGTGTTATTGTCACACAGAGCACATGAGAGGGAGCCCCTTGGCGAGGTGAGAAGAGCCCAGGGGGTCCTTTCCTGAGACATCCTGGCGTCCTCTGCGGCGTGGTAGCCACGCAGAACTCCTCCTGAGTGCACGGCCATGGAGCTTGCCTGCAGGGGTTGAGGTAAAACAGCCAAGGTCCACAGGAAGGGCAGTGTAGACCGACTGGGAGAAAGATCTGGACTTCAGGGTGCGCCCAGTGACCAGGAGGGCCGAGGTGGGACTAACAGAGTCTAAGCAAACCACCAAGTCACGAGTGTGGACTGGAACACACCCACCAGTTGGTTGGAGAATCTGAATCAGATGCTACTGGGGCACCCGGGCCCTGAAGGATGGGGAGCCAGGGACCGGGGCAAATAGCTGACTGTACAGATCCCAGGGTCTGCTTCTCCAGCAAGACCCCAAAGGAAATCTGAGAAAAGAGCCTGATGAATATGACCATGTTCCTCAAACAGACTTTAAAATGTAGACTCATCTAACCTCCCAGTTAAGTACTCGGGGAGGTTTGGATCAGCTTTAAGTTACTACAGAGTATCTATACTTCATGTATCTTTTTTTTTTTTTTTTTTTTTTTTGCGGTACGCAGGCCTCTCACTGTTGTGGCCCCTCCCGTTGCGGAGCACAGGCTCCGGACGCGCAGGCTCAGCCACCATGGCTCACGGGCCCAGCCGCTCCGCGGCATGTGGGATCTTCCCGGACCGGGCACGAACCTGTGTCCCCCGCATCGGCAGGCGGACTCTCAACCTCTTCGCCACCAGGGAAGCCCTAGTCTTCATGTATCTTAATGTGACACATGTAACCTTGGGGTCCCCCTAAAATGGGGGGAGACCTGAGCACATTTAAACATTAATGAGGAGGATCCACGTGAGGGAAGCCGATGAATGTGGGACAGAAGTTTCAACCACATGCTATGAAATGCTGGTTACCAAAATATTAAATGTCTGACCCCAACCCTATCTCCCCCCAAATAATCATTTTCTGAGCAATAAGTTGGAGACTTTCTCTCTGGGTCATTTTTCCATTTTGACATCATTGCTTCTGCTTTTCCCTGACAAACACTCTGAGCCCTGGCATCGTCTGTTCTAGGAGAAGGTGTCCTGCTTTGCATCTCGGTTGCTGGCAAAGATTCTGTCCAGGGAAATTCTGCTCCATAACCTGTGCAAAGTCAGACCTTCTTGGAGCAGATTTTTAAACACCCTCCCTCCTCAGAACGCTGGTGGTGGGAAGTGATCGAGTCCGGCCGTGTTTCCTTGAGGATCTTGAGCGAGCAGCTCTGCATCTTGCTGTCACAGCTTAGATAATTGGTCTGTGACTGTTCACAGTCCGTCAGCTCTTTGTGTTCAACCTCAAGGCAAGAGCAGCACAGGGAAGCACAGAGCACACCCATCCGTCTTGGCTGGCCTTCCCTCTTTCCTGGGTGTCCTTTCCTCCCAGGCCCTCGGGCTGTGACCTGAGAAGACCCAGCTGCATCTTCTTTACCCTCAGTTCCGTTATTCCAATGCTTTCCCAACCACAGGCCGGGAGGGGACTGACCACTCAATTCAAACTGCAGTGTCCAATGATTCACCCCATCATCTGCTGTTACTCATCACTTGGGTGAGTGCCCTTAAAATCAGAGCAGGAGGCAGACAGGGAAACTTACACTGCGCTTCTGACAGTGAAATCGTATTCACCGTAGAAGGCCAGTCGAGATTCTTACCTGTGGAGCTCGCCCACAGCCCTTGCGTGACGTGTGTTATGCATCTATTACTTTACAAATATTGTGTCATTGATGACATGAGGAAAGCTTCTGAAAAACCTTTGTGGAAAAGGAACTGAAATGTAATAACCAAGTGCTGGTCTTTAAAAATGCTTCTAGATGACTTAAAAATAGCCGTGAGGCAGTCTTGCTGAAGCAATTGGAAAACCTTAGGAGAAAGTCCTCAGACATTCCTTCAACAGTCCAGCTAGAGTCTTCCATGTAGCCCAAGGTCAGACGTGACAAGGGCTGACATGGGTTTCAGTCTGGCTTTGGCTTCAGCTTATTCTCTCCACCCCACACCCGTCTTCCTTCCACTCCCAGGGCTTGGGGCTCTGGCATCAGACACAGAGACCGCAGCCTCACAGAGGCGGCCTGAGCAGCTCTCACTGCTCAGAAGGTCAGATACCCAAACACAAAGCTGTAGATCTGCTCTGCTTGTCTGATTTAAACCTGAAATAGAATTTGGTATTGAGAGTGTTTCCTGAGGGACAGAACCTTAAGGATGAGCTCTCTTGTTTCTGGGTTTTCTAGAATTGGTTTTCTCATCTAATTAGATTTAAGACACAAAGGACCCCGTATCCAGTGGTAAAGGAGTGTTTAGCCTGTGGTGGCAAAACAGTCACTCAGATGATCACCTTTACACACCTGCGCTTACGTGCCTATGGAGGACGAGGTTCTGGGTGGCCAAGTATTTACTGAGTTTGAACATTTTGGTGAAAAATAGGAGCCTAATCAGGTTGGTTGGTTGCTTCTAACTACGCTAGACAGCTTAGGAAAAGAAAATGATGTGCTCAGGGCTTTAAATTCCTAGATTAAGATCTACAGAAGGAACCAAAAAGCTTCTCGATGGGCCCTGTAAGAAATCTTCCCTCCTGTAGCCAGAGGGCCTAGATTGCTGAAAATTAAGCCCAAGGCCTCATTTTAGGAGTGGCGAATTACAGCCCAAATTGAATTCCCAACTTCACAGCATCTCTTTTATTAAATTTAGGACATTTATTGGAAAGACATGGGCTTGGGAAGTTCAGCATGCATTTATAAGAGCAAATTCCTATGAAGCTAGGGATCTTGGGCCCTTAATTCTGGCAACCCTTTGCCTTCTTCACCCCTGCCTGAGAGGGTCAGTCCCCTTCTCATGACGCACCTCTGATGCCCCTACCCCATGTGCTTGCCCAGGAATATAGGCAAGATTGGTTCTACTCCTATATTTCTGGTTGGGAAAACTGAAGCTCGCTTAAAATTTTGCGTATTTTACATAGATTAAAATAGTACATGTATCTGTATAAACATCATTCCAGATAGCTAATCAGTCAAGATAGTAATAGATAAATAGTAAATTTCATTCGATTCTAAGCAGTGCATGTAACCACATCTAACAATAAATATTAAGTAAGAACAGCTCAAGTTACAAACTAAAAATGCTCTAAGTAAGTAAGGTTATAGCAAACCGCATTTAGAATATATCTGCGGTAAAATACATCAGAGCCTGCATTACAGAGAGTAAGTGAGATGTGTGGGAACTGACTTGCCCTTTTCTTCCATTAAAGGGCAGAGATTTTTTTGAAAAAAAGATGGTTCAATTTCCTCCCTCCAAGCTGCCTTTTTAAAATAACAAAACATAACACAACACATATTTTGACACAACTCCACATGACTCAGAGGCCCTTCTTAAAATAAGACCAGACCACATTCATGGAGACTGAATCACCTCTAACCTTCCAAACTTGGTGAGGGTTACTAATCAGGATGTGTTTTCATTCCTCAGATAGTATGGGAAAGTTCTGATTTTGACAGTTAAGCTACCATCCAATCAATTATTTTTTCACTGGAGCTCTAAACAAATTTTGTCTTCTTTTCTCATTGCCTCACCGTGAATGAAAGACAACCCATATAAAACTGTTTTTCAGTGTAAATAAGACTGCCATCTCCAAAAAATAAATGATTCCTGAGATGATTTTAAGAAAAGAACAAAGTAGCTTATGAAAGTATGTGATGTCCATGTAATTTAGGACCTCCCTCAAGTTTTTCAGCCCCAAGAGATACATATTTCCTCTGAGTTAATTATGCCAGAAGACAGTTCCTTCTGCAGGACCAGGAGAACTTTTTGGTAAAAGTCAAGCACAAGTGAGCATTTTTCTTCTGATTAAAAAGTGAGAGATGAAGGTGCACACCTCCCACGTACACACCAGTCTATACTGCATTCGCATCATGCAATAGCATCTGGTTGACATTTGCAGGATTCTGCACAAAAGCTTAAAGACCTGTGCGTTTAAGCAGAATAGCTCTAGTGTAGCAGGACAATGAAGCTTAAACTTGAACTTAGAAGATCTGGATTTGAATCTTTTTTTTCCTGCCAGACTGTAGCTCTCGATTTCTTTATTTGAAAAATGAGGATGAATAACATTGACTTCTGATGTGCATAAAGCAGGCTTATACATGTGGACATTGCTTCAGACCTTAAGGGCTGTCCACTTGGTCGATGTGATTGCTATTAATACCAGAGGATCCGGAGCTATCATGACTAACTGGCCTGAACTCCAAAGGGACTGCTGTCTTTCATGCACTGAGTCAGAGTTTCCTTAGCGACGGGGCCCAGTAGATAAAGAATTGTAATCGCTTCCTGTGCTTGATGTCTTTCCCTCAATCGTACAATGAGTAACATTTATATCACTCATTTTTAAGCACTGGCCTACTTGAGAGCCCTGATTCCCCCACTGTTCTGGTTAAATCAGCCTCAGAATAGTGGCTTTGGCAGCTCAGCGCCTGCGCTTCAAGGCTCCCTAGCCCCTGGTCCACTCCCCCAGCCACACTTGAAGACATTCACACTTTGAAGGCAGATCTTCTCTCTGACCCCCTCCCAGATACCCGACAGATTAAGTCACAGACCAGAGGAGAAAATGCTTCCCGAAATAGTCATCCTCCAGATGTGCCTGTGTTCAGGGTCGGCCCCGGATGTCACATCCTGGTGGGAAATGACTGTGTGTGTTTTGTTCACATTCAAGGCCCTGTTGACAAAGCCGTGCTGCAGGTGTCCCCCTGAAATTGTCACACAGTGACCTTCCTTAGTCAAAAAGCACCATAAATATTATCTCGGGTCTCATCTCCTGCGCACATCTGAGAGTTTTGAAGAGGTCAGTACCCTATTTCACTGAGATTTAAAAAACTCACCCTGTGGGTCAAATTTTAACAAGAACTGTAATAACAGCAAGCCCCTGTCTGGTGCCAACTTCCCGGTCTCAAGTCTTGAGTTTTTAATAGAGGGGCATCTTATCTGACGACCCAGGGTGCTAACTGATTTCCACTCCTTTCTCTTTCACCTGCCCTCCCCCACCTCCTGCCACACACACACCCCCATTTATGCAATTAAAGGAATCAGGGGGCATTTCAGCTCCCTTTTCCTGGAGCAAACTTTTTTCACAATCTTAACGTACTCAAAGGAAGATTAAAAAAAAAGCTGAAGTACACCATGCAAATACAAAGTAAATAAGTAAATGAAGAAAGGCCACTGTGGTTGTCGACAAGGATGCTGGGGAGCAGCCTGGCGGCTGAAACCGAGATAGGACCAGGCCCAAGGGGCCACATCTGGGAAGCTGAGTGTGTGAATGGGGCTGAGCTGGCCTCCCACACAACAGGAATTCCTCCGAAACTATGTGCTCTGTATGGGAGCACAGAAAAAAATGTGTTTAGAATATCACTAAGGAAACCCAGATACATTATCTTTGCCAGAGCACAAAAGACAGTTCAGTCAGTGACTGACTCAAAATGACTAGAACAGAGAACATGCGTTTAATGATGCTGGGGAAACAGGGAAATAGAAAAAAAGGACGGCCGCGTTCTTTATGCCCGAAGAAGAACAAGACGCCTTCCTTTCCCAGCACCAGGAGGCTTTCTGCTACACTTGTTCATGGCCCTGGCTGTTTGCAGGCAAAGAAGAATGAAAAGAAAAGCATTTCGGTCTTTCCACTCAAAAAGGTTGCGGCGGGCTTCCCTGGTGGCACAGTGGTTGAGAGTCCGCCTGCCGATGCAGGGGATGCGGGTTCACGCCCCGGTCCGGCAGGATCCCACATGCCGCCGAGAGGCTGAGCCCGTGAGCCATGGCCGCTGAGCCTGCGCGTCCGGAGCCTGTGCTCTGCAACGGGAGAGGCCACAACAGTGAGAGGCCCGCGTACCGCAAAAAAAAAAAAAAGAAAAAAAAAAAGGTTGCGGCTGTCATAAATTTCTCTTTCAAATATCGTGATGTTTGTTCCTGCTATCACACCTGTCAATGCATTTTGTTTCAATATGGAGGACACAGTTTTAAGAGTATACTTTGACCCCAGAATTTTGAGAGCATGTTTTGACCTCCACTCTTTTTTTTTTTTTTTAATTGGAGTTTAGTCGCTTTACAGTGTTGTGTTAGTTTCTGCTGTACAGCAAAGTGAATCCGCTATACGTATACATATATCCCCTCTTTTTTGGATTTCTTTCCCATTAGGTCACCGTAGAGCACTGAGTAGAGTTCCCTGTGCTATACAGTAGGTTCTCATTAGTTATCTATTTGACCTCCACGCTTATTCCAACAAAACACACTGTGTGTGCACTGGTGTGTGTGTGTGTGTGTGTGTGTGTGTGTGTGTGTGTGTGTGTACAGAGTCCTAAATTCCATGGAGCAGTTTAGTTCCATTTTAATTCCAGTTAAATTAAATTTCAGCATTATAATAGCACAGCCAGTTCCTGTCTAAACGTAGGTTGAAATGTGTTTACATTTGTGAAGTTTGGGCAGTGATAACTCCATGTGCGACATCTGTTAACAGATTACCAGCCATAAAAAGATGGCAGAAGCGATGGTTTCCTGCAACACGATGACCGCCCTGCTGTTCCCAAGGCACTGTCTCTCCTGCTGCCTGGGTGGGCCCGACTTCATATGGTCTCCGCTCAACTTCTTCTTCACGCTCCCCTGCATTATTTCCTCTTTTGCCGTTGCATTTTGGTAGCAAAATTAAAAATTCAGGCTATTAAAATATAAATCACTTTGTTATAAAGCAGAAACTAACACACCATTGTAAAGCAATTATACTGCAATAAAGATGTTTATATATATATATATATAAAGATATTAATTCTTTTTAAAATGGTCAGCATGGAAGAGTCTGCAATCGGCTTCTTAATCTTCAGCAAAATGACTCAGCTTACCTGAGTGAGGATCCCACACACCAAGGAGGAATGTGAGCATTAGAAGTGATGGGGAAACTTTCTATGGGCTCTTACAGTTCGTTGCTTGAAAAATTTGGCCCTTTTAACACACAATTGTACGTGGATATATCTTCACAGATCACACACATCCTTTTTGATTTGATTGATTTTTTTTTTTTTCTTTTCTGGCTGACAGCTTAAAGCAGATGTGGTTCTAGGAAACCAGTGAATATCTCCTGGGACTCATCAATGGCCCAGACCTCAAAGCCACAGTAGAAACATTTGGCTCTTGTAATTGAGACACCTGGAGATCGATCTACACTATCGGTGTGAATCACCCACCGCCTGGGTATAAAAGAAACCAGCACCTCAAAGTTTTTAAGCATAGACATAAAATTAATTCAGATTATCTAATGTGAGGGCTGAAGACTGAGTTAATTTTAAGAAAATAAATAAATGAACCAGGACAATAAGACAAATTCTGCAGATGATAACAATTGCAAATAAGGGATTTCAAGATGTTTAAAAGCCTTGAACTGAAGACACTGTCTCTGTTTTCATTAACCCATTCATTTTAAAGCATATATTAAGCATCTACACTGTAACAGGTACAATACTATTTGATACTCAAACACACATTGTTTAGTCTAGGAATTGCAGTAGATAATTCTGATACCCTCATTAAAAGTCTAAGTTCAATATAGCTAGAGGATAAATTACAGAAATTTAAAAAAGACACATTTTGTTTATAATCATGGTCCATGGATTATAAAGGTGGTAGTTACATTATCTGAAGAGAGACATATCATATATCACTAGATAGACAAGAGGCATAGTCTGACTTGGAGAAAAACTGAACATAGAGCAAAGAAAAGCACTTTTTAATGGGCCTTCACAGCACTCAGTAGTCACTGTCTGAATACATTTGAAATAAACTTCAAATAACACACTTCATATTAAAGACCATGCAGAACAGAGGGTTTTATTACCATGCATTTAATGGCATATAATTGCAAAATGGAGAATTTATACCAAAGCATTAAAAAATACCTCTGGTTAAAACTGTATTTTCTATGAAAAATACAAGGCACAGAGTCTCAAGCAAAGATTCACTCAAGATTCTTTAGCTCTGACTTTAGTTCTTCTGAACTAAGAATCTTTAGTTCTTCTGACTCTGACAACGTCTTTTTCTAGATTAGAACACGAAGTACCCAGACAGGCATAGGCTCCAAAATAAATAAATAAACAGATAATTAAATAAATAACTTTTTTAAAAAACCACAACTTGATTCCATTATTCTGCTTAAGGCAAAACCAAGATTTCAAGATAAATTAACACTGCAGACCAGTCCAAGAATTAAATAGGCTTTTCGTCGCCCATCCTTCCTCTCTCCTGCCCGGGTTTCTGACTTTTTATGAGTATCTATTTTTTACATTTGAGATCGGGTGAATTTTTATGAGAGTCTATTCGTATAAAATAACAATAAAGATCAGTACCATAATCTACAGCAGTTAATTTGGCATTTATGATATAAAACTGTCTGCAAAAAACCCCACCTCTAACCAGTACAAAAGTGTGCAGCCTAATTTACAGATGCAGTGATGGCATTTCTCTATTAACTTGCAAGGCAGCATTTTTCTCCTCTGAGGATCTATATTTTAGCCGGCTTGTTTTAGGATGAAAGGAAAATGCATATCTGCCATTTTATAGCAGGCAAAGAACAGACTACTAAAGGTGGGAGGGGTTAATATCAAGGATGACAATTTCAGGTACACTTTATATATTATAATAATATAAAATTAACTTTTGTAGAATGGATAAGAAACAGACACAACTCATGACTTTCTATGTCAGACTGACACCTCCGTTACCTATAACGCATCATTATAAAAACAACGTCCTACAGTTTCTGTCAATCTGAACACATATCACTGAACACGTGTATTCGTAACTCTCATTTAACTCGCATCGCATTGTGACTGTCATTTAAAAGTTAGACGATATATCCTAAAATAATATCAAAAACTATTTAACAGCCATGATGGCAGAGGCCATAGAAAAGCAGCAAAGATACGCAGGCGTGAACTGGCTGAAGGTTAGTCCTGCTGCCACCAGACTGGTCCTCAGATGGCTCTTGCAGCCCACCTGCCTCGGGAACGGCGCTGGGAGAAGCAGGGAACGTGGCCAGGATGCCCGCATTCAAGGCCTCCTGCAGCTGCTCTTGGCTCTTTGTTCCTGGACAAGTAAATCCCTGAGATCCAGAGTAGAATCTTCAAGTGGCTGATAGGAATAGGACACAGCTCACAATGTGACAAGCAGAATTACATCATCTTTATGACATGCCTGCCTGTACTAAGTAGCAGGAAGGTAAAGTCAGCAGAAACAAAACAAAACAAAAACAAAAACATGAAACAACACGCACCATCAGGTTTAGAGCTCTTTACTGTCCCCCTGTTCAGACCCTTCTGTGCTCCCCACACACAGCTGCGCACGGCCCGTATTCCACATGTAAGTCCATCGGCAGGATTGCCTGCAGTGCAGGGGTGCCCAGGCCAAAGCCCGAGGCACGCAGTGCTTAGGGGAGCAGTTCCGTTTGTAGTCACCACAGGCCACTCTGCTGGGAGTTCCCAGGTGTCCTCCAGGAAGGGAACTCCTAGGCTCCCGGGATGCCAGAATAACTCTGATCCGCACCCAGAACTAGCCATGAGGAAATAGAGTCGACCCTCCATGTCCGTGGGTTCCACATCCATGGATTCAACCAACTGCAGGTGGCAAATATTCAGAAAAAATCAGCAAGTTCCAAAAAGCCAAACTTGAATTTGCCATGCACTGGCAACTAGTTACATAACAATTTTCATTGTATAAGGTGTTATAGCAGAGATGGCTTAAAGTATACAGCAGGAGGTGGGTAGGTTACATGCAAATACTACACCACTTTACGTAAAAGACTTGAGATACTGGATTTTGGTATCTGGGCGGGGTGGGGGGAAAGTCTCGTTACCAATCACCCTTGGATACTGAGGGATGACCGTATATCTTGGTTTTATTATAAATTCTATCCAAAGACCCATAAGTAGGCTTTAATCTACACTACTATTATCAGCTTTGTCTAATCTACCGTATGAAACAGTGAGGCCTTCAGGGCTTATAATAAGGCTAAAATTTGCTATTAACACAAGTACTAGGGATAGGAATAGCTCCAGTTTTATGGGCTTTCCTGTCTCGGCCGCAACTACTTGGCTCTGTCCTGTGATGTAAAAGCAGTTTAGACAACATGAAAGTGATTGAGTGTGGATGCATTCCAATAAAACTTTATTTACTTACTTCCAGGAACAAGATGGGTAGTACTTGGCCTCTAGACTGTGGTTCGCAGCCTTCTGCTTTGGGAAGATGAGCTCCCCTGGCTTTGGCATCCGTAGGTACTGGGGCTGGCCTGGGAGGCCACAGCTAGCTGCTCATCAAATGTCTTCTTCCCCCAGGACCAGAACTGCTGCCATGCTCAAGGCCCCGCCCACTCTGCAGTCTGAGATGGTGGGGAACCAGCCTTCAACCCTGCAAATGATGAAATGCCCTGGGATGGTTCTCAAGGTAGGGTTCCCTGAACAAGCAGTTTCCACAAGATAACCTGTCAGAAATGAAGATTCTCTGGCCCCACCCACCCCTAAATCAGGAATCCTAGGTGTGGATTCCTCTAGAGTGTGTGATTTCACAAGCCCTCCAGGGAGTGGGAGTGGGAGTGGGGAGAGTGGGCCCTTCCCCGTGTGCGAGGGAAAGAGACCGTCCTGCTGTCAGTTCTCGGAGTAGATGGGGAGCTTCTGCTCCATAGCTGGGTCTTACCTTCTACACCTGCTGATAAAGATTTCCTTAGGAAGCTCTGAGGGCCATCTGCGCGGTCCTCAGTCTGCTTCGCGTGTCCGTAGCGTTGGAAACACGCTTTCGTGCACGTTTCTGAGCGCTGCTGTCCGGGGGTGGGGGGGGGGGGTGCCGGGGCGCAGGGCCAGTTTTCAGGTACCCGCTCTTCCTGTAGCACGGGCTTTGGGGACTGACGGAGCCCCTGAACTCCAGTCGCTTCGTGTCTCCACGTAGCCCCTGCAGTATCTGTATTCAGCAGGTGTTCAGTGTTTGTGCAACAGATAAAGAGCACGTTGCGTGTGTGTTTTCAACTCGGGGCCTTTCCAAGACAGCAGCTTTCCTTAAAAGGTTTGGAAAGGTGTGTTCACGGGGGCAGTGTGTACACCCGAGTCGCCGTGTCTTTGAGGTCGTGTCCTTCATCGGCATCCTGGGTTTCCCACCAGGAGAGGGGAGCGTGGTGTGAATCCTCAGAACACAAGGTAAGGGGGCTCCCCTTGGGGCCCAAGTCCGGGGGCGGAGCTGCAGGCGGGGCGCCCCCCACCCCGGGAGCCTCCTGGGAGCCAGGCTCTCCTGCCTCCAAACGCCGCGGGGACACGCCCCTCCTGTCCTGTATTCGCAGTCGCTTCACGGGAGGACATCTTCACAAGGCTTCATACCTAGGCAGTCTCTCCCAGGTTAGGAAGGAAAAAGACAGCCTCCCTCGGCTCGGTCCCCCTCTCTTGTCCAGCCTCGGGAGAGAAGCCTCATCCTCTCCTCCTGTCTCGCCCCCAACGTGGCTTCCGCCCCCAGCACCCCGACCAAAACCACCTGTGGCATTGAAACGCGTCTGCCCAGGTCACCCCGGCTCCCGCGGCGCCCACCCTGGGCCCAGCTCTGCCCTTCCTCCTCTTGGCTGTGTCATCCCTCCTGCCCCCGGGACACCTCTCAGACGCTTCGCGGAGCCCCCTCTCCCTTCCCGGCCACCCCAGGACAGTCCCCTGTCACCCTCCCTACGAGCTCCGGATGCTCTGTCCACTTGAAGCCGGTCCTCTGAGCTTCAGAGTCAGATGCCTCACTTGAACGTCTCAGGGCCCCTCAGGAACCGCAGCTCCCCAGACATAATCGTAATCTGGCGGTTCTACCTTCCTCCCGCCACTCGGTCCTTTCCCCCACCAAATGCCCTGGGCTCCGAAGCCACTCTGAGCAGCCGCAGCTCCCCCGCCCTCCCTCGGGCCAGGTTCCATTAGGCTCTCCATCCAAGGCCGCCTCTGCCGTCAGACCATCAGGGTTTGCTCTACGTGTTCAGTCCAGCTCTGTCTCAGACTTGACTGTGACTCTGAGAAAACAGGGATATTGTTTGTTTTTGTTCACCACTACATCCACATAAATTGCATATTGGTTAACAGTTTTAAAGATATAGATTACAGATTTTTTTTTCACAGTTGAAATGCCTTTACCGTTCTTGCTAATTATAAAGTAATCTATACTTAGCATGAAAAACAAAACGTCTAGCAAACACACACACACACACAGAAGTGTAAATTCAAACATAGACTCTGCCTGTCACCCAAAAACATGCCACCTCTTAGAATAACTGCAGACTATTTAATTTTTATGCTCCCAGACGTGTGTGATGCACTGACATTTATAAATATTATAAAAATAAGATTATAATACTCATAATACTGTTTTGAAACCTATTTTATTCTCCACTGGATTGTGGTGATAATAACACAAGTGCATGTATATATGTCTAAACTCACCGAGTTTTATACATTAATTAAGTGCATTTTTGTATAACAGTTACACCTCAATAAAGCTGGGGAGAAAAGGAAAACAAAAATAAACAAAAGAACAATATATATATAACCATTGCAATTCAGATGCCCTGCAGGTAGATCTAATTCATACTGCAGTGGCTACATATTTTTCCATAATCCAGCTGTGATGTAATTTATTTTTACCAATTACCTGTAGATGGGCTTCTAGATGGTATATTATATATTATACATGCAGAACTGAAAGAACCTCAGAGTAACATTCTAGTACGCATTCATTTTTTGTGGATCTGAGATCACCAAGTTAGTCTGTTCTTTTCCTGAATGAGTTTCCTATGTCTGGATTTCTCCATCAGTTTAAATATGCACATATTTTTACTTCGCAGCATGTTTGAAATCAGGATGCAAGTTGCAGTAGATGGCAACGTAGATTCAGTGAAATGTGGTACTCCTCCGTAAGCCGTCAATAAACATCCTTGTGTGTCAGTGTGAAGATCTCCCGGATTGACATAAATATACACCTGCTCACGGGAAACCAGGGCAAGGTGGTGGACCCAGGCATTCTGTCATCTCTCTCCCAGGGGACTAGATACACACACCCTGTTCCACATCAGAACCCATTTATCACCTGGGCAGAGAGATGCCGTGTAGATGGAAGGAAATCAAGGAATCTTATAAAGGAAGAGCGTTCTGGGGCTGCAGGGCTGAACCAGGCTTGCCCTGTGCTCTTTAGTGTGGGACGTTGGCTCCAATTTCTCCTGTCGTTGGCTCTCTTCTTTGGCTTTATTAGATTCGGCACAGTAAGCTGTTAGGCGGAGTGTCACGCCCACCAGTGTCAACCCACACCTTCTTCTTGGGTTTGATTTGCATTTAAGACTAACACAGTTGTTCAGGCTTCCAGAGGAGAATTATCAGGCTGTGAGGTCCTCTGAGATAATATTTATCAAACTGTCAGCCCAAATCCAAAGTGGAAGTCAAGATCCCAATGGTATTGTAGAATCAAAGTCTTTACAGATAAATAAATAAATAAGGCAAACTAGCAAATAGTGTGCATTTGCAGACTAAGTTGAACTCTAATTAGTGAAATTATAGTTTGGTGTTGTAGTGGGTGGTACGGCACTGCAGAATTAAAAGCTGTTTCACGCTGAGGGTTCTAGTCCACAAAGCTTGTGAACCAGCGCTGTCCACCTAGCGCGCTGTCTGCCTGGGGCTGGCTTTCCCCCTTCCCGGTCCTCGGCTGCCTCTGCTGTGTTCAGCCTCTGTGTCCAGCAGGCTAAGGGCGGCCAATCCCCTGCCCCCGCACCTTCAAGTGGGATGGAAGAGAAACAGGAGAACAAGTGCCTGCTGCATCCCTTGCTCATTCCTCCTTTTCTTACATGTTTCAAAATAGCCCTTTTATTCCATTTGTAGAGCTAGGTGAGCAAAAGCCTCGGGGTGCTTGAGGTCTGCTGCTGATTAAAAGAAAATCCCTTTTCCCCACTCTTAAATCTCTTAACTCGTTTTTCCCAAATTTTTACCACAATGGTTCTTAAACCTATCTGGGCTAAGAGTCTTTGCAGACTCTAGCGAAAAATGCAAAGCCCAGAGAATACCACAAAAAAATTGACTTACGGTTTGAGGCTCTTTGAAGCTGGATCAGCTGTACATCTAGCTATTGGATCCATGAGAATCCAAGGTTACAAACATCAGACTATTAAGTTAACCATGCGTCAAATATGAGAGAGAGTCAGAGGGCAAAACATTAAAAAAAAAATAGATATGCTCTTAGGGCACCACTGTTCTTGTCTGCTCATTCTGAACACCAGCATTTTACCTGTAATTTTCAAGTTGAATTCTGCTTGATCCAGCACAATACAAAAGTAAGTTCTTAAATTTGAGGCATTAATGTGACATTGAAAGAAGAGTTATTAAAGTTTCCTGGACTCACACTACAAAATAACTTTACCACTTATTTTAATTGTGCTTTGCTATAAATGTAATGACTGCAGTGATATATGGTACATATTTGATATTAACTTTGATTTCTTCTTATTGAAGAATTGACAAAGCAAGTACAGGTGTGCTTAATAGAAATGTCTCTAACTTTATCTAGTCTAACTTCTTCTATTCCTTGATAATTTTGTTTCCGTGTCATTTAATGATCCTCATTTGCACCCCAAAGGCGTCTCATTATATCAGAGATTCTGGTATTAATTGCATAACATCATGAATCACACTGTCTGAAACAGATCAAACCCAGACAATGTAGAGCGTTTCCATGAGCTCCCACATTTCAAGTCATTCAGTTCAGGAATATAAGATTGCCCTTTCTCCTTCAATGAGTTTCTGAAGCCACCTGTTACCCTTTCCCAAGAATTGTTCTTTTACCTGGCATTGTTTGTATGCGTTCACATTTAGATTGTGGGGATGTAATGGTTAATTTTATGAGTCATCTTGACTGGGCTGCAGGGTGCCCAGATAGCTGGCTAAATATTATTTCTGAGTGTGTCTGTTTCGGGATGAGATTAACATTTGAATTGGTAGACTGAGTAAAGAAGTGTGGACATCATCCAATCCCTTGAGGACCTGAATAGAGCAAAAAGGTAGAGAAACGGCAAATTTGCTCTTCGTGCCTGATTTACTTACTTGAACTGGGACATGGATCTCCTCCTGCCCTTGGACTGGGACTTACCCCGTGGGTTGCCCTGGTTCTCAAGCCGTCGGGTTTGGACTGGAGCTATGTCACCGGCTTCCCTGGGCCTCCAACTTGTAGATAGTAGATCAAAAGACTTCTCAACCTCCACTATCACGTGAGCTAATCCCTCATAATCAGTCGCTTTCTATATATCTATATTTGTCCTATTAGTTCTTTGTCTCTGGAGAACCCTGAATGATACAACACTTTCGATATTCCTAGGAAATTAGAAAACCATGCTAATTTCTTGTTGCATAAAATGGATACATTAGAACATTCTGATGAGCAAATTATAAACGATAGAGCAAAAGCTTTCACACTGATTTACCTTTTCTCCCTTAAAAAGTTGCCTTGATGTGATCATTAAAATTATGAGAATCCCAGGAGTAGGGGATCAGTCTGTCAGACATTTTTACAAAAATCTAGTGCCTCACAAGAGGATGGGAGGGTAGTAACAGATGAACCAGAGCAGGAGTTTTGCAGAGAAGAGAAACTGGAGAAGGATGCAGAAGCCAGAACAAGTGTCAGCACCCTCGGTCTAAAAACAGCCATCAGTGACCAGAGGAAATGACAAGCTGGCGAGAAGAAGGAAGTTGTCCTGGCGTGGGCTTTTGCACCCAGCACAGCCCTCTTCATTTTCACAGTGTGGAGGGAGAGGGTCCTGCCTACGCCTCGCAGCCTCCTCTGCACCCACACCTGCCTCGTGAAGGTTGCTGCCCAATACCGTTGACCTACACACGGACCCCAGGGTCAGTTGTGGGTCGGGAGAGGCCACTAGAGGCTGCCGCACCGCACGCCTGCAGAAGGAGTCATCTTCAGCTGTCCAGGGTTAGACTCCTAGTCCTTTTTTCTTAACAAACAGAAAAGCAAGGAATTTATGACTCACAAAGACAGGTAAATAATATGGATATTTCAGGAAAACTGTTGTGTCTAAAGAGAAGGACCAAGATGAATAAACAGAAGTGGGGACCTGGAGAAAAACAGAGCTAATTCAAGGAACAGAAAATGTAAAAAAAATAAATAAATAGGGACTTCCCTTGTGGTCCACTGCAGGGGCCACAGTTTTGATCCCTGGTCGAGGAACTAAGATCCCGCATAAATAAAATAAAATAAAGTTTTAAAAAATAAATAAATAAAACAAGATGGAGATAATGCAGTAGGTATTTTATGCATGAAAAAGTTGCTTTGAAAATGAACAGGCCTGGCCACTTGGAGCCGTCCTCGGCATTGTCGCCTTTCTTGTGCCTCGCATGCAGCCTGGTCACTCCCCTCTGAAATGTCCCGCACACCTTTTCCTCCTCGTCATCTCTCTTCCCCAGCTGTCATCCCGCCTCTCGCTGGCCGCTGTCAGCACAGCCTAGTGGGCTCTGCACAGCTATTCTGTGTAACCTTCCCAGACATCCCCCACTGGTGGAGTGAGAGGTATCTTTCAGAACCTGATTCTGATCAGCTTCCCCACTCACTTTTCCTCAGTGCCTCCTCAGTTCGGTGAGGTTATGGGCTAGAACCTTGGCCACAGCCCCGAGGCCCCATGAACTGGCCAAGCTCGCCCTCCCTTACCCCCTCTGCACTGAGTCACATCCAGTGTGATGGGCCTCTTGCCATCGTGGGGCTTCTGTCTAGGCAATGCTCCCATTTGCCTGGCTTCATTTCATCCTTTGATCCTTTCACCTTCATCCGTTTGTATTCTTTTATTCTTCAGACCTCAGTTCAAATGTCATGTGTTCAGAGAGGCTGAATGGTATGTTTCTCCATCATGATGATATCTTGTCATTTTTCTTTATTTCAGTAATCAGATTTCCAATTGCATATTTATTTGGTTGTTTGTTTAGATCAATCTTTTCTTAACTACATTATATTTAACTCACCAAAATTCTACCTCCATGTGGGAGGACTAATATAATTTACTTATCATTAGATACCTGGAAAAGAGCACAGCAGATACCAATAAAGGATTTCAAACCCATATGATACATGAGCTTTATGAATTCTGTCATTGACCCTGAAAGCTCCATGTTATTCTCACGTTGTCGTTGAAATTGAGGGTCAGCAGTAGTTAGTAGTTTGTCACGGTTTAAGTTGTTCAAATAACACCAATAACCTTTTAAGGTTTATCTCTGATTGTTTAAAAGTTTCACTTTATATTATGCCAAAAGATGTAAGTCCCTCTGGTACATTTCTTCGAATGTGAAAACTATAGGACACATCTAATCAGAGAGTCTACGTAAAGAAGGTCCAGAGTCTCACCTTTTCCATCTGAAGGGGGTCCTTCCTTTAACCTCATCTCCTGGGGCAAGATATCACCAAGGGTCCCCTGTACTTGGGATTAACTCCAGAATAAAGGGGTAATGGGGAGAGAGAGCACACCAGGAACCAGTCCTGTCACTTGGGAATTGTCTATACTGTCTCTCAGCTTTGATGTCTCCTTTAGTGAGTGTGACTGACTGGGCAGACTCCGGGGGGCATTATATGCACTAACAGACATACAATTCCTGGCACCTGGTAGACACTTAGAAAACCTAAGGTCCGTAACCCGATACAATCTATTTCATTTTATCACCATCTCAAAAGTTTGCTGCAAAGTAAAGTAAATATTCATTTATATGTATTTACATATCAAGCATAAATATTAAGAAATACCATGTATTTCTTAAAAGTACAGGTATTTTTAAAATAAACATTATAAATAATAATTGCCTAGAATCAAGCTGTATGCTGCCAGAAACCTTTAGAGTTTTAAGTTGATTTTTTTTTAATCTAGAATAAACAAAGAAAAAATATCCTGAAATACTGAAATTGGAGAGGCAAGTGTTGCTTTTCTGTTCTTTGGACAATAATTGTTTCTTAGTAAAACCCTTAAGGTTTATTCTTAATGGACAGATAAAAATGCCTTGTAATTAAATACATTGTATTAAATGCTTTCTTGAAAATGCTTTTTCTAAATCAGTTTTTTCTTAAATAATATTAGAAGTTCTCTCAATTCTATTTTCTTTGCTACACAAATATTTTTTACATAGAGCAAAAAATATGTAAATATATTTAAATGTGAATTTAATATGGCTTATTTTGCTTCTATTGCCTGCTAAAGACATATTACACCACATGAAAATTCTTTCTTAAATACAGTGTGTTTTCCATAGAATGAAATTGTAACGTGAATGAGGTTAGAACAATTGCTTATGATTTTCCAATAAAAACATAGATTTAATTTTATGGTTAAATTTTAAATTTGAAACCACTATGACATAACTGTGTGTATTTTCCAGTTTTATTTTTTTGAGGGCCTGGTGAGTATATCTCTATGTGCAGATGTATACAGAGAGATATAATCTCAGAACACAAGAAGTTCTCAGCAGATACGGATGTGCACCTCAGTTTCATAATCAAATAGAAATATTTAAGCACTAGGAATCAATTTAACCACCTTCTCTGGGAAAGAAAACTGTCAAAATTGGTAAAGCTCTTTGAGACTGTCTTTAAAGCTCATTGATGCTGTAAAATCTTCCATAATCACTTATTTGATCTCTAAGAACTTTGATAATCTCTGCATCACTTTTTCCCCCTCAAGAAGGCAATAATTTACAATGGTCAGTTTTTAAACAGGCTTTAATGAAGGTAAATGTCTTTACTAAAATAAAGGCATTAAATTAAAACTTCTATCTTAAACCACATGCTTCACTTGAAGATGTCCATGATTTCTAATTTGTTAGGACTTCTGCTTGATTATATAACTACCCTCCTAGAGAGTAAAATCTCCTTGCATCTTTTGACAGTTTCTAGCCTGTGACACAAAATGAAGAGTTAAATGCATTCAGTTTATTGTTATTGTTAGCATTATTACTCAGGGTGTTTTTCTTCCTGATTAGCGATGGCTCCTGACAGAATCTGACGTATCATGCTGTCAGGAAAGGGGTAAACAGGTGCTCAGGGGACGAGTCGCAGACTCACTGCGGCAAATTGGCAGAGGGAGGCCTGTCAGAAGCAATCACGCTAACGCCCACGTCTCTATTCACTGTGAGCGGAGACGTTCGGCAGACAGGGCTGGAGACTTCTGGTGACACTGCTCGTGCAGGGGACAGTGGCAGAATTCAGCCACACACACACCAACCTCCCTGATCATGATGTGGGTTGAAAGATTTCACCCAACTGGACCTATCCCAAGGTTACATTCCAACGAGGCGGCTTCTGTTCATGCAAAACCCAGAGCCCTGCCAGCTACACACCTTCTAAGGGAACCGTGCTGTCCAAGACACCAGAGCCCCGAAAACACTTTCTGAACAAGCACTTGCTTTGTAAACCCTGTAAAGACAGCTCGTGAGCACAGTTTTTGTTTCTTCGGGTGGAGCATTCCCACCTGTCAAGACAAGCACTTCTCGGCCAAGATTTGAGTCCCGTGCTCTCAGACTGATGTCAAACCATCGTGAGGGTCAAGAGGGCGTCTGTCTGGCAACAGCCGTGCATTGAAGACCCCAGAGCCGCGTGCCACGGGCTGCAACCTGGTCAGAAGCACTTGAATTTGAGGAATGTGACAACAAGGATGCCTGCTTGTTGGATTGGAAGAAGATGGTTTATCGGTGCCCGAGCCCCTGCCCTGCTTGCGTCCTGTCCTCCTCTCTTCTCCAGTGCTCACTGGGCCCCCAGCACTGGGTGTGTGATGGGGGACACAGGTACCCGGGTCTGCGTGTAGACAGAATTGGGTTCCTGACATGGTATTAAATTTATGCAGCCATACAATTACTACAGTGAATAATAACAACATTATTTTGAAGTGTATTACATTCTAAAACAGTCTTTAAAAAAATTCCCTCGAAAAAAATAAAATTCTATTTCCCACTTGCTAATACAATTCCAACACATAATTTGCTCCGTGATAAATATAAGCTATGTTACACCAAGGGTTCTCCATTTGCAATAATTCACAAATTATTTATAATTTACACAAGATAGGCTCTTCCTGTAAAACTTAAATGCCTCATTTTTAGCTAAAGAACATAAAATCATTTATTGATAGTTTACATTTACCCATCCCCTTTCCCAGAAACAGATGATACGTTTTTCTTGTGATACAATGTTTCCCATATGCATAAATGGTTTAGTAGCAACAGTAAATCAGAAAAGGATTAATAAAATATTTGGGATGGGGGCAAGAAAATCGATCTCCTTATCACTCGTGTTTGCATTCATCCGATGTAACTGCTGTTCTCCAAGACACAGGGCACTCCTTGGAGAGGATGGGAAATGCTTGCTTCCCTTCACTGTAGGAGCAGGGGCAGGACCAGGGCACCTCCATCAGCCACAGGACCTGGCTCGCCCACCCTTCTCGGGAAACATGGGGGTCAGGGTGTGTCCTCCACGCAGCAGGACAGAGCCAGGCTGAGTCCACCCATGTGAAGTAGTCCAAATAGTAACAATATTGAAATAGGTTTTTTTTTTGTTTTTAAGCTTTGGGATTCATGTTAAAAAAAAAACCAAAACAAAACAAACAAAAACAAAAAGACACTTGGGATGGACCAAGAAACTAAAACATATCAACACTGAGTGCAGGGCTGCAGGATCTGTTCACACTTCTTACGTCTGTGAGCACTAAGGGAAAAGACAACACTTGAAATGCTTCCATTTCTTTCCACACCACATGTGCATCTCATTGTATAAGAAAATTCGTGCTGACAAGTAATATAATATTTTAGGAAAACAACACTTTTGACCTATATTCCAATGGTTTTCCCTTTTTCTTGGTGAATTTTTTAAACAGGCTAAAAACTCTTAGCTTCCTGAACTTCAAATATTTTCTTCTCTAGTTCCCTTATTAAATTAAATTGAAGGAGCTCACTATTTAAAACAAAATCCTTCTTTTCATTAAAGAAATCATACTTTTGTTCAGCCACATTTTAAGTTTTATTTTGAATACATGAAGCTTTTAGTGAAATGCCTCTTAAATATGTGATAAAAATTTTTAATCATGATGATCAAAGGATGGAAGCTATTGTTTTATACCTTTAGCTTTTTCAAAGTGCATTGAGAATCACAAACCCTGTAGGTGGACCACCGTCTTGGAAAAGAGACAGAGAAATTGGATTGTAAGAACAAAGAATAGAAGCTTTCTTGTAAAAGGAGAAATTTCTATGCACAGCCCTGTTCCTAGTGAATCAATGTGTTAGACTCTGAAAGGCAAGTACATCTTATTGGGAGATGTTCTGCAGCCCCAGTTATAACCCCAGAGCTGCTTGGAGGGAAACAGTGTTTATAGAGTAGACATGAATTAAAAGTAAAACTTATCTGTAATGAAGAAAAGAAAACTTTCTATTAGAAAAAAAAGGAAAAATTAATTCAAAAAATAATGTTCCGTTCTAAAACAGGAAGATGTTGTTGTGATTCTAAGGGAAGCTTTTTGGGGTAATGTAGTATGGACAGTTTCTCAAATGCAACAGGACAGCAGCAAATTGTATAATTAGTCTTTGTTCATTATACCTGTGTGGTATAATCAGATTTAGGGATAATATGAAACTATGGAACTGCAGGTCTTGTCACATTAAATTGATGAGAAAAATTATTGCTTAAAGAGACCTTATGACATGTTAATAAATGGGTATAGTCTGTAAGGAATATTAACAAAACCTGTCTGAACGAGATTATAAATCTCCAATGAGTTTTCAAATTACTCATGCCTCCAGGACAGAGAAACACAAACTACTGGATTGGAGCCATGTCAGATTTGCAGCTACAAGGCTGAAAAAAAAAAGCAAGATAAAAGGCAATGCTTAATTAAATGTGTCTACAAATAAATTCCAGGTTAGGTTAATTTAATTGTGTCTGTGTAATGCAGTGCACCTCTGGACATTTCAGAATGACGTTGGCTCAGTCCTAAAGCATCGGGAAAGCCCGGTATGCCCTCAAACAGTGTACTCTAAGAACAAATACATCTATTTTTTATTTAATATCTTATTGGACCTTTTTTTGCAGGAAGAGCAAGCTTATTGAGACATGGATGATTTATAATTTAGGTTAGAAACTATTTTCTCAGGCACTTTGTTGATCCTTCAAACACCAATTGCAGTGAACAAAGAGCAAATAGTAAGATGTTCCACATACCTTGGATTTATTAAATCAGTTTGTTTTCACAAATGAAGAGGCTCAAGCCCACAGAGATTAAATCCCTTGGACTAAGTTACTTATGTGGCAAATGCTTCTTGGACCACGGGTCTGAGCCCAGGCAGGAAACTGATTCTAATTCAGTTTTACACGCGTAACCATGCTGATGTCTACGGCCTCCCAACAGTTTCTAAGAAAACCTGTTTCATTAAACAGGAGGCGACTTAAGCATAAGGTTAGCAATGAGAACATCAGCAAATCATCTAAGAATGTGAGGCGTAACTTAACACCTATTTATTTTAAGTCTTTCACTGTATCATTTTCCTTGGCTCTGCTGAGAAATAGTTAAGTCTAGATTCACATGTATGAATGAGATTCCTGAGAAAACGGCTGTTCTTCTCAACTTCCATCACTTAAGGGTGATGTTAAGAAGACGTGCAATTGACAAATGTGTGGAGAGCAACGATGACAGCTGTTTCAAGTGGTATTTCCAGAAAGTTGCGCTGAGGCCCATGAATCCACTCCTACTCAGAAGACAGTGCTGCTTTGGCTTTCATGGGTGTTCTGGGTTTGATGCTAGATCAGGTATATTGAGTGACCTTGGATGGTGTTTCATCAGCATGGTTGTTGAGGAACAATGGCTGTGATCCATCCGCCGTCTTCTAGGAGAAAGCCTTGGATACCCTTGGGCGGAAACTGGACTCACAACACCCTTGTGTGCATCTAGCAGAGGGATGCACATGGGGTTAGGTCCAGCCTGCAGACTGCTGACCTCTGACTCGAAATCCCTTCTTGGAAGCCTCATGAAATAAAGTTCAAAGACACCATTGGCGACTCAAATATTCTTTCATCTCGATTTGTTTAACGTACCAAAAAATATACCAGCATTTCCATTCCTTCACTCATTCATTTATTCCAAGTTTACAATATTTGGAAAAAGATTTCCTATCTTTTTTCCAAAATGCGCAGCAGATTAGAGGTGTTCAGTTTAACTACATTTTCTTAGAATGGGTGGGCAGGTCCCTAAATCTCCATCCGGAGCTCCCATTTCCATTTTAACTGATGTTTTATCTAATGATACTGCTTGGAAGAAGCCAGGACAGGACCCCTTTGCTTAAATAAAAGTTTTTGCTTAGGGATTTTAAAGAACTGACCCAGATCCTTCCAACCTCAAATCCAGGTTTAAGCATGACAATACCAAATTGGTATAAGTAAGCATACAGCTGCCAATATTAGTAAAAGTGTTAGGATAAAATATTTTTTCACAGAAATGTATTACCTTGAGTATTATTTAAAATTACTCGCTTTTGTTATTTCCCTCGGAGATCTATTGTGTTTTATTTTGTCATATCTAATTACTCCTCTTCTGTTTATGTTTTTAATTGAGGAAATAATAGTCAAAATTGAAGCAATTAAAATTATTTAAAGTCACCGATAAGTTTTATTGTGAAAAAACTGCTAATCTCTTTCTCCAGGAGATATCGGGAGAAAGAATTGGTGAGGGAGTTGAATACAGTGGTGTATAGAGTTGGGGATGTTTGAAAATAGCAAGAGGATAGAATTTGTTCATGCTTCAAATAATTAGGAAAAAATGTCTAGCACTAATCAGTTTCAAACTGGGTAGAAGTACTTATCTCCTGGCTTCAATAAATATTTAAAATGCTATCCATCATATTATTTTGAGCTCCTTACTCAATTTAACTCTACCCTCTTCCATCCAATTCTGCTTCCTCACTTTAAATATTTTCTTCATGGACCAGCTGCGTAGTTTTAGAGCATCATCCGGGCCCCATAGCCAAGAGTAAGGAAATAGGTGGGCTATGGAGATTAATACAAATTAAATTCATGTATTTACTCTCAGTCCATTCCATCACAAACATATTTTTTAAGTATTTCAACTACCTATATTAATGCTCTTTTCTTTTATTATTGAGGTATAGTTGACATGTAACATCATATCAGTTTCAGATGTACAACATAATGATTCAATATTTGTGTATATTGTGAAATGATCACAAGTCTAGTTAACACCCATCACCATACACAGTTACAGTCTTTTTCCTTGTGATGAGACCTTTTAAGATCTATAAGATCAATATTCTGTTCTTAATGAAGAACTCTACATATTTTTTCTAAATATTCCTGTTTACATAATTTTGACACTTCATTTTACTTGTGCTTAGAAGTCAGGGGATAAGGTCTCCCTATATTGTAATACTGGGGTTCTCTGCACCTTAGTTGTGAGATTTCTAAGCAAGGTAGTGAGGGACTTACTACCTAATCAAGACTAAATTTTCAGGTCCAAGAAACTAATTAACCAGAAACCATTGCCCTCTATCTTTTACACCCAGAGCAGGTAAATGTGCACTTATAGGTACATCAATTTACTTCCTATCTTTCCTCACTAGAAGATAAAGCCCAAGATAGCAAAGACTTTGTTGTTTCCTTCACTAACGCATCCCCAGAATGTAGAACAGTGCCTGGAGCATAGTAGCTGCTCAGTAAATATTTTTGGAATGAACCAGTGGATGGAAGGGGGGTGTAGATGCACAGAGGACGGGAGGGCACAGATGTGTAGATAGATGGAAGTGTAGATGGGTGAGCAGACAGGTGAAAGGGTGGTGGGTGGATAGGAGGGTAGATGGTTGACTAGCATAGCCTGTTCCAGTTCCAAGGCCATCTGCAAGAGAATTCCCCCTTTCTCAGAAGAGGATCAGGCTTTTTGTTCTACGCAGGGCTTCAACTGATTGGACGAGGCCCACCTACATTATGGAGAGCAATTGCTTTACTCTACAGCTTAAACTATTAATCTCATCCAGAAGCACCCTCACAAAAACACCCAGAATAATGTTTGGCCAAATATCTGGGTACCTTATAGCCAGTGAAGTTGACACATAAAATTAGCCATCAGAGTTGCTCTTATCTATGCTATGAATTTCTGTCCTTTAGTAAGATTTTAATTTTTTTTACATTATGACTAAGGGTAAATTTATGATCCATAAGGTAACAGCTTATTAATAGTTTATTGCTGTCATATTATGACCACTATGGTTTATTCATGTTCTCTTCTCTGTTTATTGTCTCTTCCCTTCCTTCATTTGAATGCTCCAGATGCCTTTACTTGCCATCTTTCTTCCCTATGGTTTCAGTACAATCATTCTCCTTTGTAGTCCCCTATCATGAGTTTTTATATACATGCTTTTAAAAGTATCTTTTTGCATTTACTCTTACATATCAATATTCATACTTATCTAAATAATGGCTAAAGTTAAATAATATATGTATCATTTTCCTGAGTAACACAAGATAGACCACTTTTATGTCAATCATTTCAATCTCGTTTTACATGTTACTTTAGTCAGATATTTTAATGTCACTTCATTATAGGGACATCAAATTATTCATTGCTATTATTGTTGAATTTCATAGTCCATGCTTATTCAGAATTATTATCATAGTTACAAATTTATTTGCTCTCTTTTGCTTCTTAGTGATATATTAGAGCCTCTCAATGTATCCATCACATCTTTTGTCTCTTGGTCATTTTTTTGTGTTTTTTTTTTGTGTGTGTGTGTGTGTCTTTTTGAATCTCTGTGCTGTATTTTAGCCAAGGGTCACTTTTTTTTTTTTTTTCCTGTAAAGGACCAAATAGTAAATATTTTAGGCTTTTTAGGTCACATAGGTCTCTGCCACAACTATTCAACCCTGCCATTGTAGAGTGAAAACAACCATAAGTAATGCATAAATGAGTGGAGTTGGTCGTGTTTTGATAAAACTTTGTTTACAAAAACTGCTGTCAGTGGCCATAAGCTTTGGTTTCTGATACATGTGCTAGATGAATTTGTCAGTTTTCTTCCAATTTACTGTTTCTGTTTAATCATGTCCCTTTGATGGATTCTAGAGTTCATCCTACATATATTGTCTCACATGACAAAATTTTTGAAATTCAAGACTCAGTTGAAAATAATATGAAATATTGAGGGCTCTTCTGTAATTAAATGGTACATTGTGTATGTGATATTTATGCTACATCCATGGTAACATCTCGATGAACTGTTGCCACATTAACAAAAATGCTGATGTTTCCTTAGATGGATTCTGTAGCTTAGTGTTGGTTTATAAAATATCTTCCTCTACTTGGAATTTTGGGTAATATCTGGAAATCTAACATATTTTTATTTGGTTCTTCTTTTTTTCTGGTAGAACCTAATAGTAAATGAGGTTTTGATGTTGGTTACGCCAAAGGAGGGCGAGTGGCAGATAATAATACATTTTAAAACAGGCCATGATTGATGGACAATTTTCTTTAAAAGTAAATAAAATGACTAGTCTGAGACATTATTGAAAACAAAAAGCCAAAAAAGTTATGAATAAGAGGAATGTCAGTGTAGTTTAATCCAGCTTCAGTTAAACCAACTTTTCTTCCTTACAGTGTGGATACAACGTGCACTTTTTTGATAATTGTATCCTTTTTACTCTCAAATTTCTAGTGCCAAGAAAAGATCTTGACTGCCCCAAGCTTCTCCTTTAATGACATGATCTGTGCCAAATCGGACATGTCTCTCAGCCCTGCTTGGGCTTATGCCTAAGTACATATTGGAAAACCTTGTTCAGCCCCTCCTTAACTTTTCACAATAATAATCCCATTTACTGAAAACCCATCTTAGAGACTGGAGCTTGATAATGTCATGAAGCCGCCGGTCATTAGGGTTCCTCTAGTGGTGCTGTTGTGCAATTTGGTGAGTAACGATGTGTTTGCCTTGTATTATTCTCTTTAGCCTAGTTGAATTATGAATGATTAAGAAAAGCTTTGGCCATCATAGGAAATGTTGGATACAGACATGCACTCAGACAGAAAACTCAGAATCAATCAGTAGATCATGTTATTTGTTCATTCATTTTAAAATTTATTGTTTCAAAAGTATTTATTGAGCATCTACTACATACTAGGCACTGAGAATAGGTCAGTCAAGTTTCTTGTTCTCATGGAATTTTGGATTTTTTTTTTTTGCATTGAAGCTACAATAATTACATATCCTAAGCAAATAGTTACCATATGGGTTTTTTTCTTAGTACCTGATTTTTCTCAGGAAATAAAGAATAAAATGGAGCAAAGTGAGTATTTTTATTCATTTCAAGCAGAAATTAATATATTTCCTCAGATGTACATTTAATCAATTGATTTTTGATCCATACATGAATGCGTAAAATATTGTTAATGCTCTCTGAAAGTTGAATAAAAACAAAGATAAAGCATTGAAAAGGCAGACAGTCTCAATGTATTTAGAATAAATAAATGAATTGTATATGCTCTACAAAAGCTCATTTGCAGGAACAAACCAACTTATTTTCTGGGATTAAAAAAAAGTCTTTTCTGAGGAAAGTTGATAAAATGTCATTGCTTTTGAATTTTCCATCTTTGTTTCATCCCTTTTGAAGGCTACTTTAAACTTACAATTGTATTTTCAACTTTATAGGTAAGTAATACCTAACAAGTATATTTGCATCAAAGTGCATATTTTTGCTTACTTTGACAAAAAATATATATATATGAACTAAAAAAAAACCAAAAAACTTCCCTTCTATTTTGGCTTTAAATATGATATTCTTCATATGTGGAGCTGTGGACCCACCATCACCAGGGTTTGAATCACTCTCTTCATTAGTTGTGATGAATGCGTGCCTGTCCCTTCTCGTCAGGTGATCCCAAAGAATTTATAGGATGTTTCTGGCAAAAGGAGTCTGTGATTAAGGAACGTAGCATAGCTTGCTACCCAAGGAAGCTGTCAAAAATCATTATGATTTTTCATACCTTTGGTAGGAGCTTTGTAACCCAGTTAATCAGCCAGAGTCAGTTTTAGTTACGCACTTAAAAAAATACACTGAATTTTCCGCACATGGAGGAGGAGGATTTGTAATCAGATATGCCCTGTTTGCTCCCATTTACATGTGAAGCCTGCCCCATGTCCCCACCAAGCCTTTACTTCTGGTGCTTAAAAGTGCACTCTCCCCACTGCCCAGCATCTGATAACCCTTTGCCTACAGCTGTTATCTTTGTACCTTTCCCACTTGGGAAGTATATGCACGCTCATTGCTTCAACTACCGTTTGAGTGAAATCTCTAATCCGGATCATCCACCCACACCTGAGTGTTGATATTTTAGTGTCAATTTAGTATTTCTATAAGAATGTCTCACTTTCATGTCTCACACGTTCAAATTCTGCACAGCATTTTCCTAACCAAGCTAGAGACCCTTTCTGCTTCCTTTTGGCACAAACATCACAGTGGCCCCCTGGGAAGTTGCCCTTCCTTCCCTCCTTCTTTCCTCCCTCCCTCCCTTCTTTCATTCCTGCCTTTCTTCCTTCCTTCCTTCCTTCCTCTCAACTTTTCTGTTAACCTGCCATGGTCTGTATATAATCCTATATTACTTCAACTTGGCCCCTGGGTTTCTACATCTGTCCCAATGACCAGTAGGTGGACTCCTTAATATTAGGGACTTAGTTCTCTCTTTCTTTTTTTATTTTTCAGAACCTAACATAGTGCAGGATACAAAGTAAGCCCTCAATAATCTCTTCCTGAACAGATAAAGAAGGAAATAAACATCTGCAATCACAACCTCTGTTCACTCTTCCTGTATATTTTTTTTACCTGGTTTCTCACTCTTCCTTGCCCACACCTCTCTAAAATGACTCCTGTTTGAATGACGGTAAGTATCATTACCTGTCTCCTTCCCACCAAAATCAACGCCTTGCAGTCCTGTTCCATATGCTATTTTTTTTTTTTTTTTTTAGCGGTACACGGGCCTCTCACTGTTGTGGCCTCTCCCGTTGCGGAGCACAGGCTCTGGACGCGCAGGCTCAGCGACCATGGCTCACGGGCCCAGCCGCTCCGCGGCATGTGGAATCTTCCCAGACCGGGTCACGAACCCGTGTCCCCTGCGTCGGCAGGCGGACTCTCAACCACTGCGCCACCAGGGAAGCCCCCATATGCTATTTTATAACCAATGATGGCTGTTGCTGTTTAGAGACCTCACAGTAATACGAGCTGATATATAACAATACAGTTTGTTGTATTAAACTAAAGCTTCTAAACAGGCAGCATTTTACCCGTACATTCACTGGGGGCATGTATTAATTAAGATACTCAGTGGGTCCAAGAGGAAGGAGAGAGGCACTGGTTTCACTCAACTTTTCTGAGTTAGTTGTTGAGGAAAGCTTACATCCCTGTCATTTTTCCTGGAAAAATTCTCCCAGGAAAGTACACAGTTTGTATGAGCTTCTCTCTTCTCCAAGAAGCCTAGAAAGTTGCCCTCTTAAAAGAGAGAGGGAGTTCACGCTGACTTTCAATACTTCCAACAAACAAGAGTGAAAGATGATGTCTCCCATTGGGATTACAACAAAACTGCCTCCAAATACGGGTTTGTGTGTCTCCAGTAGACACCTGTAAAGTGTCAATTGAAAACATCTTAAAGATAATCTTGCATAATAATTGAGGCATGCTTAGTATTCAAATGGATATCTTATCTTTGAATATCTTTATAAATATTAACTAAATAATTCTTACAACGTCAGCCCTATGATTAAATATCAGTCCCCTCCATATTATGTTTCAGGTAAAAATGGATCAATAGAAGAAGTAATATTCTTATAGAGAGACGGAGGGAAAAAATAGGGTTTTTGAGAACAATTTAAAATGGAAAATCTAAGTAAAAGTGAACTTGAAGGCTTAAAGGTATTAATTCATTGCTGCCAGACCCTTTGGGGGTTATCAAGATTGAAACAAAGCTGGTTTCGTTTCGTATCTGATAAAATTCAGTTTCAATCTCCACACGACATGTCAAGCAATAAGGGTCTTTTTGGAAGCAACCAAGTGGATAGTGGCCTTGGACTGAAGGCAGTGACTGCATAGGCACCTCACAGCCACCGGACCTGTGAGGCTCTCCTGAGCGGCCAGCTGCTTGGCCTGGGGACCCAGGCAAGGCTGGAACGTGTGAGCGTAGGACTGTCTCACCCTGAGATGTGTGTGGTGGGCAAATGAGAGAGGGAGGCAGAGTACTAACAAACAGTCCTCTTCCACTGCTTTTTTTTAAAGATAGAAATCATGTATATATATTTTTTCTTTGTTTATTGATATGTAATTGACATACATCACTGTATAAACTTACAGTGTACAGCATAATGATTTGATTTACATATATTGTGAAATGTTTACTACAAGAAGTTTAGTTAACATCCATCACCTTGTACAGTTATTAAAAACAGAAAGAAAAAGACAAAACGTATTTTCCCTCATGGTGAGAACTTTTAGCACTGCTTTACTCTCACTGCGGGCACCGATGGTCTGTGTGGAGACTTTCAAGGGCCTCCCTCCTTCTTGTTGATGGGGCCCCCAGTAGAAGAAAGCGCAGGTGAGCTCCCTCACATCCTTCCTAAGCTGGGAGGTCCTGGGGTTTACCCTGAACTCCAGCACGGGCATCAGGACAAGGGTAGCACCAGCTGCAGACCTCTGTCTCCGATTCACAGATGGGCTCGGCACAGGCCCACAGAAGCAACCAGCTCAAGGCCTCAACTGCAGAAACAAAAACATCAGACTTAAATCGCATGCTTAAAACTCCAAAGGTTAACCAGGAAACCATCATTTCTCTCTCGACCTGGAGGACAATATAAATAAATCACCTGATATTGGTAACAAAGTTCCTCTCCATCACAATTGCACAGACTCACGGGTCAAGGGTCAGAAAATAATGACCCGGGAAAGCTTGTAATGATGGAGCACAGTTGAAGGGGCCTGATCTCTGATGGCCAAGGTGCTTCCAAGTCAATGAGATGTGTTTGACCCAGAAAAGCTAATGACTTAGAGAATGTCAGCTGGCGGCACTGAATAGAGAAGCTTCTGATTGTCTGTAAGACAGAGCCTGGTTTTGTGCACGAAGGCCCCTGAGCATGACGGGGAACATGCCCCCACGAAAATTGCAGCTGTCTGTGCATCAGAAACATGTGCGCTTAGGCAGGGATTCCTCCAGAAGACGTTTTCCGTAAATCTTTGAGGAAAGATTCAGTCGTGGATTTATTGTCGGTTTGCTGCATAATATTGGCAAGTTGCCTTCCCCTACGACTGTCTCCACTCATGAAGCACGGAGAACACCCTGCTGAATTCAGGCATCCCCGCACTCCCAGCATCAAAGTGAAATACTAGGAAATTACAAGTGAATCTTAACACAACTTCTAAAATTTGGCAAATTCAAGCACTACATTTTTTTTTTTGAATCTTTAAAATCACCCATGTTTGGAAGATGGTTATTTTGATAGTGAAAAATGTGAAATGTCGTGTTTAAAACACAGAATGAAAACGTATCTTATGCCTATTTGGTTCTCCTTTCTTAGGGAGGGCAAAATGTAAAACCTCACAAAGATTCATCTTAGGGAGAAAGATGGATGAGTTTTTTTTCTTTTGCAGACACTGTCCATTTTATCAACATAAAAAAAAACAAAATGCATATTTAAAGATCGGGCAAAACCGTAAAGTTGATTAAGAGCACCTCTAACTGTTATTTTTCCCTTCCTTCTTCTTGGTCCAATGCCAACAATCATCAGTTATTCCAGACGGAGTTGTTGAGTAGAGCAGCTGGACCCCACCGTGCAGGATGGCATTTTTGTCCTTTCTGTGTGAGCTGACTTAGGCTGGAGGAGGAGTAAGGGATAAAACGCTTCCTTGAATTCTGACTGTGGTGTGCACTAGCTTGAGAGGATTTTCATGACACTTTCTAGTGGAATGGACTGTTCAGTTGGCTATCAAGATGTGTGTTCTTGACTCTGTCTTGGAGCTACCCCATGTATTTGCATATCTAAAATGGCATTCATTTAAAAGATGTATGTTAATGAATAACATCATTAACATGAAATTTTAGATTCTAATGGGTGCTGTTTAGGGGCTTACCAGTAGACAAAGGACAGACACAGTTTACATCCTATTCAGGAAAAGAACATTAGATTATTAAATCTGACCGTCCACAGCTGCCTGTAACTTTAGGGGGAAACATTAAAATAACCACGTTTAATGAGATTATTAGTTAAGGATATGCAATTAGATCTGTTTTGTATCCAGTGAACCACTCTTAAATATGTCAACATTTTTATTACAAAATACACTATTATGATAATCCTTTAAAATAATTCTAATTCATATCTATATGAAGTTCCCATTTTGTGAGTCACTGCAATTAAGTTGATAATTGGAATAAGATGGTTGCTCCCATTGGAAAGAGACTATGCATTAGAATAAATCAACTGCTTCTTATGAGCTTGTAAGAAGTATGTGATCCATTTTGCTTCCTGTTCCACTCTGTGCAAACAATGAAGATATTTATGAACACAGTGAATTCTGTTGAGTAACTGAATTGCATGTAATCAAATAAGATATGATTGAGAAAAAAAAGGTAGGAAGAATAAGGAAACGACCAGGGTGAATATGTGATATGGACACATGGGTGGGGCAGGGGCGGGATAAAAGTCCAAATTATAACCAACTAAAGGACGGTGCTAAGGCGGCGCTGTCTTTTTAGTTCAGGATCGCTTATGTGAAACCTATTAATAGGATCTCAGAGCTGTGAATCTGGCTGGAAAAAGCAGCTCAGTCTGTGGAAGGCAGGTTTGCTCAAGTCCATTGTCTCAATGTCTGTCTCCGGATTTGAGAATATGAATGAGAGAAACAGTTGATGGTGGAAAGATTTCATCTCCCCTCAGCGGCTGGAAAAATGAAGGACTTGAGACCAGCACAGCAAATGCTCAAGCTGAGATTTGAAATCAGAAGCTTTCCTGCAATGCCTCTCATGCTGATCTCTGAGACTGTCTTTGCATCCCTCAAAATAACTCTGTAATTTGTCTCTGGCATCTAATAGAGATGGAATGGGTGGCTCTCACCACACAGTCTAAAAATAGAATCTCCCATTTTAGAGAACATCCAACAGAACGCAGGCTATAGGTACCCTGGTTTATTTGCAAAACAAAGCCTGCTTGCTTCCTCAGACAAGCTTTGCATCATTGCAGAATAGCTCAGAGTGGGTAAGATGTGCTTAAAATGCAGTAAAAGACAAGGAGGTCACAGAAAAGGGGAAAAATGGAAATCACTCCGAGGATTGGCAGGAAGTCGGTTTCTTCTTGACCCTGTGGACCGACCGTGGATTACTGAATGAGACTCAGAACAACATATAAAAAAACAAAAAAACTCAGGAAGAGTCAACAGGCTCTTTCTTCTCCTTGGGAATGATAGACACAGCAGGAGAATTTATCCCTAACATCAGTTGTTTGAAAGGCACACAGAGTACGGCTTCTCATGCACAACTTGAAAGACACTCCCTAGTGTTTCTTATTGTTTCATTTTTTCCTGTGTTTATCCCAAGTTGGCATAAATAAACTAGTGAAACAGCAAATTTGTGCATCTGGTAATTATGTCTAAGCCCCAGAACTAGAATATATGAAATTGGCCCGACTCTTACATTTTAAGATACTCTAGAAAGAAATAAAGAAAAAATGAGAGGAGGGAGGGAGAGACAGAGAGAGAGAGGGAGAGACCACAGCCTTATTACTGAGACGATATTCAATTCTATAAGAAATCTTAAGTCATACACAAACCCAGAATAGGAATCCCTATTCAAATTTAACCATTTTAAAGTAGTTACTATGGGGTACAGTAAGAGAACATAAAAAATAATATTAAATGAGACCAATGTTTCATTAAGTTCAAAATCTTCAAACAGCCTCAGTTTATTTTCTCTAACTTTGATCTCAAAAGATGAGAAATTTAGCTAGGATAAACCTTTTCTCTCTTGGCCAATTTTCTAAAATCCTAATCCCTGGACCAACAAGGGGTTTGGAGAGAGTAGTACTCAGTGTACAATTTAGCTGGATTGGTGGACAGGCTCTGCCACTTCATTATCTTTTAACTGGGGAAAGTTGCATAACTTCTCTGTGCCTCAGTTTCCACATCTGCAAACTGGGAACAATTTTAGAATTTATCTCATAGTGTCTGTTATGGGTTGAATTGTGTCCCCCGCAAAAAATCCATATGTCAAAGTCCTCAGAATGTGACCTTATTTGGAGACAGGGTCTTTGCAGAGGTCATCAAGTTAAAATGAGGTCAGTAGGGTGGCCCCTGATCCAATATGACCAGTGTCCTTATAAAAGGGGAAAATTTGGAAACAGACACAGACAGGAGACCCCAAATGAAGATGGAGGCGAAGATTGGGATGATGTGTCTACAAGCCAAGGCACACAAGAGTTGCCAGCAAACCACCAGAAGTTGGGGGAGAGGCCAGGAACAGGTTCCCCCTGGCAGCCTCAGAAGGACCCCACCCTGCTGACGCCATGATCTCAGACTTCAAGCCTCGGAACTCGGAGATGATAAATTTCTGTTAAGTCATCCAGTCTGTGGTATTTTGTTACAGCAGCCTTGAAAAACTAATATCGGGTCATTGAGAGGTTGATGGACTGATAAATGTAAGAAGCTTGGAAACATGCCAGGAGCAAAATAAAAGCTCAGTAACAGTGAGCTAGGATTATTGTTATTATTACTGCTATGACTCAGGTCATTTTAAATTTTAATGACATATATTCTATGACTATTTCCTCTAAATAACATAACTACCTTGAGTCGATGACCACAGGTGGCTCCTTACCGACTTGTTTGATTGACACAACTGGCCAGTGGATTTGGTGAGGAAAGACACGTGGAGCTGTTTGGGGGACATTCATAGTCGGCCTGACTCCGTGTTCTTTGCCTTCCAGCAGCTGAGTCCAGGCTCTCCCCATTGCCCTGCACATGCAGGAGGGCACCACCCAGACTGCTCCGTACACATGTGCAAACACACAAGCATGCCCACCCCTACATAAAGCCAATGCCCTCTCCTCCTTTTCAAGGAAAGACCATCAAATGGGGAGACGAAATGGAACAGAGCAGAAAAGCAGCTTCTGAGCCCTCACTACACAAGCGCTGTGCAGCTCCAGGTTAAAAACAGATGGTCCGGCCCGATAGTTTTCACTCTCAACTGCAGAGCATGAGTGGGAAAGCTCATTTCTAGATTTGCCCAAGAACGGAGACCACTTTGGAAAGGTTGTTCCATGGGTCGTGGCCCCAGCAACACTTCCCATGGTGCTGAGTCTTAGAATATTTTGCGGCTTCCTGCCTCCATCCAGGGTTCAGACCTTTCATAAGCAGCATGGCCGTTATCTCTGAGTCACTTCCTGACACTCAGCTACGCATACCTTACATGCCAATACTTGTCTCAAAACTTGGGCCAAATTACTCTGTCTTGGGGATTCTCTCTTTTCACGTCTCCCAGACTTTAACTTGAAGATGAACTCTCCGGGGCTCACAGCTGACACATAACAGATGCCTTCTGTAGGAGTGAATGGAGGCTACTTGCCAGCTAGGCCCAGGAGAAATTCTGCACAGCCAGGAGGTGCCAGCTCTCCTACCCCTCTGCGTCCCCACCCAAAGGAACGTGAGCCCCTCTTTCCTGAAGACGGGCACCAGTCTGCAGGACCATCTGCGGGGCTTGGAAGGAGGGTCCAATTTCCCAGATTCTTGAATACCTTGTTTAGAACTTTCCCAAGCAGTTTTCTTCTTGAAATATGTCTTTAGGCAAAATGCAGTCTAAACATCTCTCAGGTGATTTAACACAGATATCCAGATAACCTGTTGGCTTTTGAGGAATTTCAACCTGACATACAGGTGGCATGCAAGTGAGTTTTGTTACTAGAAACTTGAAATAATGCAGTTACTGTGACCAGTCTCATAGAATCCCCCCAAATACACTTATATTATTGAACTACATGGAAGGTTCTTACATTTGCACACTTGTGTGTGTGTGTGTGTGTGTGTGTGTGTGTGGTACGCGGGCCTCTCACTGCCGTGGCCTCTCCCGTTGCAGAGTACAGGCTCTGGACACGCAGGTCCAGCGGCCATGGCTCACGGGCCCAGCCGCTCCGCGGCATGTGGGATCCTCCCAGACCGGGGCACGAGCCTGTGTCCCCTGCATCGGCAGGCAGACTCCCAACCACTGTGCCACCAGGGAAGCCCGACATTTGCACGTTTTAGAGAGTAAGTCACCATTTAGCTTTTTAATCTTAATAGCAGTACTAAATAATTGGTGTATATATATATATATATAGAGAGAGAGAGAGAGAGACAGAGAGAGAGATTTAAGACGCTATCAAACAGTATTTCAAGGGATGTGGAAAATTGCTTTTGCTATCAAACAAAGCAGGGCATTTCAAGGACAGCCAAATAACTCCTGGGTTGTCTTAGATCAAGCTGAGTTCTCAGATCCTCAAATGATCTTCAAGTTTTCGTGGTGCATGTCAAACACATGGGGCACTCACTGTATGCCAGGCTTCTTGAAGCTGGAAAGTGAATAAAATAACATTTGCTTTTCAATCTGTCCAAAAATATACAAAATACAGCACCATATAATGACTGTTTAATGGTGGTTACCTAATGAATTTAAAACAAGTTACATAGACACAGGCGATTTGAGGTTTTCCAGGAACATGCACATGTAATGCATAGAGGCAGTTGTGTCGTTAAGCTGGTACCCAGGGAACAGGTGTGGGCAAGATGATCAAAGGCAGCATGATCATACCTATTAAATCGTTAACCTAATATTGTGCTTCGTTCAGTACATCTCCTAAAGATATAAAATTTAATTTACAATTGTAAGTGAATATTTAATGTATGCTCATTGCCGTGATAGAAATATTTGCAGAGTATTATGGAGCAGAAAAAAGATAAATAATTTTGCTTGCAGGTGAAGAGAAAGACTTGTATTGAGCTGGGTCTTGAAGAATGAGGAGACTGTAAATGTGAAGTTCAGGGAACCAGTGAAAGGGCAAGGCGTTCTGGGAAAAGGAAGGACAGGGGTCAGGCACAGAATTGTAAATATACAGGAGACATGCAGAGAGAGGTGAGAATTTCCACTTGGAGGATGACAGTGCAGGCAGGTGTCTGACATCCTGGTAGGTAGGACATAAAGGACCTACCCACTTACCTACCTATCCATCTATGCCTGTCTATCTGTCTATCTCATCTATCTATCATCTATACATCCAGTCCGTTCGTCCAACCATCCATCCGTCCTCTGTATGTATGTATTTACCTATCCATCCTATTTATCATCTCTCTCATTATTGGACATGATTCCTGAAAGCCTTTAGTTATTTATTTTTGGCTGCATTGGGTCTTCGTTGCTGCGCGCTGGCCCTCTCTAGTTGTGGTGAGCGGGGGCTACTCTTCACTGCGGTGCGCGGACTTCTCATTGCGGTGGCCTCTCTTGTTGTGGAGCACGGGCTGTAGGTGCGTGGGCTTCAGTAGTTGTGGCACTTGGGCTCTAGAGTGCAGACTCAGCAGTTGCGGCCCACGGGCCTAGTTGCTCCGTGACAAGTGGGATCCTCCCTGACTAGGGCTCAAACCCGTGCCCCCTGCATTGGCAGGCGGGTTCCTAACCACTTCACCACCAGGGAAGTCCGGAGGTTTGTATAATCTCTTAAGGATTCAGTCTACCATTGAACTGGTAGCTATGGTGGAATATTAAATCATAAACAATATGAAGGAAATATTTTAAAACATTTCTAAAGATCAGTAAGTTCAGAATCTGGTCAGCTTCTTTTGGATTCAAGCAGCGCACTGGACAATATTAATTCTGTTTGTGCGGGAGCGCTACGCCCAAACTGTTCTGAGAGCTGAAGCTGCCATTCTGTTTTGCGCCATTTTCTCTCAATCCAAGGGTGTGGCTACACACACAAACGGGTCTCACCAAATTAAGCATTTCATGGGATTTTAAAGGTTGGATTCAGTTGAGAGATTAGGTTGCTTTCTTCCAGCTGCAACATTTCAGATGGAGGCGGCTTGGAGACTTCACTCTCTAATGCTTGTTTAAGCTTGTGGAGGTCTGGTTTGTTCTGGTGGAGGTTGCCTAGGTGATGGGACCCCAGGTCACGTGAAGTCAGAGGAGCGGAGGGCAGGGAGGGTGGGCGCCTTTCTGCGCTGAGGCCCAGGCTCGGTGTGAGAGGCGGCCTTCTCCGTGTTGGCCAAGTGTCTTCATGTTGACTCTGTATGCCATCCCCGTGCCTCTGCATGATGGTGCTATCAACATGCCTTCAGTATGCTGGTGTAGGCCCTGTAGGGTCACTGCTAAAAGGCCATTTCCTTTTACAGTCCAACCATATTTAGTGTCTCTGTCTCTCTAGAACAACTGGGCTTCCTTCAGTCATATAAGGATGCCCAGCTGTCCTCTGACAGGCAGGCCTTACTAAACTCACTGCTGATTTTTATGTGTTAAAGCCAGTGGCACCACAGCCTGTAACAGGCACCCATGCACTGAAGAGTGATCTCTAATCTTGCCCGGCAGGGGGAACGGATAATTGGTTGCTCCCTTTCCTTGTGGGCAAGCTTCCAGCACGTTTAGTCATTGAGGGTAGATAAACACAACTGCATTTCAGAGATTTTTGCAGTTACCCCCAATAAATGCCTTTATACAGAGGATCTTTACCTTAAAAAGTCATAAATTAATTCCAATGTTTTAAGCAGATGGCATCTATACTCCTCTTTCATTTCTTTGAAAAGAGTTTCACAGTGTTTTTAATTTTGAGTTTTTTAAAGGATGCATGGGTTAAAAATCTTTTTGAATCATTTAGTGTTCCATAAGCCAGTCCTGTCTTGTGGTAGCTTGGTTTAATAATAAATGAACTTTTAAAATCTAATCCTGGGTAATTCAGGAAACAGAATGTCCTCCTCCTAATATCTTTTTCTGATAATGATGGAGATTTACGTTGATAAAATTGCTTGCATGGAAGATGAAGTGGTCCTGATGGCTGCTTTCAATCGTGGACGGGCCATGCGAGGCCATGAGTTTCCTTGGGTGGACAGAGCGGACGCATTCCTCAAGGGCGCAGGACCAGGCTGCATCCACGTGGAGGCTTCTGCCAGAGGGAGACCCAGGTACACAGACAGGAACTGGGGGGCTGGCCCACAGGGAAAAGGGCCGAGAGCTTGGCTTTGCTGGCCCTTTCATTCAACCAGTTGATTGATAAATAGTCACTGAATGTTGACTCAGTATCACATATTTTCTTGGGCAGTGGGGATAAAGCAGTGCAAAACACCCAGAAATCCTTGCCTTTCTAGGGTTCTCATTTTGGTACCTAAAATCAGAAATGATGTAGATGAATGGAATGTATAATAAATTAGATGAAGGTAAGCACCACGGGGGAAAAAAAGCAGAAGGAGGACAGAGGCTGCTGCCAGGTTCCTGCTGGGCGGAGGGGCCCCTTTTAAACAAGGAGGAGGAGGAGGACCCAGAGAGGAAATAACATTTGAGCAAAGTCCTGAGCAGAGTGAATCCCAGGAGTAAACGTTCCAGGTGGACAGAGAGAAGAGCAAGTGCAAAGGGCGGGAGCCAGTGAGGATGTCGGTGGAAATACGGTCTTAGGGGAAGCAGGGGGCTTGCAGTCATGGGGTATTTTGGGTAGAGAACTGGCATGATCTGAACTCACTGGTTAGACTGTGGGGACCAAGGGCATAACCAGAGCCCAGCTGGGAGGCCGTGCAGTGATCCTGACAAGACATTGCGGTGGCGTGGACCAGAGCAGTGCCAGCAGAGATGAGAAGCAGGCAGACCGTGGACGTGTTCTGGAAGTTAGGCAGAATTTGCTGTGGATTAGACGCGGGTGTGAGAGGGGGAAGTGAGGCCTCCAGTGTGTGCTGTCTTTGTAAATTAAGGGGAGCTTGGAGTGGGGCTGGAGGGCATCAGACTGAGCCCAGCCACCCTGCGGGTGATGTCCTGCCACGGGGGACACCAAACAGGGTCTCTCCCCTTCACTCATGGATGGTGCAAAATCAAGGGAACGGCTGCTGTGATGTGGATGCCTTTTGCGGCAGAGCTGAAGGAAAGGGTTCCACCCTAACCATTTGTAGGGAAGGAAAAAAGTCTTTTTCTTTTTACCCTTCTTGGTCCTTAGATGGGGCTTCATTAACAAAACACACATGAACAAGAGAAAAGCGTACACATTTATTGAATATGTTTTACTTGACACAGGAGCCTTCACAAGGAAATGAAGACCCAAAGAAGCAGTGAGAGCTGAACGCTTATATGCCAGCTTGGACGAAGAATAGTAATTGTGAAAACCTGACAAGGGAAATGGGTCCAGGCCAGGGCAGTTGACGGTGACTTAGTCATTACAAAGATGGGGCTCGTTTTCCAAGCTTGTTCTTCCTCCCGGTACAGGGGGTGCCCTTTCACTCGGCAGTTTCAGCTCCTGCTTTCAGGAAGGAGGAGGAGGTCAGAGGGCCCTACTTGTACCTGCTGTTTTTCAAGAACCTTTAACTCAAAATAATACGTCAGATCAGCATAGTTGGGGGTGGTTGGCGTGTTCTGCATCCCTCCACGTGCAGGGCTGCTGGCTCAGGACCACGGCTGGTGGGGAAGCGTGCCCTGCCTGAGAGCTGCTTAGGAACAGTGAGGGGGAAAATATCGTTGTTGATGATGACCGCAGGACATGGCTCTTTTCCCACGGCGGGGTGAAAGCCACGCCTTCTGAAAGGGCACTGGCAGAAGCTATACTTGGGCATCAGCTCCAAGGGCAGAGCAGGGCTGTACACGCATTGACCCCTGGGCGGTGCACCTGGGGCCCCGGCAGCAGGACGCTCTCTCGATGGGCACCTGCTGCACGGTTGCGTGACAGCAGTCTCGTGCGGGGCTGCACGACACGGGACTTCTTGGGACAATATGCCGACCTTGAGAAGAGGCCCTGTGGAAGCTAGCTGTTCCCCAAATCTCTCTTTCTCTCCCTTCACAGATGGTCTCACTGGGGGAAATTCCAGCATTATAGACTTATTCTTTTGCAGGTCTGAAAGGATTTATGGTTTTTGGAAAACTTCTTATGCGAATGAAAATTACTTTGGGAGGAGTAAGTCATTAACCGGCTCTCAAGTAGCCCTTCCACAGGAATTGACTTCCAAGGTCAGTCTGAGATAAATTCGGATTTGGGCAAAGGCTGTGTCCCCGCAGGGGGCTGGGATGAGCTGCCAGCAGCAGAGGAGACAGACAGCTGATGGGGCAGGGAACAGGGCCCATCAGGCCTGTTTGGGTACTTTTTTTGGCCACCTCCTTCCCCGTTGCAGGCCCAGGTGGACCCTCCAGCCCTACCTTGCTTACTTGTCTCTAAAGCTGGCCCAAGGAAACATCTTTAAAATTGGATCTATCCCCTCCTAGATTTTAAAAGACACCAAGAGGAGGAAAAGTCCTCTGTAACAGAGAGAGCTGAAGGGGCGGCCCCAGGACAAGCAAAAGAAAACCGTCAGCCGTTCCACATCTGCAGCTGTGCTTACAGCAGTTCAACACTTGAAGCAAAATATTTCTATTACAGAACACAGAGCTTTCTTCATCTGTGCTCCATAGTTTGCCCCTGGCTACCTATTAACATCTGGGGCCAATTAAAGCTGTTGATTTTACTCTAAAATCCGCATGCAAAAGAGGGTTTCTGATTATCTTGGAGTTTTCCTCTCCCTAGTTGCTCTCCACGATTCCCTGCTTCTCACTGAAAGTCCTTGAGACATTGTATTTTTCTCTAAATAGGCCAGAACAGGATTTTACTTTGCATTGGGTTCCAGTTTTTCTCTTGGTGAACTTTGGATGGTTATTTTCACCTGCCAGCTACTGTACCCCAGTGCCTGGCAGTGCTGAGGGCTTACTGTAGCAGCGGAAGGCCCACTAGGTGTCCTCCTGGTAGGGCCCAGTCCACCGTTCTGTTGAGTGGCCCTGAGACTGAGGGCCACTTTTTATCTCAGTGTCCGTGGTTGCCTCCAGGGGATTTTGCCGTTGGAGAAATGCTTAGCACATCACGCTTTCCTCTTTTTTTTTTAACTAGAAGCTCAAAAATCTGTAAACCAAACTGATCTCAAACATATTATTATTATTTTTTTTTTTTGCGGTACGCGGGCCTCTCACTGTTGTGGCCTCTCCCGTTGCAGAGCACAGGCTCCGGACGCGCAGGCTCAGCGGCCATGGCTCACGGGCCCAGCCGCTCTGCGGCATGTGGGGTCCTCCCGGACCGGGGCACGAACCCGTGTTCCCTGCGTCGGTAGGCGGACTCTCAACCACTGCGCCACCAGAGAAGCCCTCAAACGTATTTTTAATGAATCGTGTACCGTCTTAGTGTGGTGGCAAGAGCATCAGCCCCGAAGTCTCCCTCCACAGCTGGAAGCAATCCCAGGAGCCTTTCTGACCTTGTCTCCCCACATGGAAAGTGTGAGTTTGGGGACAAGTCAATAGTTTTCACATGAATTGTGCTGCAGACCCTTTTCCATTTGTAAACTGAGGCCTCAGGCTTCTGCACTCATAGTTTGAAAACCTCGCGACTAAGTGATTTCTGAGATCCCCCATTTCCCCAAACCCCAGTTTCCAGAATCCTACTGTAACTCCGCATCTCCCAGTAACTCAGAGTGCACAGTGTTGGCAGCTGCCCTTCAGAAGCACTACTTCTGTCCCTGGACGACAGCCTCTTGTCTTATTTGCTGGGTGGCCCTGAGCACCTTGAGTCGCATTTCACATCCTCCATTTTCTCTTCTGTAAACTGGGACTATTCCAGAATGGTTGGGAGAATTGATGAAGTGTAGTGTGTAAACCACTCAGCACATCGGCAGGGAGGGACCAAAACCGAACAGGAAGCTCACTGCCTTCTCCAGCCTGACTTATCTAGGGTCCTTAAGTTGCATAAGATCTGCTTTAAAAACCCTTTGAGGCAAATTGCTTTAGTCACCAAAAGATTTAAACCCGAGGGAGTTTTCTCCTGATGATTTTGGGTTTTTCAGTGCCTTTTCTGCAACAACTGTATTTTAAAAGTATTATTTTTAAATGTAACTATTTTGGAAATTTCTCACTTGGAAGCAATTTTCTGCTGCAGGTCAAAGGATTAAGAGGGAAAAAAAACAGGTTAGTCCACCGCAGGATATATTGTATATGCTTTCTAGAAAAATTTTTTAAGGAAGCAGGAGAAGTGTAAGCTAAAGGCAGAATTTAAATTTGAAGCATTCATTCAGCAGCTGTCTTTAGAAGGAGGGAAGACTGAATTGTGTCCAAATCAAGCATCGGATCCAGGGGAAGCAGGCGAGAAACTAGAAAATGTGAAGAAAACAGCAGAAATGGCTGTTAAAAGGTCATAGCCTTTTAAAATTGGCAAGACTTTTTGCTCAGATAACAGACCCAAGAGCTGGAGGTCTTAATTCAGGCATGAAGATGGGGGGAGGAAGAGGGGGTCTCGCAGGAACGATGGGTTTGAACCTACTCGGAGTTGTCCGAAATCTACTTTAGGTAGAAGATTAAAAGTTAGAAAAAAAAAGTGCAAAGCAGTTAGGGGTCATCCGGAGAGTTCTTTGGGTGAGGAGTCCCTTGGCCCAGTATTATTATCAGGGACTCAAGTTCTGGGGACCTTTCAGTTTTTTCAGCATCAGGAGGGCAGCCTGGGACCTCCGGGTCAAGTTTTCATCCCAAGCTTGGGCATGATACAGACCCTCTCCTAGACCAAAGGAGAGGAGAGTCAGGGCCTCTGGGCCTCTTCTCAGCGGGGCCTCCACCTTGGCCCCCATCCCTGCTGGGCCTTAGCAAGAATTCTGCTAAGTCACTTTATCAAGAATCCCTCCACCCCCGGCATCTGATCACCCCCTGTATCTAATCATATTCTTCATCCCCCACCCTGGATGCCCGGTCCCTATGGCCTGCCTTCGGTGAGAATCCTGTTGAGCTGGTTTAATAAGAATCCTCCCCCCACCACGTCTCCTCTTATTCACATCCATCCAATGGCCCCCTCACTCTGCTTGTCAGTATAAACCCCCAGCTTTGTCTTTGCCATAAAGAGTTGAACCCTGGTGGCGCAGTGGTTGAGAGTCCGCCTGCCGATGCAGGGGACACGGGTTCGTGTCCCGGTCTGGGAAGATCCCACATGCCGCGGAGCGGCTGGGCCCGTGAGCCATGGCCGCTGAGCCTGTGCGTCCGGAGCCTGTGCTCCGCAACGGGAGAGGCCACAACAGTGAGAGGCCCGCGCACCGCAAAAAACAAAAAACAAAACAAGAAAAAAGAGTCGAACCCCCATCCTTGGTATCGTGCCAGGGCGGCCCGTGCTAAGACAACATCTCGTAGCCCAAAGCCCCAACCTCAGCGAATCCGAAGTGTGCACGACGATTCCATCTTTGTGCTTTGGTTGTCGTTATGGTTGCCTGCTTGCTTCTGGTGCAGCATACTAGATTCTAGCCTCTGTCATTAGATGACAGAACACAGAATGTGGGCCGGAATATTCCTCCATGAGAACCAGGAGCCTATCTGACTTTCGTTACATCCTGCCAACATCTGTGGCTCTCTCAAGACACTGTTACATCATCTTTTGACCAAAAAATCAAAAATAATGTGACTTTGGGGAGTGTTTTTAAGACTTTCTCTTTACCTAGTGTAACATCCATCATGTAATGTCTCCTTCTGCCAATTCAAGGCAAATGTCTTTCCTGCTTTTTCAAACTGTCTGACATGCTACAGTTAATAAAACCTATCCAGATCTTTATTCCGTTGGATCTTTGTGTGATCTTCTTAGGGTCATGTCACTGCTCCTTAAACCTCCCCAGCTATCAGCACAATCTCTCTAAGAGCGGTTCGACTGCCCTGGACGCTCCACCACTCCACCCCTGGTGGGCAGTTCCTGCTCCCAAAATAGGCCAAGGCTCCCGAACTATGTCTTTCACCACCCCGCCCCCCAGAGCTTGGAGCAGCTATAAATTGACAATGGATGTAAATGCTACCCCCAAAATATGTGGAATCAGCATATTGATTATTTTGCGTTGAAGGCATTTGAGAATCAGCAGGTGCAGGGAGTGCTGTCTGACCTCCTTTTTCTACCATAAAGCAGGTCATCAAATTTCCCATGAGAAGGGTGTCCTCCCTGGACCAGGACGACCAGAACACTCTTGTCTGTGCCAGATGGATCTGTGCAACCTACGAAAATAAGCCCAATCTTTCATTCACCCCCCCACGCCATATCTCCTAATCCTTGTCCCACAGTTTACTGGCCCTACCCCTAGTCTCTTTGTCTTGTGACATCCCCATGATTTATCATTCTTTGTGTAAAAGGCACATAAGTTTGGGGGCCTAATGGCTTCTTCTGTGTTCATTTTCCTTCTGAGGACTCCCATGTACTTGTAAAAATATTACCTAAATTTGTATGCTTTTCTCTTGTTAAGCTGTCTTATGTCAGTTTCATTTTTAGGCCAATCCCAAGGGCTAAGAGGGTAGAAGGAAGTTTGTTTTCTCCCATACAGGTGTTAATAACTAATGTCACCTGGAACTCTTCTCAGATCCTACAAATGCTTTAACTCAGAGGGAAATGGTTCATTACACCGTTGGAGAGGAATATTAATCTTGGCATTTATAAGGAACTGCATCCAGTTAGTAAGAAAGAGACATTTCTGTCCAAAGGGCATTCATGGCACAATATGCCAGCCTCTTTGTGAGATGGTCCCGGGCCAGGCGAGATTCAGCTCTCAAGGAGCATAGGGAAAGATCCCATCTGTCATCTTCTGTGTATAAAGGTGGCAGGTGTAGGGGGACAATTGAGTGGGCATCACTATCTCAGAAAGAAAGACAAACAAGCCAGCGCCTAGTTTTAAACTATGAACTCTAAGCGTACTCGAACGTGAATTACAATCTAGCAGGTAGAAGAACACAGGTGAGGGTATTTGGACTCTCTCCTTGGCTGTGACATGTGGGGACAATAGGGGCGAGAAGGAACCAGCACCTGCTGGCAAACTGTGCACTCCAGGAACCGTTTTGAGTGCCTTATGCACCAACACAATCATGTCACTGTCACTGCTGTATGGGGAGAAAACTTGGGTTACCAGAAGTTAAATAATTTGCCAAAGACCACATTCATATGGAAAAGCCAGGCTCTCAATCCGTGTATCTGATCGTCCTGGGCTTGGGTAATACATTTAGTTCCTTTATTTTAAAAATGAGTTTGGATTAAACCATCTCATCAGCTCCCTCCAGCTGACGAGGTGTATGATTGTAGGAGCTGTGATCCTGACTTTAAAGCAGTGTTTATCAAAGCTTGTATGAATCTTTATTCCCAAGAGGCGTTAATATAATTTGAAAAACAGTGTTGGTTGGTTAACTATCTTAGAGAAACAATGAAAACTTCTTCCTTCCTTTAAAAGATTAATGATGTAATTAACATATGAAGGACTCTGAGAAATCTTACTGTAAGGAAAACAGTTTAACTTTGTTCCGAAGTAATTAGAAAAAGAACTTTAATGTAGTATTTATTACTTTTTTTTCAATGAATGTTCCATAAAACATATTTCCCAAAACCTGGATCAAACTTTTATTTTTCTTCATAATATGAAACAAGTGATTGAGACACATGACATTAAGAAAGCCAAAGATATTTGGTATTTGATCAGTCATCTTATTTCATTTACTTTACCGTAGTAATCTCGTGCTCATGGAGATATGGTCTTTGGGTGTTAGTGGTCTATGCTAAGGGAGTTCTTTTGGACCAGACTTGGTGGTCTTGGTGGCTGTTGACAAAGAGTTGTAATTATGGTGACTTTATGATCATTCACTGCTCCAGGTCCAAATAGTCTATTTTTGAACTCTCAGACTTAGCCAGCATCTGATGATATAAATACTTCCTATTCTTTGGCACTTCTTGAATTGTCTTTTAGTATCTCTTGTGTGGCAAGCTCTTCATGGCTTCAGTTTCTTCTGCAGTGCTACCTTGTGGACTGTCCCTAGGAGTATAATACCGACCGCTGGGTGAGTCAACGCACCTCATCTGAGCAAATGGTACAAACGTGCGGGAGGGAGGAAGCACACCGGTCAACTCTCCCAGTCACTCCAGGACCTGGTGATGTTATTTCCCTGTATGTAATGCCTCCAAGGTCATGGGCAGAATCTTCTGTATCTTTACCACAGATGATTATAACGGGGGGAAATGGATGTGAGTGAAGTGAGTCGGCCGGCACGTGAAAGAGAATTCCACCAGAGTCCACAATATTCTCACTATTGTGAATGCAGTCTCCATTTTTTGATGCATGGGGAACCATCAATGTGATCCACACATGGAACCCCAAAACTTCACACCCTGTTGTTTCTAGGTGTCTAAACTAAACTTTAGGGTGAAACTATATAATGATTTCTATGCCTTATGCTTCGGAGGACATCTAAAACACTGTCTGAGACAGTTATTAGATTTCCATTTCTTTCATTTTGGATTAGACCCCCAACCTTTAATTTGGTGCTCCCCAAAATTGCAGTATGTATTTGAACACGTGTGATTGTGTATGTAAGACTTTAAAATTGTGGAGTATTTGCTTTTCTCTGATTGGTGGAACAGACATGGAAGAATGAAAAATATATAGTAAATGTATACAGATCTATCTACCTGACATATCCATCTATCATCCACATCCATCCTTCCTCCCTCCCTCCCCCGCTTCCTTCCTTCCTTTCATCTCAGAAAAATATTTAAATGACCAGCAGCCTTTCCCATGATCTCCATTTTCAGATGTTAAGCCTGTATCATTTGGTTTTATCTTCTCTTAATTTGGAATTTGGGGAATGACATAGGGTGGTTGTGTCAGTTGTCATTACGGCTAGGTGTCTGGTTAATTTTTTTCTGTTCGACTTAAACTCAGTCATCCATATAAGTAAAGAAAAGTGGGTTCAGAAAAGTCTCAATTCAGTTTCAATGGTGAGATCATTCTACATAGCAAATATCACTGGCGGTTTATTATATCACTGAATATATTATTATTAATATATAAATAATACAATAATACAATAATAAAAATTAAATAATACTCACAAGTATATTTATAGTAATATAAATTCATTATTTTATATTATCATTTGTTATATATTATTTGTATGTATACAAATAACATTTTATGTATGAATTAAATCAAGCGCAGTGTTTCATAGCAAATTTAAGATAAAAATATATGCATTATATAAGGATTAAATGTTATTTTTAAAAGTGAGTGATGCTATTTGGACAATGGAAAATAAGGTTTGGAGAGAAAATGTTGAAAGAAGTACATAAAATGTATGCCATAATGGCCTAAGTCCAGCCTGTGACATTGGAGATCCACAGATTGGACTAGAAATTGTAATGAAGACAAGTAAGAAGCATGAGCAGTCAAATGATTTGGAGATTACATGACGGAAAAGAGACACTTTTTCACTTAGGAGAGACACATCTATTTCTAGTTCACTGGAACATTTTCCCAACTGGTCTCCCTAGAAAGGACAGCACACAATATAGAAAACATCATTCACAAGAGCAGCCTCCCCAGAAACACAGCAGGGATTTTACCCCTCAAGGTACGGCAAGGACAGGACGCCAAAGCACAGTTTTATAGGAGAAGCTGTGGGTGGAGGTCAGGGGTGCAGAGCCGCTGGCAGGCTGAAGGGTCCTGTCCTGTAATGCGGCTCCTTCCCAGTCCAACATGGAGCACCCTGGATTTCAGGATGGACTAGATGCCTGAGGCCATTTTCCATGAATTTCTTTCAATGAGTCTTTCTTAGGTGAACCTCTTAATAAATAATGTACATCAGTCAGCTACAGGTTAGAGTCCATGAAAATACCTGGAATGCAGCTATTCTCTGGCCTTGGCCTAATGTAGAAGCATGTGCCTTAATTGGATTTACAGTCTCTTAAGAAAGCAGAGGTGCCTGACAGGACTACAGGGCTCTGTAGGTAGCTGAATGCCTGACTTGTGCAAGGGGGCAAAGGGACGGACGCCTGAGTCATGGAGAAGCAACATGGGGACACCTCTTGCTTACAGACTAATGGACCCCCAAGGATGCAGAGTTCTAGTTCATAGCCAAGCAAAGGGGCAGTGATTATTTTAAGGGGGGTGTGACTGAGAATCATCCTCAGTTTTACAATGCAAACAAAAATTGACAAGGAAGCCCACAGGAATTCACGGTAGACACTATTTTAAGAACTCATACCTTCCAGGATCCACTGGTTGCAAAATGCATGTCAGAATCACTCAGTGGCCGTGTCCCTATATAAAGCTGCTAACTATACTCATTCGGTTAAATGTTGGGTAACACTGGCCAGGTTTGATAAAGGTACTTCGAATGATTGATCCTTTCACTGTGATAATGGTGAAGATTTCAGAGCCAATAGTCTGCGAAGTCTACTCCTCGTCTATGTCAATACAGCCATCTGGTCTACACATACAAATACCTTAAACTCTCTTTTTTCTGGTCGATGCAAGGGAAAGACCGGGGGAAGTTGTCTTCACCCGAAAATAATATCAAGTCACCAGGAAACATTCACAAAAGGCGGGGGAATCAAGCACTTGTCTTTAACCTTCTGGAAAGTATTCTCAGATCTGTCAGTGAGCATCACTATGGACTCCAATTATTGACTGCCATATTGATAAATGGCAGGTATATCTAGAAATAAATGACTGTGGACTCTCACTAGGATAGTAAGCTCTATCTTGTCTCTACCTAAATTCCTTAAAAGTATGATCTGACTGGCCATTATTCTGTACCTGTCGTTTCATCTCCACACTCCCTTACACCTTGTACTCTGATAATATCAAACTATTTTCAGTTCCGGGACCCATCCTGCTGCTTCCCACACCCATGGCTTCACGCCAGCTACTCCCTCTTGTCTAGACTAGCCGCCCTCTCCTCGATCACCTGGCAAACCCACCATTCGTATTTCAAGTCACGTCCAGACCCCTCCCGTTCTGGAAATACCCTTCCCCCCTCCCTCTACTCTCTGAAGAAGTATTATTACTTCTGTGTTCTAAGCAAAAATTTGCAAAGAACTCTTTAATATTCCTAACAGAAAAATCAATAGATGCCTTGTACCAAGGAGTCCTCCCATTCAGTACGAGAGCCTCTCTGACTATAATGATACTGCGCTGTATTGTTTCAGTAACAGTCACATTTAAAGCAAATCATATTTTCTCAATGCAGTATAAACCAACCCTAAATTAGGACCCAAACCTCATTACTTTATATCAAGATAATGTAAAGTTCTCAAGGTCTAAATCGTGGGCATTTTAAGTACAAGGAACAATGCAAATTCAAGAAAAGCGTGCTTTTCCTGTCTTTTGGTAATCTGCTATGCTTATTTGTGCCATAATTTTTTGTATAGTCAGCCTGGTAATATTCAGCAATTTGTAGTATAATTTCATCTCTTCATGTTTTAATTGTATTCATCCCAAAGGCTCATTTCCTTGAGTGTCCTCCAGCTGGAATTCAGAATTTTAAATGAAAGTTGAGCAAGCAACTCAAGGCGTACTGAAGAAATAAGTCAGTTGTTTTTTTTTTTTTTTTTTAATGAGTGGAGGGCTGCTAGGCAAATTCCCAGAATCCAGTTACACAGATACGAGTTGTTAATAGTGGTTTGGCACTTGGTCTGCCCTGTGTCATTTTATCACACACCGGCTTTAATTGATGGGCTACACGGTGCCTAATATGATGTGCATTGAACATTTTCCTTAAAGGATTAAAACACTGACATCTGGTGAATGAGAAAGAGCTTTGTATTTCACCAAGGGTGTCTCCACTGTGATTCATTACAGGTAAAGCATCATTTTCATAATAGTGACATTAAAACTATGTGCTATTCTGTTTTATATGTTCTGTCATCTATACCTCCTTCACAGTACTTCTTATACAAGCATATCCTGAACTATTATTAAAACAAATAATTATTTGATGTACCCAAGAGCCAACAAATGCGGTGAAAATACGCCCGTGAGCATTTCTGCTTAGCAAAGACGTTTCCGTTAATGGTGACTTTCCTTTGGAAATGGCTGTAACTGACATACTCTGTTCTGGGGATAGGAAGGTCTGGGAAACAATGTGTCATGATTAGTATGCACTTAGTTCACCAAAAAAGATAAGAGGCTGAAATATAAAATAGGTCCCACCAGACTTAAGTTAATTCTAGGATGACAGGTCTATTACACCAGTACAGTTAGACAAACAATCTTAATATAGAACATCTAATAGGAGGGAAAGCATCCCCAGAAGCACAAAGTAATGCTTCTATGTTTGGTTAACTCTTTTCGAATTACTGGAGGAGGGCTGTACCCCTGTTTTGGCTCATCTGACTTAGGGTGAGTGAGGATAAGTTGGGAAAGAGGAGAATTATGATCATGATTGAAATTTTAAAATAGTAAAGTGTTAGGCATACAGGCAGAGAAAAAAAACACACAGAATGTCAGAGCTGCAAGTGCAATTAGAAAGAATGTTATTGCACATTTTTTTTTTCTATTTCACAGTTGAAGGAATTACAGCCAGAAGAGTCAAGTTGCTTATTTATTGCCCCACAGTTAGCTAAATTCAGAAATGGGATGAATGTGCCTGCTTGTACTAGTACAGTGCTTTTTCTATGGCGGCAAGGATCCATCTGCAAATATCAATGGGAGTGGAAACAGTCAGACTGGACAAAAGGAACAAGAAAACAATACCTAGTTACCCAATTCCTGTGAAGAGCAAGGAATTTAGCAATGAGTCTATGGGAAAAGTCAGTCATTGTGATTAATATAAGTTGTTATGCACAGCTGGTTTGACAAATTTCCAGGGGAGAAAGTTTTTAAGAAACCACCGTATGGCTTTGTTTTCTACTCATTTACTCAACCCAGGTGGACTGAATTTGATCTATAAAACAGGGAGGACATACAGAGATGGACCACTTCAAGATGGGTAAAACCCCAGGTACGTTTCCTAGACTACAGAATCCACCCCTCATCGCATGAGGCACGTTAAAAACGCATCCACATTCTACATCCTCAGAGGGAAACTACTGTGCAAATACGAGTGCTTGAAAAACTATGTTAACTCATTCGGTTAACAGTTGGCTCTGATTTCCAAGAAAGCCAAGGAGTCCATTCTGCCTGACTCCACCGTTATGCTGCTATGTTTGGATGCTGTGATGGGAAGACGCAGGAAGTAACAGCACAATCAGCAGATCCCTGCGTGACTCAGGATGACACCCACACAGGCTCCACGGAAAGCATCAGCCTCCTGGCTGGCCCTGACACCCTGACCGGGCAGAGGTGCTGAAGCTGCTCTGGATCCTCACTCCTCCCCTTGGCATGTAGCACGTTGGGGCAGGCTCTGTCCATCTAGCCTTGTCACAGCTGAGCACCTGCTGTCCTGTGTGTGGAAGCCAGACTTAGTGCTTTTGATACAAATAAGGCTGTGTCTTGGGCTGTTCGGGCTGTGATAAAGTACCACCGACTGGGTGCCTTACAAACAATAGACATGTATTTCTCCCAGTTCTGGAGGCTGGAAGTCCAAGATCAAGCAGGCTCCATGTCTGGTGAGAACCCACTTGGTTCAGAGAAGGCATCTTCTCGCTGTGTCCTCATGGGGTGGAACGTGCCAGACTATTGGAAGGTGTTATCTTTCCACATATATGTCTAAGGTGAGATATTAACCTATGAGCTTTTAGTAAGGGTCATTAAGTTAGTTGGCTGTCACAGTGGAACGGAACTGGGCACACACAGAATTGTTAACTAAGGATGGGGCTGAGATGGAGATGGCATTGGAGGTAGAAATGGTGATGGGGAGATTTTCATCTCGCTCACAGGTTCGCTTTGTGGAAACCTCTGCGTTCAAGTCCTGTGACTTCTCGTCCTTCGAATCTAGCATCTTTCCAATGTGCTTGTGCTCAGCACCCTTGCTGCTCACAGAGCAAATTCTGAGTAATGTGAAAAAAAAAAAACTAGACACATGAAAATATAAGGAAATATCAGCCAATGCAGAGAAAAATATTCCCAGGTCCAGAGGTGGGAGTGAGCTTGATATCCTCTCAAAATATGAAAGCATAAGGAAATGTGAAGTCAGAGAGGCAGGCGGGGGAGCCAGACCCACTGGGCGCCTTAGGCTGTGGAAAGGAATTTGGATTTTATTCTTAGTGTATGTGAAACCATGAGAGAATTTTACTTGGGAATGGGATATTCTGGTTCATGTTTTAAAAGAACTCTCTGACGGCTGCGAGGAGAACATGGCCAGAGGAAAGCTACAGTCCTGACAAGAGGTTGGGGGTTATATTCAAACATACATGGATATAAACACAGTGTATGTGCTATGTGATCATATCTATTGGGGGAATGTATTCAAAGTATAGTTTGAATGAGGGCCCAACAAGATTTGCTGATATGCGGTATGAGGATATAGGGAATGAGAAAGAGAAAAATGTGGACCAACAGCAGGTTTGAGGCTGAGGAACTGTGTGAAGGATCGTAATCTTTCCTCTGTAGTGATGGCCTGCAGGACCATGCATGTGGGTAGACAGGGAAGTGGTTGGGGAGAATCAGCTCCGTTAGCATCTTTAATACCCCAAAGGGCTATTAAACAACCAAAGGAGATTTTGAGTTGGCAGAAACAATAATGTCTGGAGAACGCAGGTTTGTTCCAGTGCAATTGATACATCAGGGAATAATTTGGGCACAACAGGAATTCTCAGATTTCACGTTTGCTTATGGACAATTTTGTCCACCAAAAACAGGACGCGATCTCGGAAAACTGCAGGCAGCCGAACTGAACCACCCAGGATGCACACAGTGCAGACTTCACTCCCCCCACCTCACCTTAAGTCGTGGCTGCAGCCTCGAGACACCCACTTCCAAAAGCAGAGGATGTGTCTTCTTCAGAATAAAGCTCCTGATTCACTGTAGTCGTTGTGCATCCTCAGCCATTTAGCCTGTGCAAAACCGCTAACATTTGATGAGTTTTCTAGCTTCTTTATGCGTCACTGATGACTCGTTTGAGAGTTGGGCCTCACCCCATTGCCCCAGAAGCCTTGTGTTTTGCCTGCCCGATTTGACACGTGCCGCAAGGGTTAGGACACATATGTCGTGTGACAGCAGAACTGACTGCATCAGTGGCTGGAGTTCAAGTGAAAAGACAGAGCTGGAGAGGGAAATGTGGCGTCTTGGACTTGGGGTTACGGAAGGGGACGTGGTTCCCGTGACCTCCTCACATAAGCTCCCAGGCTGTCCCTTCTCCTGTGCCCGCTCCTCTATTGCAAGCAACTTTATCCCAACTTCCAGCAAAGGGCCTGGATTTTAAGAGCTGCTTCATAATTTGCCAACCTAGCTGTTCCCAGAACAATATATGCCATCCTTCAAAATCTTAATCATTGTGAACAAAATGGTGTTTGCTGCAAGTTTGTCTCAGCTGAGTTACATGCAGGCATTAAGTTCATTTTGTTCTTAAAACATGTGTACAAATGCTGGCTCTCCTCTCTCTCTCCCTCTCTTATTTTATTGTGTTATTTTATTTAGATGTGCATTTTTGTCTCATTTTATCCTGAGACGTTCTCCAGAATCCTTCCCACCTCCCCAGTTGGCCCAGCAGGTATGGTCTACCCACACCCTGTCAGGGGCCTGAATGACAGCTTACATTCTAGCTATTATCCATGGCATGTACAGGACCCACGAGAAACTTGCTATGGTCTCAACGTTCGTGTCCCCCAAAAGTTCATGTTGAAACCTAACCCCCAAAATGTTGGTATCAGGAGATGATGAGGTCATGAGGGTGGAGCTCCCACGATGGGATTAGTGCCCTTATAATGGAGACCACAGAGAGCCCCTCAGCCCTTCCTCCAGGTGAGGACACACAGAAAAGACGCCATCTGTGAACCAGGAATCGGGTCCTTGGCAGATACTGAAACTACCGGAGCCTTGATCTGAGAATAAATGTCTGTTGTTCATAAGCCACCCAGTCTATGGTGTCCTGTTATTGCAGCTTGAACGAACTGCAACAAAACTGAAATACCTTTTCTACTCAAGGAGGCAGTGTTCTGGCCCCCTGGGCACTGTGCCCACTTTCCCCCCAAGGCCTGGGAGCAGCAGCGTCTATGGCAGTTCAGGGGCTGCACCAGTTTAGAGGGTGGAATGGTTTGGGCAGGACAAGCGAGGCAGAACCGATTGTGACAGCCCCAACATCATAGTCCCTCTCTAGTCACCTTGATATAAAAGGAAGGAAAATGGGGAGTCACTCAGTTGGTTTTGTTAGAATTCTCCCTTTTAGAAACACAGCAATAAAGTGGCTGGCGCACCAGCAGGAGATTTCAAATCCTGAAAGATGGGGCTTTAGGGCTCCTGTTCTGGCCGAGGGCCAGGAAAGCAACAGGCACCATACGCCCTCCTGCCACGAGCTGGGGGATGCGGGGTGTGGAGGCAGGTATGGATGGCCTTTCCTGGTGATCCTTAAAGACTCTCACCTATTTTCCTCCTAACAAACTACCTCGTTCCAGTCACCTTCTCTCCTCCGTGGTTTCATAGAACACCCTGCTTTCTCTGAGTTATGAAACTGGCAAATGCCAATAAAGAAGTGCTGCCCTTTTCTGCCTCATAATCCATCGATAAAGACTGCTCACCCCTGCTACCCTCAGTACCCTTAACAGGCTGCCAGCAAGCACTGGACGCCCGGCTGTCAGGAAGACCCACCTGAGTCTGACATCCTTAGCAGGTGGGCTGCCTTCCTGCTTTGGGACTAAACTTCCATGTGTATAAATAATCACTCTCCCGTCCGTTCACTGGAGGAAGGTTATTGTATTTCACAAGCTGCTAAAAACCCGGAGTGTCAAAGGCATGCTATATAGCATCACCCGAGGCAAACAGATCATTGTCAGAGGCTTACCGCAATAACCCCTCTTTATGGGTGATGGATTTTATTTGAGAGTTTATGACAAACATCTGAAACATCAGGTATTCGTGTTGTAATCACCTTTTATGGGCTTTCGTCTTCTCCCAAGCTCAGGAGGGGCATGCACACCTATGCCTGGAATTTAGAGAGGCTGAGACTTGCGTGATGATTCCCGGGCATGTTGTGGGCGTGTCTCTCAATTTCTCTGCTTTGCATCTTTATAAAACCTACCTTGCGTGAATCTGATGAGAATTAATTGGGCATTAATTCTAATGTTCTTTGAAGATTTGAAAGTGCTCTTTGTGGCCATCATTTCAGCAGCTTTATGAGTCTGGGTCCTTTTAATTGGTTTTCACCGATTGCTCTTTTTTTTTTTTAATTAATTCATGAAAATTAACCCTTTTGTGAGAATGTTCCTGTTACGTTTTTCGGTTTTGGAGAGCAGCGTTTCCGTCTGGCAGTGGAAACTGATGTGCCAGTGTGCCAGCATTGCCCTAGTGGGACTTGCTGCCCCTCTTTTTTCTCCGTTGCTGGAGGATGAGAATTCTGCCTGCATCGACCAGGTTGACACACATTCCACAAAATGGTGGTTCTCAGAAGTGCTGATCGATACGTGTGTGACAGGGTGGTCATTACGCTAGAGCACAACCTGGGTTGTGGAGGAATTGGTCCATTTTCATCGGGATGCAGTGAAGGACCGTCCAGCCGGCTGTGAAATCACGCTGCAGTTTCTGAGGTGGGGGGGGGGGTGTGTGTGTGTGATGTTCATGTTGGAGACAGTCTTTCTGTGGTGGGAGGAGCTTGGGGGTCAGAGAGCACAGTTCAGTGCCTGTGGCTTTTCCTGCACTTTCCCTCTGGAAGGGCAGGCCAGTGCACAGCCCACCAGACAGTCACAAATGCCACTGGGTTTCTGCAAATCGAGCCTCGTAGGATGGGAGCCCTTGGTTCTCTCTGTGTCCACACAGCAGGGGGATGAGTCAGACATGAGCCATAGTCAGGCAGGTTTCTAGAAAATGTGGCAACGGTTCTGGAATCTAGTTCTACCTACGCATCTGCTATATATAGTCTTGAGTAACCTTTATAAATTGCCTTACTACCCATGTCCTCACCAGTTGAATAGAGAAAATAATATCTCTCCCGGCTTTGACATGAGGATGGAGTGCATTTACATTCCAAATTATGTATTATTAAGTACAGGCAGGTAGAAAGTTAATTGTTTAAAAGTTGAACCATGTAATGTGATAAGGGGTATTTAAAAGGCATAGACACTGCCCGAAGGCATGTTAATCATTAAATTAGATTTTGATGTGGCTCCCAATCCCAGGTCTCTGGAAAATGCCTGCACATTTATCTGCTATAACCACCTCTTCACTCAGCACATTGACGCCCTCAGCTCAAAACTTCCTGATTCCATTCCAGAAAAAGCACAGCCCAACCCAGCCGATTACACTCTGCATTCCGCACCATTCATTTCTGAATTTGATATTTACAGTGTATCTTTAAGTGGTCCAAATGTGACAACCAAGAGAAGCAATCATGACAGATCACTGCTCCTACATTTCACATGCATTCAAAGGTAAACCTCATTTGGTTGAACTCATTCCAATAGCAAAACTCAAATGAATTTTCAGTGTTTAATCTGGAGCCTGCAGCTATTGTAGAAGCTGTCATCATTGCCAAAATTAAAAGTGTTACATATTCAGACATGAGGTAATAAAGGCATCAGTATAGGGCTAAAATGTCTACGAAAAATGAAAACTCACCTCCGCTACTTAAATCCCATAACATTCTGGCCGCGCAGTAGGAATTGAATTTTTAAAGGCCTAAAACATTTTCATTATATTTGCCTCTACCTTTTTTCCTTGCTGATGTTATAACAATCGAGCTATACTATTTATTTTCTGAGTTTTTACTCTCTGTATGGATTTTACTAAATGAAATGTACACATTGACACTACCAACCAATTAATTCCTTAAGACCCATTATTTGTGTCCAACAAGTGAAATAAAAAGATTTAAAACATGATTCTAGCTTACAAGGAGCTCTACAATATATTCAGGGAATGAAATAAGCCCATGATTAATAATAAGTGGACAGCAGTATGCATACTGGCAATTTAGGTTTACAAATAAAATAAAGTGCTGATGGTGCCGTCCAGACTGCTGTCAAATGGAAATTCATTTTATAAAATCCAAAGGGTGATAAGTTACAGATGAAGTGAGCTGAGTCTGATCACAATAGGCCCGTGCTGTTAAGATTGATGCTCATGGCCAAGGAAGGAGGGGCCAGAGTGAAGCCTGAGGCTGTGATATGAACACGAAGAAGGACAGTCATGAACCCTGCTGCCCTCTGCACCTCATCCCACCATTAATCCATGATCCCAGCTCCTCTGTTCCTGGAACGTGACTGTGAGATCATGGAAAATGGTTGTTGGTTTCTGTGCCCGGTTCCTGACATAGGACTCCTGAAACCCTTGGAATTCCTGGGTGATGGGAGTGTATTTTGTTCTAATGAGGTGACTTTGGGTGGGTTCCTGGATGAGGGCTGGTCCCCAGAAAGACCGACCTATGATTAGAAGCTTGGAATTTCCAGCCCTGCCTCCATTCTCTCGAGAAGGGAGAGGGGCTGAAAATGGAGTTAATGATGGCTTGTGCCTATGTGATGAAACCTCCATAAAATCCCCAAAGTAAGGAGTTCAGAGAGCTCCCAAGTCGGGTGAACATGTGATGTGAAGGTGCTGGGAGGGTGGCACCTGGAGAGCATGGGAGCCCCACCCCTTCCCGCACACCTCTGTGTATCTCTTCCATCTGGATGTTCATCCGGATCCTTTACTATGTTCTTTAATGAACTGGTAAACATAGGTGCTTCCCTGAGTTCTGTGAGCCACTCTAGCAAATTAATCACATCCGGGGAGGGTGTCATTGGAACCTCCGATCTATAGCCAGTTGGTCAGAAGGACAGGGGACAACATGGACTTGCAACTGGCATTTGAAGACTCTGTGTGTGGGGTGTGTGTGTGTGTGTGTGTGTGTGTGTGTGGTGGGGATAGTCCTGTGGGACTGAGCCCTTAACCTGGGGGATCTGACATTATCTCCAGATAAAAGGTGTCAGAACTGGTCTGACACCCAGCTGTGGAGGGAAGCCTTCACATACACATTTGGTGACCAGAAATATCAGAAGAGTTGTGAGTGTTCTGTGTGAAGAGTAAAGGAGCCTCACAGGAAAGAAAGACACATTGGAAGAGCTGGGTTTTACCTACATGGGAAGGAAAAAGCTGCAGGTTTTTCCTTTCCAATAACAAAACCCAGAGTATGGAATGGGCAACGTGGCCTCGGTTTCCTGATGCTAATTACATAAAATATTCTTTTGCCCAAGCTTAGTGGAAAAGAAAAGATGAGAATTAACAATGAGGAAGAAACTCGGGTTGAATTTCAGAGAATCAAAGAAAACGTGCTCCATCTCGCCGTTCCATTTTGAGGTTCACAGAATGCTTTGGGGCTCGGGATGGCATCACACCAAGCCTAGGAAACTTACTCTATGGGCCCTAAGGTGGATCTTTTCTGGTCTTTTTTTCCCTCTGTGAACATGTCATTTTTTTTGCCTCAAGAGTTCTCCATCCACCACCCTGCACATCAACAACCCTCACGGGAGCCCTATTTTCCCCACTGCAATATCAGCCTAAACATCACACTCACATGGTATCTTCTCAGCCCTTCAGCCCATGCGAGGGCTCCTGGTCACGTACTGTGAGCCCCGGTTCCTCCAAGTGTGGTCTGGGGGCTTGTTAGAGATGCAGACTCTCAGACCGCATCCCAGACTGACAGAGTCAGAATCTGTGTTGCAACAAGCACCCCCAGAGAACTATGTGCACAGTAAGGGCTGAGAGGCACTGGTTTCAAGCACCTGGACCTCTTCCTCATAGCATCTTTCATTATTACTAGCTGGACAGTGTGGGTGAGGCCTGTCTGCTTCTCCTTGGCACTCTCAGAGATGCAGCTGCATCCCTGCAGGGGAAGTGGTGTCTCACTTCCCCTCGGACAGCAAGTTCTATGGAGGAAGGAACCTTATTTACCTTTGTTGTCTTTGCAGTACCTGGCCTGATGCCTGGCTAAGCGTGCTGTGCAGCGAATGAATGAATGAAAGAAAGAATGAATGAGCAAAAAACACTGGGAGAAATATCCTGTCCCTCCATTTCGGGAGCTGAGGCACCCGGCTGAGGTGAGCATAATGACACAGGCAAAAGGAAGGAGCAGCTAAAGCAAAACCCACTGAGATGGACAGATGACCCCAGGAGCTGGAGAAAAAGACTTGAGAGTCCTCAGGACCCTCAGTCAAAGGAAGGGACTGACAGTCTTAGGACCTGAATACTCAGATCCCTGACCATTTCCCAACCAAGTAAAGGTTATGCTCGTAAGATTGCAGCTCAAATTAACCACCCTTGGGTAGAATTCCCCTCCTGGATGGATCACTGCCAGGAAGCTCTCTTGGTGGTTTCTGGCTGGAAAAAAAAAAAAAAAATGTAATCTCTCAGCTTTCTATAACAGCTCCCAGTGTGATTCCAGCTGCTTTTCCAACCACGTACTCCCACTGCGTCCTTTGTCCCATCTACCATACATTACAGACGCACGGGGCTCACTGTTGCCCTTTAGCAAAATGGCCCTGCCCGTCTTTCTTTGTGCCTTTGCCTAAGAGTTCCTCCGCTGAACTTTGTTTCCTCACCACACACAACTGCCCCAGTCCTACTCTACCTTCTAGGTAGACTTTCCATCTCCCTCCACCCCAAGACTCCTTCCCTAAGCAGCTGGACAGAACATACCCACCTTCCCCATGCTTTTACCAAAACCACTTGCTATCATGAGGTTTGCACTTACCAGAGTGAATGTGATTTGTAATTGTTTAAATCTATTAGAATCAAATGATGATCTTCCAGAAAAGTTTGAATCATTTTTATAACTTCACAATGTCTATTGGAGTGTTTTATATAGGTTTATGCCTCAAGATACTTCCCAAATTAGATTGACTAGATTGGCTTAGGGATAAAGTTTGAGATGGAATGTGCTCCAGCGAAAACTTGAGACATCGGTCACTTTGGCGAAATTCACATATACTATAAAGGAAAACATTAACTTCATACGAGCAAGACATACAAAGATTTTTAAAATCGTCACAAGATAAATGTACGTGAAGATACTCACAAATAAAATTCCAATGCAAATATGCCTCATACTGACCTTACATCGCTCTGCTTCTCCTTGGAGCCCACCTCCAGGCAACTTTTTTTCATTTCATCAAAATACTAATGGGAGGGGTGCCCTTTCAGTAAAAGAAAACTTTCTCTTCCCTGCTTGAGGAATTCAGAAGCTATTTATACTCAATGCTTTGGACCATCCAAAGAGTTAGAAGCAAGGTTTGTTTGATCAAGTAATTCACAGTGATACTGCAAGGATATAATATAAGCAGAGACAACAGGACAATCAATAAGGTTGCCATCCCTTAACAGAAATCAGTGTTTGCACACTGGGCTTGTTAATGAATGCTTAATCTCAAAGGCAAAGTAAGAAAAACAAAGGCAGAAGTCCAGGTTGAAAAAAAACACACTTTTGAGAGCATTAGGATGAATGAAATAAAGAAATTAAGAAAGGTACCTTCTCGGGCTGTAGCTAAACCAAAGAATTGTTTTCAAAAAGACCAATTCTTGTGCGGTTGAAATAATATGAGAGATGTGGTCTGGAATTGAAAAATATTACTGATTAAACATGACCGTATCTTTTACATCTTAGAGGTGTTAAATGTGAAAAATCTACTATAATCTAGTTTTAAACTGAAAATTGAACCCACGGTTTGCTAAACAAATTCACAAGCAATTGGGGATATTTCACGTCTAAATAGCTAACAGTTGAAGATCTTGCAGCTCATAAGTCCCCTCTCTTTGCCTCTGAAATCTGTGAGAAGATTTCACAGTCTACTCTGTGTTCGTCTTTGTTTGGTCCTTTCAGTATCACAATAGCTCTTGAGGGCATGGCTGGATCACATCTGCTCATGGGTGTTTGGTTAAATGAAATCATAATCTTCCAAAAAGCAAATACTGAAAACATGCCATTGTAACCAGACCTTTTCGGTTTCCTCTGACTTAGCAGAGATGAGTTTTCATCCCTAGTCACATGCTGAGTCTCTGACACTAAAGGTGTACATGGTACAGAGGGCTGGGGTGTGTGTGGTAGAGATGGGGACCCGCATGTGGTCACCACAGAAGGAGCTTCAAAGTTTATTTTTGCAGCTTTCTAGAGGTAGAGTCCTCTGGTGCCATCATGAAAGAGGAAATTCTATTCTCTCCATTAAAATTTTTTAAAAATTCTAAAAGAACTGAACTGCAGCTCTATTTTTAAAGGAAATATGGACCTGCAGTCAGGCAGGCATGCATTGCGATGGATTGGAACTAGGAAAGATCACCGGGGGGAAAATTTTGTAAAGAGATATTTCATAAACAAATGCCCTTTTGTTCGGTGAGCTATTCAGATGCTGGGAGCTAGCACAGTTTTAGATCTTTTTCTTTGCTCAAAATCCTATCAGAAATTCGGCAAGAAAAACTAGCAAGAAATTCAATCCTGTTTTTCTCAAGAATCACAGATTCCATCAATTTGGGCCTGAAGCCATGCTCACCCTGGGTTATCCCCCCAAAGTAGCCTTTAAAGGCATACAGTTGTACACACTGGCATACATGTTAGACCAAAAAGGCAGCAATGGAGCATCCATCTTCCATCACTGGGGAGAAAAGAGAACCTGGTAATGAGGGAGATTTGGTGGTAGAATTATGAGTTGGCAGAAGTATTGGATTGAGAAATAAAGAGCTATTAGGAAAGAAATCAACGAGTCTTATTGAGAGTTACTCTGCGTGGTATTTGGCCTCACCAGCATTTTAGTCTCTTTGTTATACTCTTTGTTATACTCTTACACCACAGTATAACTGTGGTGTAGCTTCTTTGCCAAAGGATGCAGTCCAGAAGTAATAAAACACACCTCTTCTTTGCTAGGCTGGAGGCAAACACCCTATTCCATTTTTTTCAAGAGGTCAATATGGGTATCATCTATTGATTGTGGCTTAAGGCAGCAGTTTGAAAAGTTCTAGCCTGTTTGTGAAATGATTAGACAGCAAAACGAGACAAAGTGAAATGGCTATGTCCAGTCAACTCCCTAAATTATCAAGAGACTTAGTCTGTGTTTGCAAAGAAGCGATTACTAGGGTTTACTTTGGTACGTACACATGGGTGTTTGCAAATAAACCTTCAAGGTTGTATCCTTAGGAGGCCAAGTTTCACCTCAGAAAGAGCATGGGGTTCAGAGTTGGAGACCACTTTCTTCATTCCAGGGTCACCTACATCGAGAGAAGCCAAACCCAGGATTTCTGTGAATGGTCAACCAGCAGCCTCCTTGCTCTTGCTCAGTGCAGTCGCACCATTTTCTTCCGGGAAGCAGAGCATAACTATTCTATAGCCCCATTCCTTAAAAATCACGAAAAGACTTCCTAGTCTGAGTAACTAAACTGGATAACTTCATTCAGTCAATAGATGTTGACTGGAGTACATATAGCATATATACTCAGATAATTTACAACAGAAATGCTTTTATTTGCAAAACTCCAAGCTCCCAACCCAGGTTCAGCTCTGTGGCCATGGTTAATACTGTCACAAGCTTTCAGTGGAATTTGATTTGGAAATTCTTACAGTATAATCAGGAATTTACAACTGTTCTGCAATCCCCTAACCATGTGATCTGGTGTGATTGGCGGGGAGAGGGCAGGACAGCGTTTTGGATGCTGTATAGTTTTCTTTAATTCCCCAGTTAACTTCAGCAGTAGAGTTGCTTATGCACACAGAGGTGACATATTGTAATTCATTTATTTAGTGGGTAAAAGAGAGCGAGAACAAGAAAAAAGCCAAACAAATATATTAGCTAATATACTAGTTTATTATGTATTTATATATAAAATATATTATTAATATATTAATTACCTAGGAGAAAGGTAAATCTACATATGCATAGGAATGAAGACCATCATTGTGAAAAATCTCAATGTGATAAGTTGCCCCCTTTTTAATCAAAAAGTAAAGTATTTGAATCATTAAAATGTTATTGAAGTGGAATAGGAAGAGAATGTTGGATTTTAGAAATTGACTGAAATCTCAGAAGCAAAATACAAATGACTCAAATTGCAAAAATTCTCTAGACGAAATTATTATAGAAATGTTCCTGGTGATTCAGCAATATTTTCACTAACCAACAACTTTAAAATGTTATTTAGCTTGATAAAGCTTCTTACATCCTGCATGGGAAACCATTTGCTCAACAAGTCCAGAAGATAACACTGTAGCTTTTTACAAAGTCAGGAAAATTCAAAACAAGAACTGAAGGAAAAAATGGAAGAAGCTACTGAATTTCTTTAGGTAGCAATACTTAAAAGAAAACCATTATGAGCTCATCAGAAAAATTATCTTGTAGATCGTGGATTTTCTGCACAAGATGAGAATTGGGCAAAGCAGTCCTCGCTGAGCACTGAAATGGTCTCCTCTCGGTCACGCCCATGATCTGGGATTGTTTTCTCAGAATAACAGGAAAGGGAGGAGAGTTGAGCTGAAAAACCCATCTGGTTCTAATTCAACACTCCCAATAGACTCTTACACACCAGCTCCAAAGAACGAAAGCCAAATTAAAATGGTACTAATTTGAGGGAGCAAGTGGAATGAACCCCGCTTCCCATCGCTATGGACGTCCTATTGTGATGGGTCTGGCTAGTGTGCCAGTCCGAGCAGGGAGAGACTGTTTGTCCATTGTACATTCCAGTTCGCCTGAGAATTAAAGCACGCCACTCATAATATCTTGTCAAACTTATATCTAACCTGGAGTCAATAAAATCCTCTCTGGATGTGGTTTGTGGGTCTGCCTTCTTCACGGCCAGATGCTCTCTGGTCCAGGCCTGAGAGCATACAAGGCTGCCCCTGTACCTGAGCTGTTTCCTCATTTTACTGGGGTTCAGGAGAAACAAGATGAACTCAGAAACATATCAGAAGATTAAGGTCTCTGGTTGCTAATTCTTTCTTCCCATCCACTTAGACGCTGGCTTTATGCAATACTCCAAGGGAGGCCCAGTGAAGGAAGAGATGCGTTTCTACAGGACAGTGTCTAGGTTCTCTGAGCCTGACATAATCAGCTATGTGTCTTGGCAGATGTATGGGACTTCAAAAGACATGTGTTCCAGCATGATATACAGAGTATATCTACGTATCTATGTGTCTTGCAGATTACGTACATATATTCTCTATTGAATTGTCATGGATTTGTACAGAAGCAGAGAAGACAGACAAGATTTAAGGTAAGCAAAAAGGAAGCATTCAAGATTAAAAAAATAAAAAGACAGAACTTGAGTTACACTAGCACAAGGGTATTGAATTTCTTTAGATTCTGGTATCTAAATTGGCAAAGTAAAGGGATTTGACCTCAAGTCCTTCAGTGAATTGCAGAGTAAATTGTGCTTTAAGTTATAACTGGAAAATGAATATTTAGACTATATGTTTGAAGAGCATAAATGCGTGTGGAAGGGCAAAGACAGCCATGAACAGAGCGTAATACAGACTGGCCCTCCGGGGGTCAAGTTTATTTGATGTCACTTCCTACATAACGGTATTGGGAAGGCTCACTTCTGACATGGGCCATCGTTGATAAAGGCCCAAATGCCACCATCCAGGGCACAGGATCCCAAACAGAACTACATCCAGGAAGGCCCTGATACAGTAAGGCACAATTAAAACCAGACTTCCCCATTACTTTCTGAGTTTTACTGTCACCTAAGATAATATTCTAATATTGTTCTGATTGTAAGAATAAAAGATTTACTATAGAAAAATGTGAGAAGAAAGAAAATAGTACAAAGATGAAAAAAGTTACCCATAATTGTTTACCATAACTACTGTTCATATTTAGATATATTCCTTTCAATTTTTGTATCTATTTCTAAAAACATACAGATATATACACGGATGTATTTTAAAGAAAATTCTATCTGTACTGTATCACAGTTTGGTTTTCTACTTTATTTTTACTTAATGGTATATCTTCAGTTTCCCATGTTAATTTGGCTTAAAACAATGGCTATATAATATACCATTGTTTGATTATTATTGCATTATAAATTCCTTAATAAATCCACTGCTTTAAAAAGATTACAGTATTTAATATTTGTCAGTATAAATTGTACTACAGTGAATACCCTTTTAAATATAGGTGTAGGTGTAAAAATAGGTATAAGTGTAGGTAGATAGATATGGGTATAGATAAATATATAGGTATAGATATAGATATATAGGTATAGATATAATCTGTGGTAAATGTCACAAAGAGAACTTGGTAGAAATGAACTATGGGTAAATTATAACAGTCTGGTGTTTGAATGACGTACACATGTACAGTGAGAGTTTGATTAGAAATGATGGATAATGTAAGAAAAATAGTTGAAGGAGCACTTAGAGAAAAAATAATTCACTGACTGACTTTGCTCTGACCCTACCCTTGAGTTATTTAACTCCCATTTGTTGCCTAGGCTGTAACACAAGGATAGATCTTTGTACAAATGCTTTTTGACCATAAAGTGAAATATCAGTGATCATGTTTCAGAAATTGACCCAGGGATTAGAAGTCATTTACACATGCATTTAAAAAGTCAGCAAGAACGCAAAGTATTAATACAGTGAGTTTTTTTTCCTTCTTACTTAACATATCAAGTTGGTGCCACTTTTTAACTTATAAAATATAATTTATAAACACTCCAATTTCCTTCAAGAAAAGTTGTACACAAATTCCCCAATGCATAAATTCTTATTTTTATTGTCAAATGACACCATAATTTTATGTTGTCCTGTTTTTAATTTGTTCATAATGAAATTATTTTTTGCTTTTCCTTCTGAATTATTTTTAAATTTACACAAAACATTGAATAGTTCTGAATCAAGATAGACTCTATTTTTATAACGTAGGATGCTTTGTGAACATTTAGTATAAAACATGAGTAAACTACAGAATTTTATCTTGTGTATGATACAAAAATGTATTTATAACACAAATAATGTCATGTGAAGTAGCATCCTTAGTATAAAAAGGTGTTATAAAGATTTCTGGCATTTACATCATATTTGCAAAAGATATTGCTAAATTCCATATTTCATTTTTTCTTTCTAAAATTTAAATAACACATAATCCTATTTCCAAAATACAGCATATTTCTTTCATCAGGAAAGCAGTACTCATCTTTTAAAGAATTGAACTTCAGTTAATTAGAACCATCAGATTATTATTACTTTAATATATTTCTAAAATCTAAGAAAAAACATTCCTTTTACTCCAAAATAGGCAGTACAGAGAGATTTTCTAATTTTCTTTTTTTTAAAATCAGTTACATATTTGAAAGCAATTCATAAACCCCACTGAGTTTGTTTTGGAAAGTGCTTTTCTGATTGTGTAAGAAAATGTTATCTATGTCAGTAATAAATGGCAGTCATGGAATTTTGGCATCAAATGCTTCGGCCGTCCACATGAAATGGATGGCTGAAATGGATGAAATGAAATGGATGGCCAGTCCCCACTTAGATTAGCTCATGTATACAATGTCACTGCAGAGAAAGAGAAAAGAATGACTCTTGTGGGCCTGTCCTGTATAAATATTATATCCATTCTATAACGTTAAGTAGGGGAGTAAGATCAGACAGTATTTTAAAAGAATGGCTTCAGAAACAGTGTCTTCAGAGAAAAGTGTCATGCTGACTGTGATCTCTTTGTAAAGATCCTCTTATTTCAAGCCCAGCTCTGCTGAGCGTCTCAGGACATCTGTTTTCACAGTAGACCTGGAGATGTTTGGTTTCAAATGTCAAAATGTAGAATAATTTGCCATAGATCTGGGCAAATCCTTCCTAAACAAGAAAATAACATATTATACCTACAGAGACAAGCATAACCATAAGATTAACATGCAATGATTCTGAGGGTATTTTTTACAAAATGGGATTAATTGTACTTGACTCATGATGCTGACACGTGCCTCTAACCACAGGGCACAGGGCAAGCTTGTGCCCCAGCCGGGCCCCCCTCTCCTTGTAGGAGCATGCTCCACCAGCCCTGATCTGCCCACACTGCATGGGGCCACCTGAACTGCACCTCTGGGGGGAGATGACACTCGGGTGTACGTGTGTATACGTGCACACACATGCACATACTCATGCACGCATGCACATACACACGTGCACACACAGAGAGTCCGAGCCAAGGCCTTTTATTACAGTTACTTGCAGGTCTTTAAGGACACAGTCCTTCCACCCAGTTTGGCTTCTTCATCAAAATATTTTTAATGGAAAATTCATGATGCGCCCTTTTTTTTAAGTCTCTTTTTGCAAAGGTTCCACTCCCCGTTGACTTTAATCTGGGGGTTCCTCAGAAACAAACACCCCAGCCACTGTGCCTCCTCTCTTGCCAGTGGGTCCCAGAGGAAGACAGAAGAAATGCATCCCTACCTCATTTCTCATTCTCAACATCTACAAGCATGTACGGGCTGGAGACACACACATCTGGATTTGAATTCCTGCTCTGCCACTTCTGAGCATGGGGACTTTGTCACGATATGATTATCCTCTTTGAAATATGGTCTAATAACCTCATGAGATAAATAAGAAGCTTTAAAAAATATCCAAAATGAGGAAGAACGGGTAGGGGGACATATTTTAAAACATCAGTGTATATAAACAGAGTTTCCACTAAATTTACTTTAACCATGGGGTGACATGGACCTAGGAAAATATTGCAGGAAACAGGAGGCCTGTCTTTTATGACAGCTTTTATGCTAGAAGAACCAAACAGACTTTATTTTTGTTGTCACTAGGTTCGTGGCCAGACCACTTTGGAAAAGATGTGTGACACGTGACAGAGAGAAAACAAAAGACTGAAAAGGTTTTCAGTCTTCTCCCCCAAAGAGAATACTCTCCAAATTGGAAAAGGTAAATTGTTAGGATGGGCAAGAGCCAGGGTGCATATTTCTTATGTGTGAGAAGCACAAGGTCCTGGTGGCCAACAACTGATGTTAAGATCCTCCCAGTATGACGGGAAACCACTGAGGACTCTTCGTGAATGGGAGGCCTGTTGCAGACTGGCTGGTCCCCTGACTTTCCAGGAGAAATAATCGTGTTCGTTCCTGATACATCGCTACAGCAGTTTATTAGGGCACATAAAACTATTATCGGAGTTTGTAAAAAAAACAGCAGGTTTTGCTAAAAATATGTGCCAAGCTATCATTGCTTTCTGACAGCAAAGCCAGAAACACAACAGTGATCTCCTGAGAATATTGTTTAAGATTTGGTTCTGATGCTTAGCTCAGAGCCAGCCAGTGTGGGGCATGGCTGTGGGTCCTACTCCATTGTGTGGGTTGACTCCCAGCAACAGTCTCAGGACACTGGGGTCTCCCTCTCCCCAGCTGAAAATCACTACTAGACAATGGCGGCGTTAGTGGCAGGAGAGGAGAGGGAGGTTCTGTTACAGTGACATGAACGTCAGGATCTGAGGCTGACCCCGGGGCTGGGGTGCTGCCATACGTGAAAGCACTTGGATTTGGTGAGCGAGATAGGTGGCCACAGTGACTAGGGTGGTGATGACCAGGCAATCATAGCTGAGTGATCTCTAGAGGAATGTGTTTCAAGAAGAAGGGAGTGGCTACACTCTAGAAGCTGGTGAAAGTAGAGGTGTCCACTGGATGTGGCAGTATGGAAACTCAGTGAATTTGGGAAGAGCCATTTCACGGGATGAATGAAGGAGCCTTCCAGGTCATGGTGGGAAAGGACACAGACTTCTACCCCTCCTCCCATCAGAAACAAATTATACAGCTCTAAAGGGATTTTATTAGGCACAAACCCATAACTAAAGGAATAATGTAACTTATATGTGGTATCTTTAAAAAAAGAAAAAAATGGACTCATATATATTATACAAAGAATAGATTGATGGTTGCTGGAGGTGAAGTGGTTGAACAAAATGGGTGAAGTGGTCAAAAGATACAAATTTCCAGTTATAAAATAAGTCCTGAAGTTGTAACATACAGCATAGTGACTACAGTTAAGAATACTGTACTGCATATTTGAAAGTTGCTAAGAGAATGGATCTTAAAAGTCCTCATCACAAGAAAAAAATTTGTAGCTGTGTGTGGTGATGGATGTTAACTAGACGTATTGTGGCATTCATTTCACAATATATACAAATACTGAATCTCTGTGTTGTACACCTAAAACTAATATAAAGTTATGTGTCAATTATTACTTTAAAAAAAAAGGATAATGTGAAAGGCAAGAACGGAAGCACACTTTTAGGAGCTTTGGAGCAAATGGATGGGGGAAACTACCATTCCAAGAAAACAGAATCTAAAATCATTTGGCTAATAATTTATTTAGGGCTTCCCTGGTGGCGCAGTGGTTGAGAGTCCGCCTGCCGATGCAGGGGACACAGGTTTGTGCCCCGGTCCGGGAAGATACCACATGCCGCGGAGCGGCTGGGCCTGTGAGCCATGGCCTCCGAGCCTGCGCGTCCGGAGCCTGTGCTCCGCAATGGGAGAGGCCACAACAGTGAGAGGCCCACGCACCACAAAATAATAATAATAATAATAATTTATTTAACTATGATCAGACAGCAATCACCAGACATCTGAGAAAAGCCTCTAAAACAAAAATAATAGAGACCCAAACAAAAATAAATTACAAGAAAAAAGGAGAAAAGAAAAGAAAATCAACAACAAACAAAAAAGGAAAGCCACTTGGAAGAAGCAGAGATTATGAAGGAAGAGGGAAACTCACAAACATTAAACAAACAAAAATAAATCAGCAGTATCCTCAGGGATTAGAAAATGTGCATCTATGAACCAAGAATATGTGATATTTATACATATGAAATATTCAGAGACCAGGAAAAGGGCACTTGGGAATTAAAATCATGATATAAAATAGATAATGGAGAGAATGTTTGGAAGTTATGTTCAAGAAATTCACCAAAAAAAGAGCAGCTGAACAGAAGAAAGGGACAAGAAGATTAAAAAAAAAAAAGAAAAAAAAGCTGGAGATCCAGTTTAGGGTGTGGTGCTCAAGTGTAGTTAATAAGTATACCAGGAAATTAATAAACCATAATGGAAAAGAATATGAAAAAGCATGATATATATATATATATATAATATGTATAACAGAATCACTTTGCTGTACAGCAGAAATTAACACAATATTGTAAATCAACTATACTTCAATAAAAGAAATTTTTAAAAAATAACAATACCAGGCAAAAGGAAAAGAATGCAGAGTAAATAAATATTAACAGAGTATTTCAGTAATCTCTCTGGGAATAGGAGGATTTCTAGAGCAAAAGAACACAACGAAAGCCACAGTAAAGATGCAAATAGACTTATACCAAAGAATTCTGTTGTGAAATTTCAGCAAAGAGAGAACTCACCAAACTTCCAAAGGAAAAAACGAAACTAAAAATAGATTGTATATAGAAGATCAATGACCAGAGGACTTCGGGCTTCTTCACAATGCCTCTGAAAGCCAGGAAACAATGGATAAATCCCTTTACTACCCTAAACACAAAACAAAACAAAGATATTTCTAAGATAGAGCCCATACTCAACTATTACTTGTGAATGCTAAAAGGTCTCAAAAAAATTGATTCTCTAAGCATTTGTCTCTGGGTAGTGCTTACAGAATCTACTCTAGAAGGTATAAACTAGGAAAGAGGCAGCTCTGGAAATGAGAAACCATGGTCCAAGACAGGAGACAGATGAAGGGACCCACTGAGTGGGATGCTAAAGGGAAATCTCAGGCCGAGGACTGCGAACCACAAACAGAGGCACCAGCCCAGACTGAACCAGTCCAGAAGCTCCAACAGAGGCTCACCCCCCAGGCACCCCGATTATCTGAATACACTGAGAGGAGAAGTACAACCTCGCAGATGAGTTTGAAATTAATCTGTAAGGAGAATTTAGGAAACTAAGCATCACGGGACCAAAAATAATCACAGAACAATCATGAACTCCAGGGGAAAAGGAGAGAGTGAGGAAATGGAAGGAACAGCTGTGAACAAAATTTCAAGGAGATTTTCAGAGAAGGGAGTGGAGAAATGGGGCAGGACCTGGAGGAGATGGAGTTTGTTGGCTTTTGTTTTGTTTTGTTCGGAAAAACAGTAAGTTGTGGTTCCCGTATGTGAGAAGGATCCGTTCGTTGTTGAGGCTGGCATTTCAGGAGAGACAGGTCCCTGGAGCCATGGCTCCTTGAGAGGACAGGAAGGGATAAGGTCTGGGGGAGGGGCTGTCCCTTGAGGGTCATCACATGAAAGCAGGGCAACAACGTGGAAGATGTGACTCGATTTAGAGAGTTAGTGGAGGGAAGATTGAAGGTGGAACGTTTCCTTCACTGGGCAGTAAGGAATGTCTATCATTTCTTTTCTTCTCACAACACAATTTTTACAAGACCCTGAGAGGTGAACATCATAACCGCCCCCTCTTGTAAAAGAGGAAACTGAGGCTCACAGACGTTATGCAACTTTCCTAAAGTCACAGAGGCAGTGAGGGGAAGAGCAGGAAACGAAGGGCAAGGCCACTCTGACTCCAATGGCCTTACTCTTGAGGACCCTTCAGTAACGTGTCTCCTGGAAGGCGCTTTCCCCCGCTCCGAGGATCTCAGGGCCCTGGGGGAGACGGACTGTGAGGCTGCTTTCATGAGAGCCAGGCAACGTACACACACGATGGGATCGAATTTTACTGTTCTCTCTACCTCTCCAGCCAGGACAGGCATGAAAGGAAACCAGTTCTATTTTTAGTAGAATGAGATTTCTAACAGCTGTCCAGATCCTTGAGGTCCCTTGAAGATCCTGTTTCTTATCTGTACAACTCATCCCATCTGAGTTATCTGGTTAAAAATTGGCAACAGGATGTGACGAAACCCAGCACAGACATCACAACATATTTGTCATATCTGAACAGCAGACCCTATGTGGCAATTACCTCGTTGGAAATAATGGCATAAATATTAAGATGCTTGACTGATTTTACTGATGAGGCATATCGAGAAGAAAAATTGTACATCTTTCAAATTCTGAAAAATCTTTGGCACTTGTGAAGTTACTTCCAGGGAGGGCAAAGCAGGTTCATGCCCCCTGAGCCATTCCTAATTGAGGAGCACTCAAAACAGACTTTCAACAGAACTGGGGTGAATGAGGTGAGTCTGAGATGGAGACTGGAGAATCCCAAGAGAGAGACAATCACAGCACATTATTTTCAAGTCTTTGGGGTAAGATAATAAATAGCAGAGTATGTTCCTAAAAACGAGGTTTTCAGTTAATGCGCATATTTGGAAAGAGAAGCTTATTCAATCTTTCACCAATAATAACAATAAATGAGTGAGATTAATAAACATGACAGACTCCTAGAATCATCTAGAACCAACAGAACTGAGTCTAGATAAGGACAGATTCTATGCACATAGCAGAACAGGGAGAAAGGCTAGCTTCTACCCTGCTTCTGCTTTGCCTCTGTCTCTGCTTCCTAATCAGTGATGGAAACACATTTTAACCACTGACCTCAGTGGCTTTTGGAATCTAAGAAATATACTGCTTTAAATTGTTCTGCAAGTTCCAGTAGGATCTCTGACTTCTGTCTCACTCCACAGCCACATACTGTCTTTGACATACTCTCTGACCTTCTAACTCACCCACTTAACCTGAGACTAGTCGGATCATTGTCACACTCTACCACTCTTCTAGTTTCAGGAGAAAAAAATAAAAAAGGTTTCATTGAAAACCTAGTCTTTATTTTAGCAACAAGGCCCAGCCTCACTCTTCTTGCAAATTAGCAAAACCTAAAACACTAAGTTCTGGTTTCTGGGCAAAGTCCCAACATTTCCTCACCAAGGACATTTGGTTAACTGCTCTCCATGAGGTCATTTGTCACTTTGCTAAGTTCTCACTTCCCTGCAGGCAGATTCCTGCCCTTTTATCTCAGCGCGCCCATAAAACTTGCAGTCTCTCCCAGTACATAGCCAGAAGTGATGTGCATTCAGAAGCAGGCAAGGAGAGCTGGACTTGCTGCCTCTGCCACCTCAGCCTCGCTGATGGGATGTGCAGTGGATTAAATCAAGCCGTACAGGGAAATCGCAAACTCGGTATCGAAAAAAAAATTGTTTATGACTCATTCTATTTTTGCTGCCTAAAGAGAACTTAAAGATTTCTTTAATAAGACTCTGCTAGTGCCAGTGGCAAATTACAAAGGAAATAATTAAACTGTTCCTTGCTTTCACTGGTCTTCCCTCTAGAGGGACTCAAAGACATAGACACCTGCAAACACGGGAAAAGTTCTCACGTTCGTGTTAGCACCACCTGGGGAATCGCCCATCCAGGGACATCCCCACGTGAGGGCGGGGGTCCCAGGGGCTGTATCCAACCCCATGTCCTGGCCACTGCCTCGGGGTCTCACGTCCCCCCTTTTCACAAGTGCCGTCGGTGAATCCACTTCCTAATCACTGTAGCTCACATCAATCAAACATTCCAGGCACTATGGGGTCACACACGTCCCCCTGTTTTCTCTTTACAATACTGTGAGGTAGGTACCTTCCTGATTGCCGCATCCATGGGAGGCTCTTGAAGATAATTTAAATAGACCATCCAGGGTCCTACTTCAGGCAGCAAGACAGGAAACCCAGAGCTGTCGGAGCCCCACGTCTCATTGTTAACACGCTTTCAGGACAGTCACCCCTTACGCTCATGTGGTTGAAGACATCAACAGGGAAGGAAGGCAAAGAATTCCAGGTGAAGAGCACATTATGCACAAAGGTACAGGGATCACGGATGAGTCTTCATAATTCTGCTTCTGCATGAAATGTTGCCCTTCCTCAGTTTGGTAGATAAAATACAAGAGTCGTGAGATAACATGCTATGTCCCGATGGGAGAGATTATTCTGTGCTGTGAACCCCAAAGTGGAGAGGCTTAATAATCAGGGCTTATCTCCCACCCACCTCACCTGGACATCACGCCCCAGAGGATGGCTTTGGTCCTCACCATGACTAGAGAACCATGTCTGATGGAAGCTCCCACGTGCTGTTGCTCCACCTCCTGGACCACAAGTCCCTGAAAGCAGGGTGGACAGGCTGGCAAAGAAAGTGCACGGCCAATACAAACCCACCGTCCGTGGCTGCAGGCTACAGGTGACTCACGCCTTGTCTTTCCCAGCACATTGACCAGAAATGGCCACCTGTCCCCACCAAGGGGCAAGGTGTCTGGTAAGTGTCAGGAAGCACGTGGATCTCCAGAGGCAGTGAAGTTCACTGATCCACTTCCTATGGCCAGGATCCCAAGGGCTTTCAAATATTAGCTCCTTTATTTCCCATTTCCACCTCCATGGGGTTCTTCTGGAATCTTTAAGCGCATATATGACAAATGGATGAAATTTCTTTCTCATGACTGGAGCAGAGAAGGAAAACTGAAAGCAAGGTCAATCTGAACTAATTCAAAGCCTAAAACATACAACACTATAAGGAGGAAAAAGTAACGCCTGGGTGCTGCCAGCCAGCGGCGGCCAGAGCTCTGGATAAGGATGCCCGAGTTCTGTTGTTGCAGGAGAGTAAGGGCTGTGGGCCTGACGTCTGCCTCAGCTGACGTCCGCCCACATCTGCACGCCTGGCGGGCGGAGTGACGGCAAACTCCCGCAGACCGTGTCCTAATCATTGTGGGTTCCAAGTCAGGAGAAAGTTAACGACTGCGCTTTACTGCATAAAAGTGTTTTGCTTGGGCTTCCCTGGTGGTGCAGTGGTTGGGAGTCCACCTGCCGATGCAGAGAACACGGGTTCGTACCCCGGTCCGGGGGGATCCCGCATGCCGAGGAGTGGCTCGGCCCGTGAACCATGGCCGCTGAGCCTGCGCGTCCGGAGCCTGTGCTCCGCAATGGGAGAGGCCACAACAGTGAGAGGCCCGCGTACCGCAAAAAAATAAAGGGGGGGGGGTTTGCTTTTAGTTTTTCCCCCGTTCTAATGTATCCCTAAACTGTTATCAGATTATCATGTTACACAGAGCTCAGGCATATTGCTTTGCTGTTGTGTTGGTAGGAGTCTTTAGTTGCAGACAACAGAAACAGACCTTTAGCTTAAAGTGGGAGTTTGCTGTAAGGACACAGGACGCCTCGTGGAACCAATGAATCTGAACACAGATAAGCTTGAGGAACAGACTGGCGCTGGGCCTCCGGCTCTCATTCTCCTTCTCTCTGCACAGCTGGCTCTCTCCACACATCTCATCTCTGTCTCTCTCTCCTGTTCCATTTCACTGCTCTACACAAGAGGACCTGGCTGCCTCCTGGTTCCCGACTTGCTTACCTGCTATAGTTCTAACCCTTCGAGATTGACTGAATTCTGTTGGCTTTGGTTCCAGACAGCAGGGAGTAGGAGAGCGATGGCCCAGCTTGGGTGAGGTGTTCATCCCTGATGTGACCAGACTGGCCAAGACTGCGGGACTCCAAGTCACAAGGAAGGGGGAAGGGGCCTTTTCCAGGGAAGTAGCTGTGGGCGGGTCATGTACCCCAAGATGTTTATTACGGTAGTGAAGAGCACAGAGGCCCTGGGGGAGCGCAACGCGTGGTAAACGCACAGCTGTTACGTAGAAACGCGTTGTCTACTCAAGCAGGACAGTAAAACAGGGTTCTTTCCTGTACTTCTCTGAATCTTTTATGTATGGACTCCAACGATGCATCTCCAAAAATGGGGACATCAGACTCATCCAAACATATTTGACTGCATGACCTTTATTTAGCAATAAAGTAAGGATCTGAGGAGACAATGTTAGAAGCCCTCCGGCATGTAATGGTGCCTGGTGTCCTACCCACAGGTGTTCTGTTCTGGAATTGCAGTGCTTCCCCTCAATAACTGTCAAAATTCTGCCCTTTCTGCAAGACCAGTGGAGGTCACTTCCTCCCGGAAAACTTTTCCTCCAACCCTCCCCTGTCCTCCTGTGTTCGCGGTCCCACCCTCCCCACACCCCTACTCACTGCATGTGATTAGCAAGATGAAATGTTAACACTCAGCACACTCAGCAAGCAGATGCGACCTCTTTTCTTTCTTAAGGAATAAAAGCGGCCCTGGGACTCCTGAGAACATGGGCAGCAGTTCCACGCTCAGAGCTGGACTTGGTCTTACACTCTACTTTCTCCAGCATCATGGGGTCCAAATTGTCGCTGTCACCACCAGCAGCTGCGTGAGAGAGGACCCCAGAGCCTTTCGATTCTGGAGCTCTTGAAACCGAGGGGTGGTCCTGCTGCCTCGCCTTTCTCTCTGCTCCTTACACCCCACCATGACAAAGGCTTCCCATGCCGTTGCCTTCCAGTCACTGGAGCGTGTGTGCAGCTCCTTCCAGGGTGAGCAGGCCCCTGGGGGAGGGTCACCCCACCCTCTGATCCACTGCTCACAGACCCAGCCTCACGGCTGACTTCTCAAAGTTAGATCAGGGGTTTAATGGCTTTGCCATCTGGGCACTGCTGTCTCCATCACCAGCTCTAACCTCCCTCCTATTTTGAGGACACAGTCGACATCCTTTGTAAGACATCACATCAGCCTGGGTCTCCTCACCTATCCAAGCTGCCCCTTTTCTTGTTTTAAGTAGCAACGCTTCTTTTGAATGACTGAAAATTATAACATGAGCATAGCTTTCACACTGAATCTAAGAACAGGTGGAAAAGGATATTCAGCAGAAACTTTCAGCTGGGACCTCACAGCTCAACAGAGGAGATGCAAGACAACGAGTGCTAAAGCAGAGAGAGAAGCATCCTTCCAGAGAACCCTCAGATGGACTGATTTATAATTCTTAGGAACCACAGAAGGGTTATGTCGTGGGGCTGAATATTAGTGCATGGCCAGGGCTCTTAAGCCAAAGGAAACCAACTAAGAAATGCTTCCTCATGTCCTTGCTGTTAGCTGCTCAGGGGTGAGGAAGTGGGGGAGGAGGATAGGAAACTCGGGGGGATGGGGGTTGGCGGTGAGATAGTCCTCTGATCTGGCAGTCCTGGGAGCCCTCTTTCCTATAGGAGTGGAACACATTTCAAAATCCATCCTCTTTCCCATGAACATTTGTTTGCATTCCTCTGTCCCTTGCTCTATGCATTCTTTACTGATGCAGATTAGAGAGTTCATAAAAATGCATCATGGACCCATTTAAACTATATGATTAACTGCCAATATGTGATATTAACTCGTAGGATTTTATGGAGATTAGCACGTATAATTATATTTGATGGTATATGATAATTACCTGTTTGGTTGCATTTTAAAATATGATGACTTGAGAACATTCATCAATCCATATATGGCTCAGAGACTGATAAAAATTGCAACTCATCTTAATTGTTTTTAAAGTAATCAGACTGACATCTTTGAAGCCTAAAGGAGACTGATTTCATGGAGACCATGTTAATAATACAGTGATTGGAACACTAATTGAAAATCCTTTTTTTTTTTAAATGGAACATTCTGATCAATATTTTCCAAATGGCTAATGAAGTATGAATGGAATGTTTCTGCATTTCAGGTTAAACATACAAAAATTCAGCTGGGGTTCTGATTCATCTAGGAGGCCAGGGTACAGACACTCCCTTGGAAAAGGTTCTGGAGTCGTTGTTTTCATGATGGGACAGGGAGAAGCTTCCCCAGTTCAGTAAGGAAATCTTCATGCTTTCCTTGTACCCTCATCTCCCTCTGCTTTTTCTTGGACTCTTCCTGGCCTTCGAGACGCTCTTCTGTCCCTCCTCCTGCATGGAGGGAGTGATTCAGTTACAGACATGTGATCCCTGTGTCACATGACAAAAGCTCTATTTCCCACTCTACCCATGCATAGTGTTAATTGATATTTAAGCTGACCTTGGACCTATTTTTACATTCCTTACTCCTGTGTTTTTGCCGTGTCCCCCAAATGACTCACCACGGCATGAATCCCAAGTGATATACACAGGCAACGTGCAGCTTACCCTAAAGTTCAAGTCCCCTTCAGCTCTGAGTTACGCAGACTTAAATATTGACTCACGCTGACTATGCACATTGGGCAAGACCAAACCCAGTGATGCAGAATCCTGTGTCTGGGATATCCCAGCACCCCATCACTTCACCTGTGCTATTCTAGCAGACAGGACTGAGCAAACAGAGTCAGGAGGCCCCCATGAGGACCCAAGATGAGAGAAGGAGGAAGTGTGGGGTCGTGAAGGTCGAGGTTGTCTCTGCACCAACTTGGGAGAAATGGCCACTCGGATGTGGAGCTGGCAAGTAGAGGGTAGGAAAGGTAGGGCACGGAGGGCAGACACAGCTGCATGCAGAGCACATCCAACAAGAAAGATGCTCTTCCTGTATCTTTAATCGGGTCCTTTGAATTCTGGTGGCTTTATGTATGTTTCATATCAGCTGAGGGGAAAGCTCTAACAAGAAATGCTTGATGTTTCTGTAATGTTCGCTAGTCTTATTCTGAGGCTGGTCAATAAAATTATGATTTCAGTGTCTTTAAAAAAACTTTACTTTTTTTTTTTTTTTTTTGTGGTACATGAGCCTCTCACTGTTGTGGCCTCTCGCGTTGCAGAGCACAGGCTCCGGACGCGCAGGCTCAGCGGCCATGGCTCACGGGCCCAGCCGCTCCGCGGCATGTGGGATCTTCCCGGACTGGGACATGAACCTGTGTCCCCTGCATCGGCAGGCAGACTCTCAACAACTGCCCCACCAGGGAAGCCCTACTTTTTTTATATCATAAGTCAGGCCACAAGCAAATGAATCATTTCCCATTTGCACATACACTGCTTTGCTAAAATGAAGTGAAATATAATAGTATGAAGGCAATTCTGTTGACAATAGTAGCAGTTGTAAAGCCAAAAGTCTGGCTGTCAGTGTGGGTATGGATGTCAATTTCTCACACAGATGAGTTGAAGCACACTGAATTATCTAGATCAAATGATGTGTGTGTGTGTGTGTGTGTGTGTGTGTGTGTGTGTGTGATTAAGTAAAATAAACTATTTTTTTCTCATCATAGAAAAAAATACTATGAAGAAAAGAAGAAAATAATAGATAACTGAGAATGCAATGTAATAGAATTTCTATTCATTTATTACTTAAAATTTATAATTTTGTAAACCAAAGAATAAGCTCTTGTCTTGCACAATATTGATCCACACTATGCAGGAGCCAGATAGGTGAAAATTAGGGTCACAATAAAGTATTCAAGTGCATTTTCATTATTCACAAGCTAAAGTTCCTAAAGTGTATGAAATCTGTGATATAAAAGGCAAAATATAAAGCATCCTTCTCGGGCTTCCCTGGTGGTACAGTGGTTAAGAATCTGCCTGCCAATTCAGGGGACATGGGTTCGAGCCCTGGTCCAGGAAGATCCCACATGCCACGGAGCAACTAAGCCCATGCGCCACAACTACTGAGCCTGCGCACTAGAGCCCTTGAGCCACAACTACTGAATCCCACGCACCTAAAGCCTGTGCTCCACAGCAAGAGAAACCACCACAATGAGAAGCCCACACACTGCAACAGAGAGTAGCCCCTGATCGCCGTAACTAGAAAAAGTCCCGCGCAGCAGTGAAAACCCAACGCAGCCAAAAGTATACTACTAAAAAATAAAGCATCCCTCTTTTAGAGTTCTTTGCTCAGAAATTATTCAAATGCTTCAAAACAGAGACATTGTTCCTGAAAAATCTTGAAAAAAACCACAAGTTAAAGATGATATTAAATGGGATTATATTAAAGATTATATTAAATATTAGGGATTTTGGTTTAGTCTTGATGTTTTTCATACATAAAGACCTAAACCTTCAGGCCTTACTTTAGTGAACCAAAATCTCAAAGACTCTGCTTGTAGGGCTTTTTGCAGATGTTTTTAGCAGCAGATAAAATTAAATTGATGCTACCACACTGAATAATAACTTCATATGTGATTCATATTTGACATCTTTTAGCATATTTCTATATGGTCTTTTAAACAATAACAGTGGTTTCTGGTCTGACATGTAAAGAGCTTGGAAGTTGTCATCCTCATCCTCACAACAAGAAAAAAGATGAGAAAAGTCAACAACTCTTCTTAAATCCATCAGAGAATTGACGTCCCAGGGCAGACCACTGCCCTGAAAACTGGAAAGAAAGGTGAACAATAAGAATCATAGCTTACTGGGGATAAGCCCAGGAGCAGAAGCCCACCCACTGGAGTAGTATTGTTAGGGTCTGTGGTTTGGTATCAGACACTAATTTTAGAAAATTCTCAGTTGTTGTTACTTCAAATGAACAAATAGGATTTATCTCATGTATGCAAGGCTGGCTCAGCATTGAAAAATCAATTAATGTAATCCATCACATCAACAGGCTAGGAGCTTCAAGATGGCAGAAGAGTAAGACGCAGAGATCACCTTCCTCCCAACAAATACATCAGAAATACATCTACATGTGGAACAACTCCTACAGAACACCTACTGAACGCTGGCAGAAGACCTCAGATGTCCCAAAAGGCAAGAAACTCCCCATGTACCTGGTAGGACAAAAGAAAAAAGAAAAAACAGAGACAAAAGAATAGGGATGGGACCTGCACCAGTGGGAGGCAGCTGTGAAGGAGGAAAGGTTTCCACACACTAGGAGCCCCTTCGCGGGCAGAGACTGCGGGTGGCGGAGGGGGGAAGCTTCGGAGCCGCAGAGGAGAGCGCAGCAACAGGGGTGCGGGGGGCAAAGCGGAGAGATTCCCACACGGAGGACCGGTGCCGACGAGCACCCACCAGCCCGAGAGGCTTCTCTGCTCACCTGCCGGGGTGGGCGGGGCTGGGAGCTGAGGCTCGGGCTTCGGAGGTGGGATCGCAGGGAGAGGAATGGGGTTGGCGGCGTGAGCACAGCCTGAAGGGACTAGTGCGCCGCAGCTAGCCAGGAGGGAGTCCGGGGAAAAGTCTGGAGCTGCCGAAGAGGCAAGAGACTTTTTCTTGCCTTTGTTTCCTGGTGCGCGAGGAGAGGGGATTAAGAGAGCTGCTTAAAGGAGCTCCAGAGACGGGCGCGAGGTGCGGCTAACAGCGCGGACCCCAGAGACTGGCATGAGATGCTAAGGCTGCTGCAGCTGCCACCAAAAAGCCTGTATGCAAGCACAGGTCACTCTCCACACCTCTCTCCCGGGAGCCTGTGCAGCCCACCACTGCCAGGGTCCCGGGATCCAGGGACAACTTCCCTGCCACCGCAGGCCCGACCCGCACTCCGTACCCCTCCCTCCCCCCGGCCTGAGTGAGCCAGAGCCCCCAAATCAGCGGCTCCTTTAACCCCGTCCTGTCTGAGCGAAGAACAGACGCCCTCCGGTGACCTACACGCAGAGGCGGGGCCAAATCCAAAGCTGAAACCCAGGAGCTGTGCGAACAAAGAAGAGAAAGGGAAATCTCTCCCAGCGGCCTCAGGAGCAGCGGATTAAATCTCCACAATCAACTTGATGTACCCTGCATCTGTGGAATACATGAATAGACAACGAATCATCCCAAATTGAGGAGGTGAACTTTGGAATCAACGATATATATTTTTTTCCCATTTTCTCTTTTTGTGAGTGTGCATGTTTATGATTCTGTGTGTGATTTTCTCTGTATAGCTTTGCTTTTACCATTTGTACTAGGGTTCTGTCTGTCCGTTTTTTTTGTTTGTTTGTTTTCAGTATAGTTTTTAGCACTTGTTATCATTGGTGGATTTGTTTTTTGGTTTGGTTGCTCTCTTCTTTCTTTTTTTTATTACTTAAAAAAATTTTTTAATACTTTTTTATTATTATTATCATTTTTTAATTTTATCTTCTTCCTTCTTTTTTTCCCCTCCATTTTATTCTGAGCTGAGTGATGACAGACTCTTGGTGCTCCAGCCAGGCATCAGGGCTGTGCCTCTGTGGTGGGAGAGCCAAGTTCAGGACACTGGTCCACAAGACATCCCCCAGCTCCACGTAATATCAAATGGCAAAAATCTCCCAGAGATCTCCATCTCAATGCCAAGACCCAGTTCCACTCAACGACCAGCAAGCTACAGTGCTGGACACCCTATGCCAAACAACTAGCAAGACAGGAACGCAACCCCACCCATTAGCAGAGAGGCTGCCTAAAATCATAATAAGGCCACAGACACCCCAAAACACACCACCAGCCTTGGACCTGCCCACCAGAAAGACAATATCCAGCCTCATCCACAGACACTAATCCCCTCCACCAGGAAGCCTACACAACCCACTGAACCAACCTTAGCCACTGGGGACAGTCACCAAAAACAATGGGAACTACGAACCGGCAGCCTGCGAAAAGGAGACCCCAAACACAGTAAGTTAAGCAAAATGAGAAGACAGAAAAACACACAGCAGATGAAGGAGCAAGATAAAAACCCACCAGACCTAACAAATGAAGAGGAAATAGGCAGTCTACCTGAAAAAGAATTCAGAATAATGATAGTAAAGATGATCCAAAATCTTGCAAATAGAATGGAGAAAATACAAGAAACGTTTAACAAGGACCTAGAAGAACTAAAGAGCAAACAAATAGTGATGAACAACACAATAAATGAAATTAAAAATTCTCTAGAAGGAATCAATAGCAGAATAACTGAGGCAGAAGAATGGATAAGTGACCTGGAAGATAAAATAGTGGAAATAAATACTGCAGAGCAGAATAAAGAAAAAAGAATGAAAAGGATTGAGGACAGTCTCAGAGACCACTGGGACAACATTAAATGCACCAACATTCAAATTATAGGGGTCCCAGAAGAAGAAGAGAAAAAGAAAGGGACTGAGGAAATATTTGAAGAGATTATAGTTGAAAACTTCCCTAATATGGGAAAGGAAATAGTTAATCAAGTCCAGGAAGCACAGAGAGTCCCATACAGGATAAATCCAGGGAGAGACAAGCCAAGACACATATTAATCAAACTATCAAAAATTAAATACAAAGAAAACATATTAAAGGCAGCATGGGAAAAACAACAAATAACACAAGGGAATCCCCATCAGGTTAACAGCTGATCTTTCAGCAGAAACTCTGCAAGCCAGAAGGGAGTGGCAGGACATATTTAAAGTGATGAAGGAGAAAAACCTACAACCAAGATTACTCTACCAGCGAGGACCTCATTCAGATTTGATGGAGAAATTAAAACCTTTACAGACAAGCAAAAGCTGAAAGAGTTCAGCACCACCAAACCAGCTTTACAACAAATGCTAAAGGAACTTCTCTAGGCAAGAAATACAAGAGAAGGAAAAGACCTACAATAACAAACCCAAAACAATTAAGAAAATGATACTAGGAACATACATATCGATAATTACCTTAAATGTAAATGGATTAAATGCTCCAACCAAAAGACATAGACTGGCTGAATGGATACAAAAACAAGGCCCGTATATATGCTGTCTACAAGAGACCCACTTCAGACCCAGGGACACATACAGACTGAAAGTGAGGGGATGGAAAACGATAGTCCATGCAAATGGAAATCAAAAGAAAGCTGGAGTAGCAATTCTCATATCAGACAAAATAGACTTTAAAATAAAGATTATTACAAGAGACAAAGAAGGACACTACATAATGATCAAGGGATCAATCCAAGAAGAAGATATAACAATTGTAAATATTTATGCAGCCAACATAGAAGCACCTCAATACATAAGGCAAATGCTAACAGCCATAAAAGGGGAAATCAACAGTAACACAATCACAGTAGGGGACTTTAACACCCCACTTTCACCAATGGACAGATCATCCAAAATGAAAATAAATAAGGAAACACAAGCTTTAAATGATACATTAAACAAGGTGGACTTAATTGATATTTATAGGACATTCCATCCAAAAACAACAGAATATACATTCTTCTCAAGGGCTCCTGGAACATTCTCCAGGATAGATCATATCTTGGGTCACAAATCAAGCCTTGATAAATTAAAGAAAATTGAAATCTTATCAAGTAACTTTTCTGACCACAATGCTATGAGACTAGATATCAATTACAGGAAAAAATCTGTAAAAAATACAAACACATGGAGGCTAAACAATACACTACTTAATAACCAAGAGATCACTGAAGATATCAAAGAGGAAATCAAAAAATACCTAGAAACAAATGACAATGAAAACGTGACAACCCAAAACCTATGGGATGCAGCAAAAGCAGTTCTAAGAGGGAAGTTTATAGCAATAAAATCCTACCTCAAGCAACAAGAAACATCTCAAATAAACAACCTAATCTTACACCTAAAGCAATTAGAGAAAGTAGAACATCACATCAACAGGTTTAAGAAGAAAAATCATATAATCAAATACAGGAAAAAAAGAAAAACCTTGATTAAAAAACCTTGCTCAAATTCAACACCCAGGCGTGATAAAATACCTCCATGAACCAGAGATAGAGGAGAACTTCCCTGACTTGATACAGGACACCTACCAAAACTGCACCTACTGTCATAAAAAAGGTGAGAAACTAGATGCCCTCCTGCTAACATCAGGAACAGGTGAGAGGTCTGCCCTCAATACTCCTTTTCAACATTGTACTGGAAATCCCTGATAACACAATAAAACCAGAAAATGGAATAAAGGGAAAACATATTGGAAAGGAAGAAATAAAATGTCTTTGTTCACAGGTGGCATGATTGCCTCTGTAAAAGGATCTCAAAGAATTAATAGAAAACTCCTGGAACTAATAACCAGTTATAGCAAGGCCGCAGGATACAAGGTTTAGATATACAAAAGCCAATGGCTTTCTATATACCCACAATGATAATTAGATTTGAAATTAAAAACACAACGCCATTTATTTTAGCACCAAAAAATGATACTTAGGTATAAATCTAACAAAACGAGTACAAGATCTATGTGAGGGAAACTATAAAATTCCAATGAATGAAATCAAAGTACTAAATAAATGAAGATATCCCTCATTCATGGATAGGAAGGCTCAATATTGTTACAATGTCAGTTCTTCCCAACCTGATCTGTGGATTCAATATAATTCCAATCAAAATTCCACCAAGACACTTTGTGAATATTAACAAACTCATTCTTTTTTTTTAAATTTTTATTGGAGTATAGTTGATGTACAATGTTGTGTTAATTTCAGGTGTACAGCAAAGTGAATCAGTTTACATATATACATATATCCACTCTTTTTTAGATTCTTTTCCCATATAGGCCATTACAGAGTATTGAGGAGAGTAACAAACTCATAAAGTCTGTATGGAAAGGAAAAAGAACCAGAATAGCCAACACATTATTGAAGAAGAACTTAACGCTACTCAACTTCAAGACCTACTACAAAGCTACAATGATCAAGACAGTGTGGTTTTGTTGAAAGAGTTGACAAATAAATCAATGGAACAGAACAGAGAGCCCAGAAATAAAGCCACACAACTAATCTTTGACAAAGGAACAAAAGCAATTAAGTGGAGAAAACTTAGTGTTTTCAACAATTGGTGTGGGAAAAACTGGACATCCACATGCAAAAAAAAAAAAAAGAAAACCAGACACAGACTCTTTCACAAATATCAACTCAAAACAGATCATAGACCTAAATGTAAGACATAAATCTATAAAACTTCTGGAAGTTAATGTAGGAGAAAACCTAGGTAACCTTGGAAATGGTGATGACTTTTTAGATAAAACACCAAAAGCAAGACCCATGAAAGAAAAATATGATAAGTGGGGCTTTATTAAAGTTATAAAGGTATCCTCTATAAGAGACACTGTTAAGTGAATGAAAAGCAAAGCCACAGACTGGGAGAAAATATTTCCAAAACATATATCTGATGAATAACTTTATCCAAAATATAAAAGAACTCCTAAAACTCAACAGAAAGAAAACATAAAACTCAATTAAAAATGGGCAAAAGATCTGAAGAGACATCTCAACAAAAACCCCCATGCAATTAAAAAGTCATGTCCAAGAAATAGACTCACAGACATAGAAAACAAACTTACAATTACCTAAGAGGGGAGGGAGGGAAGGGTAAATTAGGAGTTTGGGATTAACATATACACACTACTAGGGAATCCCTGGTGGTCCAGTGGTTAAGCCTCTGCACTCTTACTGCTGGGACCCGAGTTCAATCCCTGGTCAGAGAACTAAGATCCTGCAAGCTGTGCGGCATGCCCCCACCAAAAAAAAAAATTCCGTATGCACACTACTAAATTTAAAATAGATAACCAACAAGGACCTACTGTATAGCACAGGGACTTATACTCAATATCTTGTAATAGTCTGTATGGGAAAAGAATCTAAAAAAGTATATATATATATGTATATATAACTGAATCACTTCGCTGTACACTTGCAACTAAATTTTTTTTCAATTAAATAAAAAGTCATGTTTAAAAATGTTCACATCAACACAAAGTGAGTTGCAGTGGTGTTTTTGTGGTCATGGCTTGTGCAAAATAGAATAATGCAAAACATCCAGGCAGTTAGTTAGCAGGACAGATTCCCTCCTCCTGGCTTTGCCTTTGCAGGCTGAACACGTGGTTCATTCCATTACAGGCCTTCCCCTGCTTTTCTTCATCTTCTGACCTGCTGTTAATAGTGCAGCTTCTCATCTTCAGAACAGGATCTTGTTCCTGCCAGGGATGAATTCACTTACGGTTTATCTCCACTATTTCATTTCAGTCCCACCCACTTCAAAGTATGCTGACGATCTATGAGTCCTTTAAAAACGGATCGTTTCTTTGCCTTCAATCATTCCTGGCTCTTCAGAAGCTGTCCTGGCAGGTAATTCTAAGCCACGTTCAGATAGTCTCTATAGAATATCTCCTCTGCCATATTTTATTAAAAGATTGAGCTCCTTCTTCGAGGATAATAACCATGTAATCCACCTCTCTCGGTTGTCTGTTTCCTAGGAAAAGTCTTGGCAGCAGTGGCTCAGCCCCTGAGAAGTTCTCAAATCATCTCAGACTGGTTGCCCTCACTTAATTCTTCCTGCCTGCTCTGGTCAGAGGATGGAGATGTAACCCACTGAATCAGGTACAGTCTGAGCCGACCAGCATACTCAGAACATATGCTATTGCCTTAATATTTTTACATTTATTTTATTGAAGTATAGTTGATTTACAATGTTGTGATAATTTCTGGTGTACAGCAAAGTGATTCAGCTATACATATATATATTCTTCTTCATATTCTTTTCTATTATGGTTTATTATTAGGATATTGAATACAGTTCTCTGTGCTATACAGTGGGACCTTGTTGTTTATTGATTCTATATATAATAGTTTGTATCTACTAACTCCAAACTCCCAATCCTTCCCTCCCCTACCCTCCACCCCCTTGGCAACCAGAAGTCTGTTCTCTATGTCTGTGAGTCTGTTTCTCTTTTGTAGATAAGTTCATTTGTGTCATATTTTAGATTCCAGATGTAAGTGATATCGTGGTACTTGTCTTTCTCTTTCTGACTTACTTAATTTAGTATGACAATCTGTAGGTCTACCCATGTTTTTGCAAATGGCATTATTTCATTCTTTTTTATGGCTGAGTAATATTCCATTGTATATATATATATATATATATATATATATATATATATATATATATACCACATCTTCTTTATCCATTCATCTGTTGATGGACATTTGGGAGCTTCCATGTCTTGGCTATTGTAAATAGTGACCATAGGGGTGCATATATCTTTTCAAATTATAGTTTTCTCCAGATATATGCCCAAGAGTGGGACTGCTGAATCATATGGTAGTTCTATTTTTAGTTTTTTGAGAAACCTCCTTACTGTTCTCCATAGTGGCTGCACCAACTTACATTCCCACCAACAGTGTAGGAGGGTTTCCTTTTCTCTACACCCTTTGCAGCATTTTGCTATGGCCTTTAATATTCCAGATAATAAAGCATTAAAATAACAAAACAGAAACAAACCAAAATAGAATATAAGCTTTTCAAAATTTCCCTTTTGCTACAGAGGAATTCTCCTAAAATGGTTTTATTCCTCTCACTGCCCTGGGCACCCAGGCTTCCTGTCCCTCAGGGACTCCGCCTGTGCTTGCTCTTAATGACTCTGTCTACCTTCAGTGTATTTAGCTCACTTAGCCCTCTTTCAACAGTTTGGCAACAACTCTCTCTCGTAAGAACCAGTTCACACGGGGCAATCAGGAAGGGTCTGTGCTCTGTCGATGGTAACACAGCACAGCCTTCTCCCCAGCTATTCCAGGTGCCATAGTCTAGTCCACAGGGAGCAACATGGATTTTTTTTAATGGAATTATAACTATTAAGGCACTTTGTTTATGCTACTGAAATGCAATCGTTTTAAAGAGAATGAGTTGGTACACATTTTTCTGTTGTTTTATTTTGTTTCGTTACATATTAAAACCAGGCAGCATGAGGCACTGATAAAAGAAATATGCATTGGATGTAGGAGGGGTTCAAGCTTCCCTGTTTCATCAGCCTGACCCTAACATGAGGCACATCACTTCCCTCCTTGGCAGTTTACTACGCGGTTAGACGAAGGCCTGGAGAAGTATGAAATCCTGAAATAACAATTCAAAGAATATTTGAGAGCCTTGGTTGTCACCTAGTGCAGCTGAAACTGAGAAAAGCAGTCAGATCAGCAGATGATGAGACACCAGGCCATTTGCATGTGCTGGAGGTGGGCCGTGCTGCTTCCAGGGAGACCCATCAAAAGGTCCACTTCACTTATAGGCATGTGTGATGCACTGGTAATCCTGAAATACAAAGTACCCAACATTAAAGGAGAAAACCAACATGCAAATACAGGCACTTACATGTATTCAGTGTAAGTGTAACCTTCTTGGAAAAAGAAAAGTGAATACAAGCAAAATCACCTAGCACGCTTGAGAAATAGTTGAACCAGATGATGAAAATATTTTATCCTAAAATTGGTAAGTTGATTGGTTCCTACATTCATGCTTTCAACAATGAGGAAGATTTTTTCACTGAAAAGAGCCAAGCTGATGAAAAAGTATTAAGGACCACAACTTTGAACAGAGCCAACTGTCACAGCACGGCTAAGTCCCTCGTCAGGGAGACTGGGAGGGAATCTTCAGGGCAGCTTCTTGGACTCCAGCAATTAGAACCAAGTACATTCTGGGACCGAGTCACCCAGGCCTGCGTTCTCAGCATTTATGAAGAAAGCTGGTTCCGATCAACTGCCCAGCAGAGGCCCTGACTTCTTCAGCATCTCGTTCCCTGAAGGTACCTCTTACCTCATGCAAGCTCATCGCCTCAGGACCACACTGAACAATCATAGAGAATAGGTGGATACTCAGTTAGAGCATTTGTTTACCTGTATGGTCATCTGACTTAGAGCTGTGTCCCGATGCACCCGTCAATGGTCTGTGCTGAGCAGTATGTCAACATGGGCATCTAAATAGAAACCCCATCCACAAATGATAGGAACCCAAATAGGATGATGATCAGAGCTGGCTGGAAATTTGTTCAGAAAAGGAATTCAGTTTAGAACACTTTGTGTTGTTGTTGTTTTATCTAATACTTTTTAAGTATGTGTAGAGTGAAAATACAAACTATAAAATAGATGGTGGTTTTTAAGTACTACAAAGAGAAGTTTGAAGATTAATTTAAACTAGAGTTTTAACATCTTGGAAGTATATGGAAAACAGCAAAAAAAAAATTCCATTGAGGACAAAAGAGTAGTGATTTTTTAAAAGAATCCATAAGGCATTCATGGGAGACAATCAGGAAGACACTGAGCAGAGTCTGGGAAGAGGCCACCTAAATATGTCCCTTTCCCTCCATCACCAACACGACGTCCTGGGACTGCTGTCCCATGTCTAAGGCAGCAGTGGGCGGACCCCCGAATGCGATCTGGTAAGGCCGCAGGCTCTGTGGGAAGCCTTGCAGGGAAATTGGCATGGGCTCCATCCTCCATAGGCTGGGCAGTAATCTGGGTACCATTGACACTGGGGTCCTCAGTAGTCAAGAACTTAGGGCAGTGAGTCATGGGAAGTGCCTAATCGGCGGAGAAGTGGAGACCCCTGGGGAGGAGGTCACTGCAGTGGGCTCTGCCTGAGCTTGTTCAGTCGTCCTGACCTCTTAAAGGTGAAGAAACAGCGGCAGGGAGCAGAGCCCTACCTGTTCCTGGGTGGGAGAACCAGGAAGCAGATGAGTGGGAAGAGGCTCATCCAGGCATCTCAAGAAGTGGTTGCACTGGTGGCCATGGAGGAAGGAAAGATCTCGCCTGTCTCCAGTTCCAGCAATGCCACCATCTGTGGTGCAGAACACGAGCAGATGTGAGCAGCCATGAGCAAGCAAAGCAAAGTAGCGCACACCCAAGAGGTCTGCACAGCCCGAGAAAGGGAAGGCAGTGACAACAAGACACATACTCTCAGTGAACCAGAGCACAGACGATGGCTCCAGGGAAAGAGATCCAAGTGCCATGCAAAGAAGAGTCTCTGAAGCTACAATCTAAACTATCTTCTAGATGAGCTGGAAAAGAAGATGGTTACCATTGAGTATCACGTTAGAAACCTGGAAAACCAATTCTAGGAACTATCTCTAAGCACAGAACAAAATTGTAGAGCTAGAATCATGGACAGAATATGAGAGACCAGGAAAGTAAACCTCAGAGAAGACTGTGAGAAAAACACTAGTTCTAGAAGGAAAAGAAGAAATTAATGGACTTGTGAAAAATTTCCCAGGTATGCCTTAGATAAGGAAAATAATACTATGAGTTGAAAGAAATAAAGAAGCAAATAGAGAAATAAATATAAGATATTGCAACATCTTAAATCTATTATTGAGAAAAGGGATGCTACATGATACTAGAGTAACATCTTGAGATAATATATGAGAAATATCTACCATCTTTCAAAACCAACAATGTTATGAATATGCAGTTATTTGGAAAATATATCAGCCTTACGCTCTACATGAAAGAATTCTTTGGGAAATGCTGACGCCAAATAGCAAATGCATTATAATAGTGAGCTCAGGGTGGGCAATAAATAGATAGTCTACAAATGGAAACAAAAATTAAAGTTAGAATGACAATCTGGGAAAATGTTAACTTTGGAATTTAAAGCACAAAGAAATAAAGAGGAACATTCTAGTTTTCATATGTACCAAGCCATACTGGCCTAACCAAATAAAGCAAAAACTAAACTGTTATTATAAATTGAGTGGGATATTTTAATCTGCTTCTTTGGGATTTGGACAGACTTAAAAGACAAAAAAATTCCATGAAATAATTAAATAATAATAAAATGAATATGTGTGGTTTAATTGGTATATACCAAATATCACATTCCTTGAAAAGACAATTTTTTATGCCCATGTTCATGGAACATTTACAAAATAAGTCACTTTCTTAGCCCAAAAGAATGCCTAAGTACATTTTTTATTTATTTTTAATTTAATTTAATTTAAAAATTTTTAACTTATTTATTTATTTTTAAATTAGTTATCCATTTCATATGTATTAGTGTATATACATCAATCCCAATCTCCCAATTCATCACACCACCACAACCACCCCCGCCACTTTCGTCCCTTGGTGTGCATGTTTGTTCTCTATATCTGTGTCTCAGTTTCTGCCCTTCGAACCAGTTCATCTGTACCATTTTCCTAGGTTCCATATATATGCATTAATATACGATATTTGTTTTTCTCTTTCTGAATTACTTCACTCTGTATGACAGTCTCTAGATCCATCTACGTCTCTACAAATGGCCCAATTTCGTTCCTTTTTATGGCTGAGTAATATTCCATTGTATATATGTACCACATCTTCTTTATCCATTTGTCTGTCAATGGGCATTTAGTGCTTCCATGACCTGGCTACTGTAAATAGTGCTGCAATGAACATTGGGGTGCATGTGTCTTTTTGAATTATGGTTTTCTCTGGGTATATGCCCAGTAGTGGGATTGCTGGGTCATATGGTAATTCTATTTTTAGTTCTTTAAGAAACCTCCATACTGTTCTCCATAGTGGCTGTATCAATTTACATTCCCACCAACAGTGCAAAAGGGTTCCTTTTTATCGACACCCACTCCAGCATTTGTTGTTTGTAGATATTCTGACGATGCCCATTCTAACTAATGTGAGGTGATACCTCACTGTAGTTTTGATTTGCATTTCTCTAATAATTAGTTATGTTGAGCAGCTTTTCATGTGCTTCTTGACCATCTGTATGTCTTCTTTGGACAAGTGTCTATTTAGGTCTTCTGCCCATTTTTTGATTGGGTTGTTTGTTTTTTAAATATTGAGGTTCATGAGCTGTTTATATATTTTGGAGATTAATCCTTTGTCTGTTGATTTGTTTGCAAATATATTCTCCCATTCTGAGGGTTGCCTTTTCGTCTTGTTTGTAGTTTCCTTTGCTGTGAAAAAGCTTTTAAGTTTCTTTAGGTCCCATTTGTTTATTTTTGTTTTTATTTTCATTACTCTAGGAGGTGGATCAAAAAAGATCTTGCTGTGATTTATGTCAAAGTGTGTTCTTCCTATGTTTTCCTCAAAGAGTTTTATTTACATTTAGGTCTCTAATCCATTTTGAGTTTATTTTTGTGTATGATGTTAGGGAGTGCTCTAATTTCATTCTTTTACATGTAGCTGTCCAGTTTTCCTAGCACCACTTATTGAAGAGACTGTCTTTTCTCCATTGTATATCCTTGCCTCCTTTGTCATAGATTAGTTGACCATAGGTGTGTGGGTTTATCTCTGGGCTTTCTGTCCTGTTCCATTGATCTATATTTCTGTTTTTGTGCCAGTACCATATTGTCTTGACTACTGTAGCTTTGTATAGTCTGAAGTCAGGGAGTCTGATTCCTCCAGCTCTGTTTTTTTCCCTTGAGACTGCTTTGGCTATTTGGGCTCTTTTGTGTATCCATACAATAAGTATATTTTTTAAAATAAAAGCTTTACTGGGTTCACTCTGTGAAGATGAACTAATAAGCTCAGAAATAATTAATAATATAAAGGGGCCAAAAATCAGAATCCCTTAGGAATTAAGAAGAACATTCCTAGACAGATAACTCTTGGATCAAAGAGAAAATCAAAAGGCAAATTAAAACTATGTAAAAAGTTATGAAGAAGAATGTTCTTCATAGCTAAATCTGTGGAACAAAATGAAAGCAGTTCATAGCAGAGGGGAGAAAATTGACATGAAACTTCATCATTATTTACAAAGAAAGTTAAACAATAAAGAGAGTTATGCTCATCCTAAGAATATATAAAATAATTTAAACAAAAAGCAAACAGGAAATGGAATTTCATAACAAAAGCTAAAATTAATGTAAAATTTTAAAGGTAGCAGAAATTTAAAAATTCAAATCTAATTTAGGTCAGTTTATTTATATGAATGCCTCATGTGCTTGTTTAAAGGAAGAAGAGAGAAGGCAAAAAAATAGTTTTTCTAAGAGAGAGAACCAAGGAATAACTATAGATATAGAAGTGATTAAAGCAGTCATAAAAATATATGTGTATATGAAACTTTCTGACAAGACATTTGAAATTTTAGAGGAAATGGATGATTTCCCAGCAAAATATATATTGCCAAAATTCACCCAAGAAGATAGGAAGGGGAAACTTAAATACATCAGTTACCATAAGAAAGTTTAGAAAAAGACACTTAGAGATCTACCATTGAAAAAGGCACCAAGGACAGATGGAGTCCCAGCTGAGGTTTATGTAACATGAATTTATATAACCTTCAAGAGAGAGAGCTTTTCAAAGTTAAATTATTCCAGGCCTCAGAAAAAAGATGAAAGGCCTCCCAATTCACTTTACAAAGGCAACATAACTCTTTTAAAAATCCGATAAAGATAGAACAATTCAGGGACATTGTAGCTAAGTCTGATTTATGAAGATGGACAAAAAATTATTATAATATTAGAATTGTATTCTACATTATTTTCCTAATTTATCAACAGTTTTTTCTGATGAGCATCTAACCTGTTTCATGACAGCAAACAAAATAAATGGATGATATATACCTATGATGTTAGATGGTGGTAAGTGAAAATGGAAGAGTATTAAACAGAGGATGTAGACAGAGAGGTTAGTTCGGAGGAATCGGCTATTTAGGGTGATCTTTCTGGATTTGTCAGAGAAGGCACCTCTCAGGTTGCTGGTAAAGACCAGACCAAGTATGTGGGCCTAGGAGATGTCTGGGGAGCCCGACTCTGGAAGAGGAATACGCCAGTGCAAATCCTGAGGGGCAACGTGAAGACATGGTGTCTGGATAAGAATAACCCCTGAGAAGGGTACAAAAGATATGATACCCTATATGTTCCAGTTATCTATGGCTGCATAACAAACCACCCCAAAACTTAGTGGCCTAAAATGTCAGCAACATTTATCTTGCTTATGAAGCTGGAATCTAAGTAGTGTTCACAGGGACAGCTTGTCTCTACTCCACTCAGCATCTGCTTGAAGGCAGGAGATGGTGATCAACCAAAAGCTCAGCATTCAGGAAGACCTCGAACATTTGAGGCTGGCGCGGCTGGGGCTCCTCAGGCGTCTTTCTCTTTCCCCACAAGTTCTCTCTATAGGGTCTCTACAGTAATGGGGCATCACAGGCAGTAATGATGGTGCCTTTTAAGAAGCCATCAGAAGGCGTTCAATGCAGAGCTGGTGTTATCTGACCCCTCTTTCAGCAGTGCCACTCTGGCTGCTGCACTGGGGTTGAACTGAAAGGGACAAGAGTTGAGGTTGGAGACCAAGAAGGAAGCCTCTGCACTGATCCAGGCAAGAGTTCACAGCGCCTTAGATTGTGGTAGTAACAGTAAACATGATGAGACGTGATGTGACCATGGATATATTTTTAAGATAGAATCAAAAGGATATTCTGATGGATTGAATTTGTGATAGGAGGAAGAATACGAAGGGATAAGGATGGCTTCAAGGATTGTGGCTTGAGAAGCCTGCTTTAAAAATAACCATAAAGTGGGGCTTCCCTGGTGGCACAGTGGTTGAGAGTCCGCCTGCCGATGCAGGGGACACGGGTTTGTGCCCCGGTCCAGGAAGATTCCACATGCCGTGGAGCAGCTAGGCCTGTGAGCCATGGCTGCTGAGCCTGCGCGTCCGGAGCCTGTGCTCCGCAACAAGAGAGGCCACAACAGTGAGAGGCCCGCGTACCACAAAAAAAAAAAAAAGACTGTGAGATCAGCACATCTAGGTGATGGTGGGGAGAGGTCACAGCTAAGTTTTGAAGACTTCAAGTTTAAGATACCTACTGGACATCCAAATGGTATCAAACACAAGTTGGATACATGGGACCTGAGTTAGTGGGGAGAGTTCCTGGTTGGAAATGGAAGTTTGGGAGTCTTGAGCTACACTGGTGACTTAAAGCTGTGACATTGGATGAGATTTCCAAGACGGTTTAAATAGAGATGGGGGAAGTCCGAGGAGGCATTCCAAAGTCGAGAGTTGTTTTAGTGGTGCCCTGGAGGTCAGAAACCTAATCAGAGGGAGACATGAAATGGAGAAAGGAAGTTCAGACAACTCAGAGGAGTTTCACTGTGAGGAACAGAGAAAATGAGGCAAAACTTGGACAGGAAAATAGAATAAAAAGAGATTTTTATTTGCTTAATGATCAGAGATATAACAGCATGTTTACATATTGATGGGGAAGATTAATTAATGAGAAGAAAGAGGGAACATTCCTGGAGCAATGTCCCTGGACCAGTTGGAGGAGAGGGATCTAATACACATGGTAGAGGGGAGGGGGCTCAGGTTAAGAGTGACGGGAGAGGACGTGGATATGCTCACAGGTGGTCAGTGTGAGTGCGTGTGTGTGTGCGTGTGTGTGTGTGTGTGTGTGGTGGGGCGAGTCCGTGAACATCCTCTTCAGACTGCTTCCCTCTCCTCAGAGAGACCGAAAGGGATGTCACCAACCAGGTGAGAATGCAGGAGAAGGGCAGGAGCTTGAGGGGCGAGGAGAGTGGGAGTGGGAGAGCGACATGACCCTGCCAATACGGGATGACAGTGGACATCTCTGAGAATTCACCTAAGGTGTGTTTATTCTTCTCCAGCCACATTCAGCTGGGTGGGTGTGGGCATGCAGCAGACAGAAAGATGAATCACTGCTCCGTCATGTAAGATCCCTTATGCAAACATAAAAGAGAAAATTAATGTAAAGTGTTAAAAGATATGTAATGAAACTCCTCTTTAGCCATTCCTCTTTAAAACTTTGTTTAAAAAAGGAGTATACATGAAGTGCTTAAGTACAATAATAACTATTTCTACAAGACAATTGTAATTATTATTTTAAAGGGTAAAATGCAAAATTTATTTTAATTAAAGTTAAACACTAGATATGTAGCCTCACTATTACAATTATAATTAAATATTGTCTTCAGGGATCTAGTCACTATAATTAAAGAGTTTAATAAGTGGTGTGAAGTTTTCAAAAGATAAAAATACCTCCTTTTTTATGAGACGATTTTACAACTAGAAAACCCAAAAGGCTTTTTCTAAATAATTGGAATTAATAGAAGAATTCAGTAAGGTGAATGGATATAAGATAAATATATAAAAGCCATTAGGGTTTTTTTAGTTTAATAATTAGAACTTAGAAGAAAATGAAAAAAAATCTCATAATGAGAAAAGCATGAGATTTTTATTAAGTATAAACTAGCAAAAAGGAAACAGGATGTACATCAAGATAAACAGAATATCTTCTTGAACAATATAACATATGAACAAATGGAAAGATATACAATATTCTGGAATGAGAGCTCTTTGCTATATAAAATGTTAAATATTTCAAATGTAATATATGTTAATTATTACATCAAATTCCTTTTAAGTTACATGACCAAAATTTTATAAGAAAATAAATGTAAAAAAATAGCCAAGAATAATTTTGAATTATGTAAACTAGGAGGCAAGTGATGTGACTTACTAGATATCAGAACGAGAAAAACTAGAAAGCCATTAAAATAAAATGAATATGTCATTAGCATAGGGATATTCAAATAGATAAATGAAAAACCCGAGAGGTTAATATATAATAAGGATAATATTTCTATTTAGTGAGAAAAAGATAGACTCTTTACTAAACAGGGCTGGCAAAAATAGCTACATATCTGGAAAACGATAAAATGTGAACACTGTTTTGCCTCATATAAAAATTGATTCCAAGTGAGGAAATACTTGAAATAAAACAATGAGGCAACATGGTTTTGGAAGAACCTAAGTGAGCAGAGATAAATTCAGGAGGCCTGGGGAGCTCAGCGTCCCCCTTCTCCCAGTTTATCAGGACGTCAGTGCTCCTTGGGGCTCACAAGGGGCGAGCTACCCTGGCTCCTGTGACACCAGGGCTTAGCTGTTACCCACTCCCCTGCACATGTAAAGTGACAGGGGTCCTTAGACACCCCACCAACCCCAGCTCTGCAGTATGGCAGGGGGAGTGGTGCCCCCCCATTTCTTCTGTGAGCTACAGATTACAGAAGTAAACAACCCCTACTTTTCTGTGCTGCATCAACAAACTGTGTCTGTGCACTTTGGCAGGTATCATCTAAGGACTGGGCAGGCTCATTAAACAGCTATTAGAATCTCAGAAGCTATAAAGTAAAGACACACATATTCTATTTTACAGAAATAAAATATTCATATGGTAAAATGTATCATGAACAATGTAAATAGAACAACTATTATTTGGGAGGAAATTGCTAATAATATAAATCATACAAAGATGTGACAAATCCATCTGAAGGGGAAAAACAACCCAATAGGAAAATGGGAAAATATTGTGAAGAAGCAATTCACAGAAGCGCAAATCTAAATGACCTGGGAACTTATGGCAATATGTGCAAACTTACCATCAGAGACATGCTGATTACAGTGACAATGAACTACCATCTATACTTGGTAGACAGGCTAAAGTAACCACTGCCGCCAGCAGAGATACAGAAAGTGGACACCCTCATATATTACATAAAATGTAAATTGTTATAGCTTTTTGAAAAAAGTCATAGTTCATGATAAGATCACATTTATAGATTCATGTAAGGCTGTGTGTATGAAAAACTTTTAAAAGGAGAAGAAAAGATGAGGAAGGCTACAGCTTGATGAGTAACCAGGAGCCGAGTGGTCTAGACCCAGCACAGAAACACCTCGGATGGAGGGCCGCGTTTGGTTAGGTCACCCTTAGGAACGAGGCAGAGAGGAGAGGAGATGCATACTTTCAAGAGAGAAATCCAACTCGTACTATTCGTCGTGAACTCACTTCTGCATTGGATATAGAAAGCTGGAAAAAAGCTGCTCTGAACGTAACAACAAAGAAAAAATCCACAATCTATAAAATGATACCTTTTCTCGAACATACCAGAGAGCTGAGATCGTAGGACAAACAAAAAGCCTGAAATCTGAGGGAGGAGGCCCTCCAAGGACAGAGAACACAGGAGGGTGGCTTAGCCCGGGAGGAGGAAGCCAGGGCCAGGCACGTGGGGAAGAGGACCCTACATTCCAACACGGTACTGAGTGTGAACGTGGGCTGGTTCAAAGCAGAGAACTGCCGGGGCCCTGGGCTCAGGGGGAGTTGCAGGCACTCGCAGGCATGTCTCCATGGCCTCCGTGGGCGCTCAAGAGAAAGATGGGGGGGCGGGGGTGGGAAGGGTTCCTCCCTGGAGGAGAGTGGCCACCACTGTGGGAAGGGCATGTCACACAGCTGCCGGCGGAGGAGTAACAAGAGCTGTCACCCAGTGCAGGTGCAGACCCACCGAGAGTGGAGGAAGGATACCGTGGAGGAGGGGCCAGAAATGGCCCCAGGCCAAGCCCTTCACCATTGAAGCCTCCTATACAGCAAGAGGGGCAGGGACTCCTCCCTGGCACGAGACCCCCCCACAAATATGCAAGGCAGAGATTGGCTGCCGTGAGGGGATCACAGAGGACCACTGAGAAATTCCCACCTGTGAGACCCAGGCACACACAGGCCCACCCAAGACTGAGGCTGAACCAGGACCACAGAGGCCCGCCAGCCCCTGCACAGCCCCCCACTACCTGACCAGCAAACACTAACACACAAGCAGATCAATCCACCACCAGACAGGGCCAGAGCTTGGAGAGGCCAGCCATGGCTCAGGCACGCAGGGAAAGCTTCAAGCTGAGGGTGCAGCAGGACCATGGAAAGCTCCCCGTCCTCTGGTCCCACCCTCAGCTCAGGGGAATTCTGGAGGAATTAGGAGCTAGTGGTCAGAAGGAAACAGAACAACAAGAGGACCCAAGCACAGCTCAACTCCTGAGGCTGAGGGTAACTCAGCCTCCCGTCCCAGCAGCCAGGCAGAAGGGGTGTGCCCGGTCTCAGTCTTCCTCTCCACACCTAATATCAAGCATTCGGTTAAAACTAATGGGCACAAAAAAGCAAGGAAGAAAGACACATGCCGTTTTCAGGAGACAACATGGTGAACAGACCCAGACTCAAGTGGTCCAGACATCTTTACCCTCAGATAGGTATCTTTAAATAACAGTGATTAGTGTGTTAAAGGCTCTGGTGGAAAAGACGTGAAGAGACGGTGCATTTCAGCAGAGACGGAAATTTTAAGAAAGAGTCACATACAATGCTGATCCAACAAACACAAATCCCAGGATAACACAGATGAAGAATGCACCTAACAGAGTTGTCAGTAGGCTCGGTACCACCACAGAGAGAACCAGTGGATTGAAGCCACAGGACAATGGATATCAGCCAAACTGAAATACAGAGAGAGCAACAGTGAAAATCCAGTTGGTATCATTTGATGGTTGTTCCCTCATCAATCAGCCTGTCCGGACCTCAGTGTCAGTCAGTGTCTCACTGGACACTTCTTCCCTTTCCCACCAATGCCCAAGTATAACTGCAGATAACAAGAACTGACAGCCTTGAACAGGAACCCTGGAAGCATCAGCTTTAACCAAAAAAGGCTAGAAGACACTCAATATAGATCCTGCCTACTCATGTCTGCCAAGGCGAGGAACAAAGCATACAATTTTCTGGCGCCCACACAGAAAAAGCGAGGGGGCATTTACATGAATATATTATATTTTATACTCATCACTTACATTCTTAACCACATGCAGATTCTCCTTTCCAAACGTCCCTCACCAGTACTCAGACCCTTTCCAGCTCTGGCCTTAGGCATTGTAAGCCTCCGTTTTGTTAACTACAATAAGGAAATTGCAATAAATATCTTCATAAGACAATGTATGTAAAGAACCTAAACAATGCTCGGAACTGAATTGGCACCTGATAAATGGACACTCCTGCTCTAGCTTTGACTGAAGTTCTTTTTATTATGCATTCATATTCTCAAACAGCTAAGGGTGCCTCAACATCACAAACTGTATGCAAGTTACAAAGTCTCTTTCCCTGGAGAGCAAGATAAACACCCATCTGCCTGACCTGGTGCAGGTGAACTGTCGCACTGGCAGGAAGACAGAACAAATCATGTCCGGGTGGCTCTCAGCCCTCCAGCCCTTGGATTATTCCTGCTCAGCATATTCAACCTTCTAAAAGCCTCTTCTGTATTCACTGCCATAAGACAGCTTGTAAGAGGAAGTGGAAACCTCCAAATATATTGTTCATAAGTAAATCATGCTAATATTTACAGATATATTAGGGAAAGTATATACTGGTCCACTTAATTATAGTAATGATACTATCCTGTTAAGCTTCTATGAAGACAGAATAAATAAAATATTTGAATAACTTCACCAAATAAATTAAAAAAAAGAATTATCCAGCTCAACCTGAATCTAAGACATGTAATATGAGAGTTCTCGTCTGATTCCCTCTTGTTTTTTGTCCTTGTTGTACATTAAATATATATTGTGTTTAAAAATGATCTGGGGCAAATGGCAACATGTTAATGGTTGGACATACCAGAGCAATTCATGTAAATATGAAAGTAATAATTAATTTCAACTGCAGAAGAGCAGATTAATCACTTGTGTAAACTGAAGTTTGCAGGTAATTTGTCAATGTTTATGTCAGGAAAGCTCTAGAGTAGCTTTAATCCACACATCTGCATTAAAAATTTTTAATGATATTTCAGATGATATTAATCAAATATGAGAGAATAGAATTTGGGCTCATACAGCAGTTTTCATAGCTGAGATGGCTCCAAGCGCTTGGCAAATTAATGACCAAGGTGTGCCACGACTGGTAAATATAGTAAGGTCATGGGCCTGTGGTAGCTCACAGCCAACCTGAGATCTTAGAGCTCATTTCACTACTACAGTGTAGTCTCTTAAGGTCAGCATCTTTAACAGCTGTAGAAGAAGCCAAGGAAGTCCTATAATACATCATTATGAAAAGGAGCTATGACAGCACAGAAACATTCAGACTGGTCTATCTAATCAGCACAGAACCCTCGCTGCATCCCTCCAGAGTGATGGGGAATGTATTGCTTAGGGATGGAGATCGCCAAGCTCTTTCTCTTCTTTCTTGTTCGTAACATCCAACTCAGTTGGTTTCTCATGGCATTGTCATTTCTTTATTTAGACAATAATTCTAGAATTTTAATTACCCTTGAACACAAGCAAATAATTTTAGTGAAATTTACTGTAGTACAGCTCACAAACTGAAAAGTGTACAAATCGTAAAAATGTGCACAATTGAAGTGCACTAGGTGAAGAATTCTGACAAAGCAAATGCATCTGTGTCACCCCTACCCAGAGCAGGAAATAAAATACTGCCATCACCCCAGACCCTTCCCATGCCTCCCAGCCCCTGGCCTCTCCCAAAGGCATCTGCTATCCTGACTTTAACACTTGAGATGAGCCTTTGCATTTTAAAACTTTTAGGGAGTTATCCCAATGTTTGAATAGACCGCAATCCACTTATCCCTCCTACTCTTTAGATGAGTTGGTTGGTTGGCCCTTTGAGTTGTCATGAAGAGTTTCAGTGTAAAGATTCTTGGGCATATCTTTGGGTGAACGTTTGTCCTCAGTTTGGTGGGATATTTTCCTAGGAGTAGAATTGCTGGTGGCACTGCGTGTGTATGTCCCGTTTTAGAACATTGCACACGTGGATATTTCCTTCCACCAGCAGTGGCTGAGAGTTCTAGCTGGTCCCGCACTCCCCCTGACTCCCACTGCTAGCCAACCTGTGTTTCAACCACACCAGTTGGGTGGTGACTAGTGGGATCTCATTCACTGTAAGTTGCATTTCCCTATGATTAATGAGGTGGACACTGTTTCATGTATTTATTGGCTGTTTGTATAGCCTCTTTTGTGAAGTGGCTGTTCAGTTCTCTGGAGTGTATTTCCATGGGATTGTCTGTCTTTTATTGATTTGTAGAACTTCTTTATATATTCTGGACATAAATCCTTGGTGCCGTTTGAATTGCAAATATCTTCTCCCAGTCTGTGGCTTGGTCTTGTCACTCTGCTAATGGCATCTTTTGATGAAAGTTCTTAATTATAATAAAGGCCAGTTTATAAATTTTTCCTTTATACTCAGTGTTTTGGTCTTCTTTTTAAGAACTCTTTACTCATCCCAAGGTCATGAAGATATCGTCATATATTCTTTTAGAGGTTGTGTTGTTTTCCTTTCATATTTAGATCTGTAACCCATCTGGAATTCATTTTTATGAATGATATGAAATATAGTCAAAATGGGTTTTATTTCAGGGAAGTAATAGTGAATAAACCACAGTGTCTGATATCAGAGACTGCTTTCTAATGAGGGAAGTGGACAATTGAGCAATTAATTACAATATAGTCGATATTTCTAAGTGATACTATAATGAAAAAAGGAAATGGTTGTGTTAAAACTATGCTTTGAGTACAACACCTTACTTGGTCTGACTGGTAATGAGAGGCAGGTTTCCTGGCATAGGTAATGTAGACATTTTAGAGAAACGAGGGCAGTATCATTCTGCATAATCATCAACAAGGCTATCCTGCCTTCCCCCGAGGGGGTGAATCCAGGGCATGGGTATCCTGGAACAGTAGAATGAGGGTGTTTCAGCAGAAATCGTGCCTGAGCAAGATGGCACCACAACCCTGAGCAGGAGGGGGGCCGCTGCCCCCAGCAAGTGGTCTGGGAAATTTAGGGCCGTGGCAGTGTTGTCTTTTATGGGCTATGATGTAATCTCCTTCAGTTATTCTTAAGGCATCAAGTAGATGCTTTTATACTCAGTGAACTGGTTGGTTTGTTTGTCCAAGTTTTCTTCATCTTCATGGTCTCTATCCTCCATAGCGCTTTCTTCTGTTTGTTTTGACCACTCTATTTCTTGTTAAGAGGATATACACAATGTATAGTGATCCCTGACTGTCTAAACCCTCCATCCCTTTGCTCCTCCCATGTTTTGAGATACTCACTTGGGAAAACCACAACCACAACCATGGTGGAAACAACCCCCCCCCCCCGCCCCTGCAGCTGTGACACCGAGGAAAACACACAACCAGGCTGAGTGGTGTCATCTTTAACCTATGATCACAAACACAATGCACCCTGAGGGCTGCCGGGCCATCATGGTAATAATGTTATAATAATATACTGCATTTCCCTTATCCATCCTCTTGCCATCCATCTGGGCTTACACCTACACTTCCCCCTCTACTCCATCTTCACCATCTTCCAGGCCCCATTCTTAGTCTCCACTGATTGTTGTGTTTTCTCTTTGACTGAGGAAAGGGAAGGAATATGAAGAGGACCCCACAGCATCATAACTACCCACCCGGCATCACCTGTGGCCACGCACTCTGGTCCCCATCCATCCATTATTACAGACAAGTGACCTGTGCTCCTGGGCTAAGCCAGTCAGCCCACCTGTTCACCTGCTCTCATCCCCTCTTGCCCCTCCAAGGATATGGCTCCAAGGATTCTTGATTTTCTCCTCCACATCACTGTACTTTCTTTCTCTGCTTAGTCATTCCCAGCAGATGCAAACAAGCCATTATTTATTCCATCTTGAAAACATAGGTCTGCTTCTCCTACCACCCTCTGACTAATGTATCCCTTGCAGAAGAATTCCTGAAAAGGATCGCCTACGCTTTTCATGTCCATTCTTTCTCCAACCAGGCTTTCACTCGCCCACCCCCACTCTCCTCCAGAAGGGTCTTGTCCAGGGCACCACCATCTCCTCACTGTGGAATACAATGGGCCTTTCTTGAAGGCCCATTCAACTCCTCATTTGAAGAGTTGCTTACCCCTTCTTACCTAAAACCCTTCTCTCTCTAGCTTCTAGGGCACCTCCCAGTTCTGGCATATTTTCCCCGAACTCATTGATCTCATCTTCTCCGTCTTCCTTGCTTGTTCTTGCTTTCATTTCCAGTTCCTTGAGTGCTGGGGCTTCAAGGCGTGGACCTTCTCCCTCTGCTCTTTCCACCTACACTCACCCTTCAAGATCTCACCTGCATTCATGCTTTAAAGAACGTCCACACTCCAGTGACAGATTTCATCTCCAGCTTAGACCTCTTTCTTGGACCTGGACTCCAACTCTCTGGGTGACTTTTGTACCTGGATTGCTAACAGACACTCAGTGTATCTAAAGCTGACCTCTCCACCTGTCCCTTCTACCTGCCCTTTCTGTAGCCCTTGCCACACACACTCCATCGATCAAAACTCTGTTCTGTTCTTCCCATAATAACGTTGAAAACCGAGGTGTCTCTCTTATCTCCTTTTTCTCACTTTTGTATAATCCAAACTGTTGGAAACCTCTGTTGTCTTTTCCTTCAAGTTAAATTCGGAATCTGAACGCTTCTTATGTTCTGGAAGTCCAGGACCCCACCACCTCCCCAGGGACCGTACTGGGTGGTCTTCCAGCCTCCACCCTTGCCCCATTCTCCAACTCAATAAGTAACCAATTGCTCCCTAAACCGGAAGTTGGGTCCTGGGGTCCCATCCTCCAACCTTCTGATGACTTGTGCTTTACTCTGAGTCAAAGCCCAGGAGGAGCTGACCGACTCCCTTCATTTCTCAGGCTTCCTCTCATACTCCCCCTCCTTCCCTCGCTCTGGTCCCACCCCTCACTCTTCCCAGATCTTCCTCCTGCTGATCTCAGCCATCCTTCTGTATCAGAGCCAAACCCTCTTCCCTCAGCCCAGGATGCTTCTTCCCCAGACAGAGTGCCAGGCTCACTCCTTCAACCTGTTGGAGATTTTGCAAAAACGTGTCTCCTCAAGTATGAGATCTATCATGAACAGTTTATTCAAAATTGCTACCTAATCCCCAATAGCCAGCATTCCAGAAATCCCTTACCTGGATATGTTTTGTCTTAGGTCTTATTACCTTCTAGCATATCATAAAATTTACATGTCAGTTATGTTTATAGCTAATTGTATAGAATATATGCTCCATGAAGGCAGAGATTTTTGTCTATTTTTTTTTCTTAGTTTTTTTTTTCCATGAGTTTCTAGAATAAAGACCAGACCAATAGCTGCTCAGTAATATTTGTTGAATGAACACATATTCCGGGCAGGTCATCTGGGGTATAGAGAAGAGGGTTCGAATTGTATCATCATAGAGACTGTTCTATTGTCCACATGATTTAAGGAGAATCAGAAATTTTATTGAAGACAAAAATTAATGCCAGAATCCAATATATATTACTACACCAAACCATATGTACATACATGTGCAAACACACATACACAAAAACATGGGTAATTTTTATTCAAGGTAAAAAATTCCCAAGTTTAAAAGTATCTCTAAGGATTGGATATAGTGATAGAAAACTTAGATTGATCCTACCTAATGACAAAAGAAAACTTTTAGAGAATGCATGACCCTTGAAGAATTAGGATACATTCTGCCTGCAAATGCTTCCTATTTCCTTGACAAAGTAAGAATCATTATATCTTCCACAGGGTTATCAAAGCCATTTGGGCTCAGAATCAATCAAACATGATATTTTGAAACCTTTCCAAATGGTGCCCACATGCCAAATTTAAAACATGTAAACTACTGAATAGCTTTGTGAGAAAGCATCTTTGCAGTCATTGTGTAGTTTCTGAATTTTTCAGCAGTGGGTTATTTCTCCTGACCATCTGGTACTTTAGTCCTTGTTTGTTCACAATGTTTTCATTGTGAGGTTGAAAAAAAAGTATATGTCTTTTCAGTCCAATTATTAAACTCCTTGAAGGAGGGATACAGAACACTCATCTTTGTGTTCTTCCATTTCTAGAGTCTATAATAGATGATCAATAAATATCTGTGTCTTAATTATTATTTGAAAACACTGAACTCACTTCTATCCACCAGGACCCCAATTTAGCTTATTGTGTAACTAATATTCAGCTAAGGCTGGTCCACAGATGAGGTGTGGTCACTTCTGGTTGATATCCAAACCCATTCTCTGGAAAACCTCCTTGCAAGTGGCCCTAAAGGAGCCTACATAGTCACATGCCGCGTGCCATCGTCAGTTTGCTCCACCCACAGGCCAATAATGTGACAAGTCAGGCAAAAGAAGCAAGGTACAAATTGTGGGAAAATACCTAAACATGACAGGATCCTTCCCTGGAAGGAAAAAAGAGAGCAGAGCAAGCAGTTTTATTAAGGCCAAAATGAAAAGGTCCTGGAATTTTAAAAGCAGGAAGCTAGATGACAATTTTTTTCCTTTCACTTTTGAACATAAAATGGGCTAATGTGTTGAAGAAAGTACTAGGTTATTAACGTTACCATGAAATGGAAGTGGAGGGACATTAATCATCATAGGTTAGTGTGTGTGTCTGTTTCTGTGTGTGGCTGTGTTTGTGTGTCTGTCTATGTGTGTCTATGTGTTTATGTATGTCTGTGTTGCTCTGTTTGTGCATATGTGTGTGTCTGTTTCTATGTGTGTGCATATGTGTCTGTGTGTTGCTGTGTTTGTCTCTGTGTGTCTGTTTCTATGTTGCTGTGTTTATGCTTGTCTATCTATGTGTGTCTACGTGTGTGTATGTATGTGTTGATGTGTTTCTGCATGTGTGTGTGTCTGTTGCCGTGTTGCTGTGTTTGTCTATGTGTGTCTGTGTTCCTGTGTGTTGCTGTGTTTGTGTGTCTGTCTATGTGTGTCTGTGTTTGTGTGTGTCTGTCTATGTGTGTCTGTGTGTCTATGTTCGTGTGTCTTAGTCCAGTGAAGGTCTTTTTATTTTGTTAAGATGCAAATACTTCACTTTTCCTTTCACAATATCTGCAAATTTTAACTGACATCTAATTTCATTGTTGAAAGGGAAACTGTTCTACTAATATCTGATGCTTGGTGTTAACTACTCTCATTCTTGGAATTATTTAAAATTCCATTGAAGGTACAAACTTGAAACGAGACTTTTTTGAGGAACTCAAGCACGCAGAATTGAGATCTGAAATCTGCTGTTTTGTGCAGATACAGCCTAAGATAGGAAGTTAGGGTTTGGGTTGCTTTAGTGGAAGGGAAATGATTCATATCAATGCTGGTATGTATTAGGTGCCCTAAATTTAGCTTTCCTCTTGGTTTAAAGCCTAATATTGATATGGTTATATGAAACTTATACTAAACTGCAATTTTCTTGTTCCCTTTTCCTGTCACTCAATTACCACACTTTCATTAAGTATCTGTTAAGACATATTTAGTACATAAAATAAAATCTGAGTTGACTTCATAGAACATGCTCATTCGGGAAATGTTGCACCATCAACTAAGTAAGAACAAAGGGTCTCAAAACCATCGGATTTGGAGACAAAACACAAAGAATGCTGGAACGATATTACAAACGAACCCATGTCCTTTGGCCCTCCAGGAAAACAGATATATATTTACAACAAAAGGTGTTTCAGAAATAAAATTACTTTGGTACTCTGCATCTCTTTACTTATTGTCATATGCTACAAAATCATAAGGCAACTTAATACTGCCTAAAAATAAATCTCAGGGTAAAAACCATAACTAAGTATTCTTCCTGGAAACTGAGGAAAGAAAGCTGAAATGTTCCACATGTGTATATACGTAGAGAGAGAGCATTTTAAAATTCTTTATCGATTTGCACTAAATATCCATGAACTCTTCCTGATATATATCCTGAGGTCCCTTCACAAGAGTGCATCTGAGAAACAAAGATTAAGAAAATAATAGGCCCTGCATATCAGGCTGCTTTGCTGCTGGGTGGGGTACTTAGATGACCCAAAGATCACCACAGGAACCTCCCCTCAGATTCTGTGGGACAGCGTTTTACATGCAAGTGGGCTCTGGCTTTTAGGAACCTTCGTGATGGTAGTCGCTTTACAAAATGCAATAGCCTGCAATTTTCATCTGAGAGCAAAAGATTGTAAACTTAGTTTAAGAAGCAAAATTAATACTTGGAAAATTGGAAAACATTATTTCTGGGTATGTCTGGGAGGGTATTTCCAGGAGGATTATTATTTGAATCCATAGGCTGAGGAAAGGAGATGGCCCTCCCCAATGTGGTAGGTGTCATCCAAACACTGAGGGCCCCAATGGAACAAAAAGGCAGAGGATGGGCGAATTTTCTTTCCGCTGGAGCTGAGACATCCATCTCCTCCTGCCCCAGACATCAAAGCTCCTGGTTCTCAGGCCATAGGCCTCAGGCTGGGAGTTACACTGTTGCCTCCCTGGTCTGGTTTCCAGACCTTCTGACTTGGACTGAGTTACACTCCTGGTTCTCCAGCCTGCAGATGGTGGATACTGGGAATTCTTGTCCTCCAAAACCACGTGAGATAATTCCCATAATAAAGCTTCTCTTATATCTCTCTATATCATACTGGTCTGTTTCCCTGGAGAACCCTGACTCATACATTCAGACTGTTGGCAGAATTCCTTTCTTTCTGGCTGTATGACTGGGGGGCCTCTGGCTTCTAACTTGCTGTCAGGTAGAGGCTGCCCTCAAGTCCTAGAGGTGACGACCTGTGGTCTCCTGACATGTGGTAGCTCCTTTCTCCAAGGCCGGCAGGATGGTCTTTCTCCAGTCCATGACCAAGTCCTGTAGAATAAGGCACCCCACCATCTTGGCCACATAACATAACCTAATCGAGAGAGTGCCATTCGTCATCTGTGTTGTTCTCTCTTGGTTAGAGACACATCACAGGTCCTACCCACACACAGGGGACAGAATTCCACGGGGCATGACTCACTGAGGTCACCTAGCAGTTTGCTACTCAATGTCCAAGAGCACTGGATAAATTACAAGGGGTTGTGAGCTCCACACCACAGAGCTAAAATTGAATTTTGCCTTTAGATCATTTTGAAGTCAAACCACCAAAATACATGTTTTAAGTGTTCCATTCAGATTCTACAATATTTACTTTCTGATTCATAATCCAACTACTTCCTTATTAGATTATTATCATCTCATTATAGCCCACAAGTTCGACAATGCTCCCTCTTGTACTTTCTTTCCTTTGTGAAGAAAACTGTTCCAAAAGTAACAATAAACACAGGGAGTTCACTGAAGTGGTGGTAGTACATTGGATTACTGGTTTGTTTCCCCTTATTACATATGGGAAGAATTTTACTTCTATGGTGGACAACTTTAGGGAAGGCATCTCCATCAGTGGAAACAAACTCACCTTTGATGACTTTGTTCAGTGGCATGTGGCTGTGGATTTACCCTGGAGCAGAAATTTGTGATTCAAAGCAGTAAACCCACACTTGTGTTCCTCAAGGTATTAATGGTGCACATTGGGTGAAGGGGGTTGGATGTTGGGAATGGGAAATATATCCAAATCAAAAAAGAATTGTGAAAATGAGTTTTAGGAAAACCTGAACAAAACAACAATAAGATTCTGTTACACTACACACCTGTTAGAATGGCCAAAATCTGGGACACTGGCAACAGCAAATGCTGGTGAGGATGTGGAGCAACAGGAACCCTCATTCCTGGCTGGTGGGGATGCAACACGGTGCAACCACTTTGCAAGGAGGTTTGGCGGTTTCTTGCAAAACTAAACATACTCTTACCATACGATCCAGGAATCTTGCTCCTTGGTATTTACCCAAAGGAGATGAAAACTTATGTCCACACAAAAATCTGCACATGTATCTTATAGCAGCTTTATTCATGATTGCGAAACTTGGAAAAGCAACCAAGTTGTCCTTCAGTTGGTGATGGATTAGTAAACTGTGGAGCATCCAGACAATAGAATATTATTCTGAGCTAAAAAGAAATGCGCTGTCAAGCCATGGAGAGACACGGCAGAAACTTAAATTCATATTCCTAAGTGAAAGAAGACCATCTGAAAATGCTACATACTGTATGATTCCAAGTCTATGACATTCTGGAAAAGGCATGACTATGGAGACAGTAAGAGGATCAGTGATAACCAGGGGCTGTGAGGAAGAGGAGAAAAACAGGCAGAGCACAGAGGATTTTCAGGGCAGAGAAACTACTCCATATGACACTATAATGGTGAATACATGTCATTATACATTTGTCCAAACCCAGAGAATGTATACCTAGATCGAACCCTAGTGTCTACTGTGGACCTTGGGTGAGGATGACGTGTCCATGCAGGGTCATCAGTTGTAACAAATGTACTATCTGGTGGGGATGTTGATAATGGGGGAGGGTATGCATGTTTGGGGTAACGGAGTAAATAGGAAGCCTGTCTGTCTTCCCCTCAATTTTGTTGTAAACAAAATTGCTCTAAAAATATTGTGTTCTAATAAAATTTTTTTTTTTAATTAAGCAGATGTCTTTCTGTCGGTGCTGGTTACTTTATGAAATTTTCAAAGACGTGACTACAGCTCTCCATAGCGATATAAGTTTTTTGAACAAAACAATCATGTGACACACCTATTAATACTCCATGGGAGAATCTTCTACTGTTATGTATTTTATTTATCAAAATCCCTAAATTGGAAAGTGGTAGTAAATATTAACCAGGTGTCCACGTCTGGTGACACTCAAGATCTGTTTACAGGTATTGATGTGTCAGACTTTGCAGTGACCCAATGGTAGCAAAATGGTCCAACCGGTTGGCAGCCCCCTTGCCTGCTTTGTTGAACCAGGAAGCTGAAGTTCTTTCCTCTAAAATTAATAGCTTCTTTATTTGCATAACGACCTCCTTTGGTTCAGCTTGCAGAGGCAATTAATTACATTAGAATACCTCAAATATAGGGTTTCTTCATTGGGCTAATAATCCTCTGATAGGAACCATGAATTTCCCCTCTGTTGTCTTTTGCTAATGACCATGGTTTGTAAACCGTGGAGTCCAGTGTATGGGGTGGGTATGTATGGAGATTTTAGAAGAAAGAATACCATGTAAATACTGACTTAGGTACCAAAATATCATAACGTACATATTTAAAAGTGGATTCTTTGACTTGGAGCAGGGTCATCTGCATTAGGAAAAACCCAGCTTGTCAACAGACTCCAAATAAGAATGGGCTTCGAAAAAGGTAGCAGTTTATCCTTTCTCACTTATTTAAATCCAGAAGCAAAGGGCCCAGAGCTATGACGGCCATTCTGCTCCTCCTTCCAGCTTCCTCTTTACCTTTCCCAGGTGTGGGCCAATCCTCATGGTTCAAAGTGATGCTCTGTGCGCTCTAGGGAACAGGAGGGGAGCAGGAAACAGAGGAGGAGGGCAAAACGTTCACTCCAATTGTCTCTTACGCTAACCAAGCCTAACTGCCAGGTCGTGCATAACTGTACTGTTGCTGCATAAAAATGACCACAGCTGTAACAGTTAAAACAGCACCCACTTCTGGGCTTCCCTGGTGGTGCAGTGGTTGAAAATCTGCCTGCTAATGCAGGGGACACGGGTTCGAGCCCTGGTCTGGGAAGATCCCACATGCCGCGGAGCAACTAGGCCCGTGCGCCACAACTACTGAGCCTGCGTGTCTGGAGCCTGTGCTCCGCAACAAGAGAGGCCGCGATAGTGAGAGACCCGCACACCACGATAAAGAGTGGGCCCCACTCCCCGCAACTAGAGAAAGCCCTTGCACAGAAATGAAGACCCAACACAGCCAAAAATAAATTAATTAATTAATTCATTAAAAAAAAAACAACACCCACTTCTTATCAATAGTTCAGTTCCAGCTAGAAGTCTGGCCTGGCTTAGCTGGTCTCATGCTTAGGGTTTCACAAAGCTGAAATCAAGAGGCCAGGCAGATTGTGTTCTCACTTAGAGTTCAGTGTCCTTTTCTAAGCCCATTCAGGTTACTGGCACAATTCAGCTTTTTGCAGTTGTAGGGCCAAGGTCCCCATCTCCTTGCTGGCTGTCAGCTGGTGGCAGTTCTTAGCCATGGATCCCCCAAGTCCCGTCCCGGGTATCCCTCCGTCTTCACAACCAGGCATGGAGAATTTCCTTTGCAGTCTCTTCTGCTGCAAATGTTTATTGCGAGGGGCCCAGTTCCTTTCAAGGCTTCACTAGATTATGTGGGGTTCCCCAGGATAATCCCCCTCTCTTAAAATCAAGGTGTGTATAACCTAACGTAATCACGGGAGAGCTAGCCCATCATTTTCACAATCCTGGGGATTATATGGGGCTTGGATCAGCAGGCAGGAGTCTTGGGGCATCTTAGAATTCTGCCTACCACAGTAGTCCAGGAAATACGGTCTTCATTCTGGGTGGCTTAAAACCTGGGACCCAGACTTTTTTGAAGAGCCAGCAGCCTCTGCCAGAGAGATTATTCCTGTGCATGGTTTCATTCATCATTAGTGCTTGAAAGGAATGACAGCAGTCTCTGCTGTTCTTCGTGAAAAATTTGATTAAAACAGAGAAGAGGCCAAGAAACACGGTCTTCCCCTAATCACTGAGCTGTCTTTTCCAGGACCAGTGAGGTTTCAGATGACTCTTTGACTAGCCCACAACTTTGCAGGTATCTTATAATTTGAAGTGCTCCATTCTTTGGTTCTTGCTCCTGGAATGTGTCACTGTCTCCATTCTCTCATGTTGTATTTTAACGTAAGGGAGCATTCTTGTGTACCATACCAATTGTAATTCAGGCAAAACATACAGGTTTAATACACATTAGGGAAATAGTTTGAAATAGTTCTCTCTTTCTGAGAGAATGGAGTCATGTTTCCCATAGAAGATTGTAAACTGTATTGTCCAAAGACAGCAACAGCACTATCTCCTGTCCCATATGTTCTTGTGTCCTGTGAATTCAACCCCCCTTCCATTTGGGGGTAGAGCCTATTCCCCGCCACCCCCTTGAATTGGGATGGAACTGAGTTAACTGAGTGATACAGTAGCTTCTAGGGCAGAAAAGGCCACGCTACCCTGCCTGTGTCTCTCGCGACCCTACCCGCTGCAGTGCTGGTCACCACCTGAGATGTCCTGCTGTACGAGGCCGCCATGTTGTGAGGAAGACCGGGCTGCTTGGGAGGAGTCTCTGAGGCTGCAGAAGGGACAGGTTCCCAGTCTGCCCCCGGGTTCCTCCTCCCTGTGGTCCAGCACCCGCTGCCCTGGGACTGCAGATATGTGAGGACTCGTGCCAGACAAGCCCTTCCCAGACTGCTGCAAGCCCCTGCATCGTGGGGGGGTGGGGGGTGTTACCAGGAGGAGCTAATTGGAACATTCCTCTGTTCAGAACTGACAAACTGATTTGTCTAGAAGTAACATAGAAGCCTGTCTGCTCTGAGGATTTTCAAGACAAAATACAGATGCATTTGCTGTCTCAGTCAAAGACATGCTGGGGATTTGAACATCTACACACTCTCACAGTGCAAGAGAAGACACAAAAAATCTAACCATCATTTTTCATTCACATTTAACAGTATCAACTCTGAGTCACAATGTAAGGTAAGAAGATCACTGCTACAATGTTATGTATAAGTATAAAGAGTTCTGAAAAACAGGGCAATGATCATCTAAAATTTTAATGAGTAGTAAATAAAATAAAATTTTAATCGATGTATGCTTTCAGGAATTTTTGAGACATACCTATATTCATTTATTTCTTCTGGCTTATTAGTCCTCCAGGAGTTCTGGAGTCATAAGCAATTCATATTTATTTGCAGAGTAATACACTCAGCCTCTTATTCCTTGATAAATGTATCTTTTAAAAATTTTTTAAGGAGGTGGAATTTTTGCTATTAATCCCTTCCAAATGGTAGTCAGAGAAAATGGAGTTTTCCTGAGTACTGGTAATGTATACTAACATAAGTGTTAATGTGGACAAACCAAAGTGTCCTCGTATGTATGGGTAGGCTTTCTCAGGAAAGTTTGATGAGCTTGGAATTCCATTCTTAGATAACAATGTCAAAGGGTCCTCTCCCTACGATGAATAGGATTTTTTCTAAAATGAGTTATTAACAAGATGAAAGATACTGTACTTAAAGTCTATTTTTAGCTGCCTTTGTCTGAAACGACCTTAAACATATGATTCATGACAAAATGTAATCCCTTTTCAAATATCTCATGTGCTCACTTCATGCATTTTAAGCCCGGGGCACTTCTAGCCTGCAGCCCTTTCCACCAGGAAGTGGAGTGTCAGCTGGATTCCACATATATTTCTTTTCAAAGTTCCCAAACTAATGCAAACATTTACTTCCTTTTTGATTCATCGCCATTAAGGTTATGGGAAATTGAGTTCAGCAGCCACGTTAAATGCCGACGGAAAGAAAAAGAGAGAGAGGGAGAAAGGGAGTGACTGAAGCCCTGATCTCTGCAGGAAAGGAGGTCCAAGTGACCACTTAAAGCAGAGCACTGGAGAATAATTTGATGCCATTTTTAACGTTAATCCTTTGCTTCTGTAACTCTGCCAGAATAGATGAAAATACTCCATACAGTATTTACTCCAGTCCTTGCACATTTACTCCTCAATAATTTTTATTCCTATTTCATCATAGGAAAAATCATTCTATTAGACTGAGTGACTAGAAAAATAAAGATGATTAAATAAAATTTCTGGAATTGAGTGTTTTTTAAACATTTTTTTGTTATTTCCAACATATGAAGATATAAAGACAGTAATATTTTTTTTGAAAATCCCTTATAGAGTGTTATATATATAAATTATTGTAATCTGTTTAATTGTTAATTAGTATAAATGATACCTTTAAGGTATTAAAAAGAAGATCTTTTGAAATTCCACTCCTGGGTATATATCCCAAAAAAACCCAAAAACATTAATTCAAAAAGATACATGCACCCCAATGTTCACAGCAGCACTATTTACAATAGCCAGGACAGGGAAGCAACCTAAGTGTCCATCAACAGATGAATGGTTAAAGAAGATGTGGTACATATATACAATGGAATATTACTCAGCCATAGAAATGAACGAAATTGGGTCATTTGTAGAGACGTGGATGGACCTAGAGACTGTCATACGGAGTGAAGTAAGTCAGAAAGAGAAAAACAAATGTTGTATATTAATGCATATATGTGGAATCTGAAAAAAGTTAGTATAGACGACCTTATTTACAAAGCAGAAATGCAGACACAGACGTAGAGAACAAATGTATGGATACCAAGGGGGAAAGTGGGGGTGGGATGAATTGGGAGATTGGGATTGACATATATACGCTATTGATACTATGTATAAGATAGATAACTAATGAGAACCTACTTTATAGCACAGGGAACTCTACTCAGTGCTCTCTGGTGACCTAAATGGGAAGGAAATCCAAGAAAGAGAGGATAGATGTATACGTATAGCTGATTCACTTTGCTGTACAGTAGAAACTAACAAAATATTGTAAAGCAACTATACTCCAATAAAAATTTTTTAAGAAAGATGTGGTGTATATATACAATGGAATATTACCCAGACATATAAAAAGAACCAAATTTTGCCATTTTCAACAACATGGATGGACTTGGAGGGCACTATGCTCAGTGAACTAAGTCAGACAGAGAAAGACAAATACTATATGGTATCACTTACATGTGGAATCTAAAAAACAAAACAGACTACTGAATATAACAAAACAGAAGCAGCCTCACAGAGACTACTAGTGATTACCAGAGGGGAGAGGGAAGGGAAGAGGGGCAGCATAGGGGTAGGGGAGTAAGAGGTATAAACTATTAGTTATAAAATAAGCTACAAGGATATATTGTACAGCACAAGGAATATAGCCAACATTTTATAATAACTATAAATGGAGTATAAACTTTAAAAATTGTGAATCACTATATTGTACACCTGTAACTTATATAATACTGCACAGTGATTTTACTTCATTTTTTTAAAAATTCCCTTTAAAAATAAAATTGAAAATAAATAAATAAAAATACATATTTCAATGAGAACAATTAAAACAAATATTTACTTGACAGTTAAAAAGAAAAGAAGATTTGAAAAGAGTTTTATTATGGTGTTAATCACTTTCCTTGTGTTTTTGTTGCTTATCTGCAAAAAAAAAAAGATTTGAGTAATTAAGGTAAGAAAGAATAACATTTATTGAACACTTCTCTCTAGGGACTTTGTGTATATTATCTCAATTACTTTTAACAATAGGCAAATTTTAAATACGAGATTCAGAGAGGTTAAGTAATGTGCCCAGCGTCACACAGCATGTTGGTGGCAGAGCTGAGATATGACACCAGATCTGTGTCTTCCCAAGTGCCATGCTCTTTCATGCTTCTCCCCTGTGAGAATCAGCACACCTGCTCCACAGTAAGGGCTTGTTCTGAATGTTGGGATGTGTTTGTGTTCTAAAACCTGCACTATGCTAAGAATAAAATCAAACAACAAAGTATATTTTTATGTTTGATTCTGGTTGAAATCTTAAGTAAAATCATAAAATACATTACTCTTTTTAAAAATTTTTATTAGAGAGTTTGTCAAATTAATATGAACAATAGGGAAAACAAGGTAGATTCCATTTCTTTACAATTCAATCATTTAATAGTCAAAAGTTCTCATCCATACACTGTCCAGAATTTTTCAAGTTACTTTCAGAAATATGCAGCTTGTTTTCTTGGCTAGGATCTAACACTGTCTTTTGAGAGAGAGAGAGACACACACACAGAGAAGAGCAAGGAATAAGGGTGTGTATGTATATAGCTTTTAGTCTAGAACAGATGTGTTATTCAGGAAAATACTACTGGGTTACCCAATACCACTTCAACATTTCTGGAAAAAATTGTCTTCAAGTGAAAATGCTAATTATCTTCACGTTCAATTACAACACAGTCTAATATATTTTTATTTTCCTATATAATTAGCTGTAATGAAAAATATGACATATTGATAGTAAGATGGTGATTTTAATCATAGTAATAATAATTTCAGGTCTCTGTCCAGAATTTTACCATTGTCAGAGCATCTTCACATACGTGATCTCACATGTAAGCTGAAGCCATTCAGTTTACCTTGTTCACTCAGCACTTCCGACCTCACCTAAAATAATCCATCTCCAGATGGAGATGAGCAAGGAAGTGCTGATTAGTAAACAGTCAGTAACTGGGGCACAGCCAGACAGATGGCCTCCTACTGGCTGCTGGAGCAGCATTAGGAGAAGGGCAGTGGCCAGAGGAGGGTGCTCCTAGAGGTCAGCCACCCATCCCAACAACAAGAAAGAGACGGGCTGTGAATGCCAAGTTCAGAGGAACCCACCCCCGTTCCAGACCTCGGTCTGGCTCAGAGACTCACTGAATTTACACCTGAGGGTCCCTTAGAAAGCTGCCAGAGCCATCCTTTTTTTCCCCCAAGAGCAAACCATATTAAGCTTTTGCCCAGTCTTGCATAGATGATTAGTAAAGCACACATAATTAAATCACAAGTCTCAAAATACCTTCCCACTGGGCAAGTATTTCCTTATTTTATTGTGAGATCATATTTAACGAAAATAATCTCCTCTTGAAAACCCGCCAAAGAACAGGGAAGGTTGCAGGTCAGGTCCTTTCCTCATCTTGCTAAGGACCAGGAGTAGATTTTTAGTCTTTGAAATATATGCTCCAAATATTTTCAGTATTTAAAAATAAAAAAGAAAGGATGATATGATTTGCCCAACCATTCGCTTGATATTTCCGATGGTCCAAAAGGAGGGGTTCAGTCACATCCGCCTTGAAGGTCTTCCTGGGGATCAGCCCACCTCCACCAGCTCCCATGTCATCATAATAGAACTGGGGGGTCATTATCCTGAAGGCTTTCAGAGGCACTTGGACCAAACCATGACAGTGGATGAATTTTCATATTTTTAAGATACTTCTTGGCAACCACATGATATGACAGGTGTGACTGCTGTAAACCTGATAATTAACTTTGGTCGATGATTTTAACATCTAGAAGAAGCTGTTCCACCATTTTTAATTTTAAAGTCAATTTTATTATGAAATTATATTACCACAGAAAAGAAAGCTAGGGAAACAGGGGGAAAACCTCATAATTCCACAAGGCTACCAAAGCAAATGACATATTTATCTGGAAACATTTTATCTGCATACACTTTGTGTAATATAAATGCACATCAATTGGTATAATACACATACCAGTGGGGGTCTCCACCCCTTTGTAACTTCTCTCAATACTTCAGTCCTACTGAATGCAGGGGCCCAGCATCTTCACGAGCTTTCCTACTTCTAAATCCCACACCAACACATAATGGCCCCATTTTACCCTGTGTCAACCCAGATATAAAACTCAGCCTTATAGGCAGAACACTCTATGACATAAATCACAGCAAGATCCTTTTTGACCCACCTCCTAGAGAAATGGAAATAAAAACAAAAATAAACAAATAGGACTTAATGAAACTTAAAAGCTTTTGCACAGCAGAGGAAACCATAAACAAGACCTAAAGAAAACCCTCAGAATGGGAGAAAATATTTGCAAATGAAGCAACTATCAAAGGATTAATCTCCAAAATTTACAAGCAGCTCATGCAGCTCAAAAACAAAAAAACAAACAACCCAATCCAAAAATGGGCAGAAGACCTAAATAGACATTTCTCCAAAGAAGATATACAGACTGCCAACAAACACATGAAAGAATGCTCAACATCATTAATCATTAGAGAAATGCAAATCAAAACTACAATGAGATATCATCTCACACCAGTCAGAATGGCCATCATCAAAAAATCTAGAAACAATAAATGCTGGAGAGGGTGTGAAGAAAAGGGAACACTCTTGCACTGCTGGTGGGAATGTGAATTGGTACAGCCACTATGGAGAACATTACGGAGGTTCCTTAAAAAGCTACAAATAGAACTACCATATGACCCAGCAATCCTATTACTGGGCATATACCCTGAGAAAACCATAATTCAAAAAGAGTCACGTACCAAAATGTTCATTGCAGCTCTATTTACAATAGCCAGGAGATGGAAACAACCTAAGTGTCCATCATTGGATGAATGGATAAAGAAGATGTGGCACATATATACAATGGAATATTACTCAGCCATAAAAAGAAACGAAATTGAGCTATTTGTAATGAGGTGGATGGACCTAGAGTCTGTCATACAGAGTGAAGTAAGTCAGAAAGAGAAAGATAAATACTGTATGCTAACACATATATATGGAATTTAAGAAAAAAAAAATGTCATGAAGAACCTAGGGGTAAGCCAGGAATAAAGACACAGACCTACTAGAGAATGGACTTGAGGATATGGGGAGGGGGAAGGGTAAGCTGTGACAAAGTGAGAGAGTGGCATGGACATATATACACTACCAAACATAAAATAGATAGCTAGTGGGAAGCAGCCGCATAGAACAGGGAGATCAGCTCAGTGCTTTGTGACCACATAAAGGGGTGGGATGGGGAGGGTGGGAGGGAGGGAGACGCAAGAGGGAAGAGATATGGGAACATATGTATATGTATAACTGATTCACTTAGTTATAAAGCGGAAACTAACACACCATTGTAAAGCAATTATACTCCAATAAAGATGTAAAAAAAAAAAAAAACTCAGCCTTCTATCAACAACCCCTCACTCCTCCCATGCCGGCCCATGCCATTGCCACCAGCACCATCAAGTACAAACACACCCCCTTCCAGACCTCTAATGCTCAGGGATAACCATTTTGTTAATGACCATATCTGTGACACTTTAAGGAGGATATGTACAGCAACAAAATCAGAAAGTATTTTAATTTTATAATTACCTAAAGACCATTTCACATCTCCCTTTAATATTTGGACTCAGACTTTCTTGTATGGATTTTATTGTACCTGGAATTTCTGGTAAGTTTATTTTTTTTCTCTTTCTCCCTTCCTGCTTTTGTTTTGTCTCTTTTAACAAAAGCAATATATGTCTTCATTTCGTCAGTATGTTCATATTATTTCAGAGGTTTCAATTCAAAATACTGCTTTGGATCTTTCTGACATCTTATCCTAATATGACCCAGTTGCTTTCCAAGCCTACCTCACAGTTGGACCCTAAAGTGTTTTATTTCTTTCATTCTGAGGTTAGATCCATGATTTCTTGAACCCCATCTCCTCTTCATTTGCATACATTGCGGTTGGTGTGTTTGCAGTTGATTCCTTTGGGTTGGTCTACGGGAAGTGTGAACCGGAAGTCACCTGTGGCAGGCAGGCAGATCGGGTTTGTTAGATTTGGTTTCATGGTGCTTTCTTGGCCACATCTACCTTTAGGCAGAGCCTGTACATCCTCCAGTTTCCTCCAGGGCCCGACAATTCTTATTGTCTTGTAAGTGATCTGGCTCATTTTTTAATATTGTTGTTGTTGGCATTCCCATTTACAATTCCAGGTGAAATGTAGTATTTCTCACTTTCTCAGCTGATGGACATTGTGATGACAGAATTCTAGGTTCAAATTATTTACCCCCAGAACTTTGATACAAGGTTCCACCAACTTCACTGCCGCTATTAAGAAACCAGACCAGTGCCAGTCTGTTTTCCTTTCCAAGTAATGCAAATTCACCCTCCGTCTCTCTGGAGTCTTTAAATATGCCCTTTATCCTTGGTGTGCTAAAAATTTGAAAAGCTGTGTCTGCATGTCAGTTCTTGTTCATGGTCTCGTCAGCACAATTTAATCTGAAGACCCTCCTTTCTTCGGTTCCAGCAAATTCTACTCTCTTTTGTTAGCTTTTTCCCTCTGTTTCCTGGATTCTCTCCTTTTTTGGACTAGATTCATACCGACTCACTGATTGACCTTTTCGTCTCTTCTCACACATTTCCTATTTCTTTATCTCTTTGTCCAAAATCTGAGAGATTTCTCTGTCTATTCCTTTAATCCCTTCAATGGAATTTTACTTTTCTATTTCTAAAGTACCTTCTACTAAAAATTCCAAATATGTGAACAGAAGTGGTTTCTGGGCCAGCATGTAAGGAGCTTGGATGTTGTCAATCTCATCCATAAAACAAGAAAAAAAACTAAACTGAAAATCAGTAGCTCTTCTTAAATCCATCAAAGAGCTGCGGTCACAGAGCAAACCGCTGACCCCCCCCCCCCCCAAAATGAAGATACAGACAGGCAGTTATGGAGAATCACACTTACTGGGGCAGAAGCCTATGAGTAGAAACTTCCTTGGGAACCAGTGTCAACTACTGCTTTTAAATTTTAAAAAATCCAATAATTCTTTGGAGATTTTAAAATCCCTTTTAACCACAGTCTCTTCTTATTTCATAGAAGCATTATCTTGTTGAATCTTTCTAAACATACTAATAGGAGATGATTTTAAATCTTTACCATCCCCTTGATTTTTTAAGTGATTTACACAATTGGTAACAGTATTTATTCATCCTAGCAATTTTTTTCACAGGACACTACTGGTGTTCTTCTGGTGTCTGGTGCCCCTTAGTTGTCTGCTTATGTTTGTGAATTGAAGGACTAGTTAATTACAGAAGGCTGCTCAGAGTTTCTTCTGAAGCCTTGGAGGTCTATCTCTACACAGTCCTCCCTTGAGTGGGTAGGTTGACTGTAACCTCTGCTCACCCAGGGAAGCTGTGGTGACTGGAAGGGTTCAGTGTAGGATGGCTGCATGGGAAGCAGGCAGGACATCTGGGTCCTCTCCATTCTTGAGAGAGGAAGAAGGCTTGCCTCTGGGCGTCAACACCAGCAAGCACAGCCCTAACCCTTCCCATGTTCGGTGGGTGTGCATCTCATTTAACCCCGAGAAAAATGCCACCCCAGAAAGCCTGGTGTGTGTGTGTGTGTGTGTGTGTGTCTGTCTGTCTGTCTGTCTACAATGACTTGCAGAGCTCTTCCATTGACAGTTTTGCAATTCTTGACGTTGGTCTCTGCCCCACTTCCCACTCTCACTTCCCATACTTTGAAGAAGCAAGAGGAGGGTTTCTCTCGAGGACACTTCAGAAGGGAGGGCCTTGCCCCTCCTCTCTCGCTATTTCCTATGCACGATCCAGCCTAGGATTAGCTCTGATTTTTTTTATAAATGTGTCTAAATGTTTTCCACATTCTACACGTTGATCAATATTACTGACTGGCTGTTCGCTCACCTTTCCTCCTCTCAGACCTTTTATGAATATTCTTCTTTTTGTTTCTTTACTGTTACTTTAATGGGATTTTAGGAAGGAGAGGAAATAATTCCATGTGCCCCATCTGCTAATGTGATCATAGAGAAAGGCACGCACACCCCTCCCACAAGCATTCTGTATTCAGTATCTTCCATGACTCTTTTTTTTTTTTTTTTTTTTTTGCGGTACGCGGGCCTCACACTGCTGTGGCCTCTCCCGTTGCAGAGCACAGGCTCCAGACGCGCAGACTCAGCGGCCATGGCTCACGGGCCCAGCCGCTCCGCAGCATGTGGGATCTTCCCGAACCAGGGCACGAACCCACGTCCCCTGCATCGGCAGCCGGACTCTCAACCACTGCGCCACCAGGGAAGCCCTCTTTCGTGACTCTTAATGAGCATAATATTCCATTCAGAACCTGCCCATCATTTATTTACCTGTTTTCTGATTTTGTATATTCATCAACTTCTCACTTTTTATGCTTAGAAAACAGGCTACAATGAATATGATCTGTTCATGTAGCCTTTGCCTTCATTTCAATTATTTTCTTTAGATTGATTCCTAGAAATAGGACTCCTGAGTCAAAGGAGATATTTATTTTTATGACTCAAATGGTTTTCCAAAAAAGCGATGCCAATTTACAATGATACCAACAGTACATGAGAATACTCATTTCACCTTTTTCACCTCTGGTCACTAAAACTCTTTTAAATATTTGCTTTCCTGTGTCTTCTAAATTTTTTAATTAGTTTATTAAGTCTGATTATTACTTTTGCCTGGCTCATTAGCAAAACAAATGGTTTAAACAAAGTAATCCCTTTGATTTCTTTTTTTTAGTGAAAGCATAGACTTTATGCAGATTCTTTTGATTTTAATGTGCTTTTAACTAATAAATTCAGTAAAATTAAGTCTCACATTTTATTCAATAATTTCTCCTTTCTCTACTTCTGAAAAAAATACAATGAAAGTCACTCAGAGAAATCTACTATCTACCTTCAGTGCTCCATTTCCACTAGAAATATATCACTTTTTCGCTTAGTAATAAGTTTTCCTCTTGCCTGTGTAATTACAACACAACAGATACAAAAGAAGAATAAACCAATTGGCTTTAAAAGGTAATAAATTCCTTTAAAAAAAAAGTTTTATGGTACCAACTAACATTGTTTGAGACCAACAAATAATTTGGTAAACAAAAGCCTTCTTCTGGCATTATATGTAAATATTATATATAATTTTCAAGACAATGTAAGGTAGATACTATTGTCTGTTACCTACATTTTACTTAACAACAGTTTAGAATTAGCAAAGTAGAAAAACCATTTGAGATTAAAGTAATCATGTTAGGCGGAACCTTAGAATGAAAAGTGATGGTTTTTAGCCAATCAAATCAGGGTCAGATAGAGAAAAAAATAATTTCAAATCATATTGTACAGATAACAACAACAAACCCCTGGATTTTAAATAATAATCAGTTGCATCATCAAAAAGCTTAAAATCTGTCCAAACACCATTTAGAGAAAATTATTTTTAACATATTTTAGAAAATTATATTTATTTTATATTTTGAGTGTTGAAGTTAAAAAGTGGTCAACAGGAAAAGTATTTGTATGGAATATATCTTTGTTCAACATAATTAGATATAAATTCTGTTTAAAAATTTCAAATCATGAAGTCAAAATTTTGGAAGTCTTTCGACTCTTTTTTCGACAGGCACATTGGGGTTCAGTGTTGATTGGAATTCTATCCACATGTGTCTGACGATCAATTTAGAGGGCGTCGATCCACATCTATAGCACAAACATGGAATAATTAGTAAATTAAATAGTATGTTATGAATGAAGGCTGAGTTTGTACCCAGGGAAAAAGGTACCAATTATACATTACTGAAAATATAACTCAAAAGAGTATCGAGAGCTGTCATGGACTGAATGTCTGCGTCCCCCCAAAACTCAGATGTTGAAATCCTAGCACCCAGTGTGATGGTATCAGGAGGTGGATACTTTGGGAGGTGTTGAGGTCATGAGGGTGGAGCCCTCACAATGGGATTAGCATCCTTACAAGAGACACAAGAGAGCCTACTTCTCCCTCTGCTCTCTGCCCTGTGAAGACACAAGGAGAAGACGCCTTCTGTGAACCAGGAAGCAGGTCCTCACCAGATACAGAATCTGCAGGGGCCTTGATCTTGGACTTCCAGCCTCCAGAGCTGTGACAAATAAAGTCCCATTGTTTTAGCCACCCAGTCTGCAGTATTCTGTTATAACAGCCCAAACTAAGACAAGTGCTGAGAGAGAAACATTGACTCAGACAAACGGGAAAATGAACACGGGGTGTGTGTTAGTATCTCAAGATCCCTGCCTTGCCTGGTGTCTTAGTGCATTTTATTTTCCAAAACTAGATTATAGTTCAATTAACTGGAAAATACTAATCACATGGTTTCAGCTTATAGTAGAGGAATGATATGTGAAGATGACTCAGTGTGCACCCTGTCCAAGAAATACACATTTTCTTGGTCAACATCTTTAAAATTTCAGCTTTTCCACAAATATGCTGGTCAGTGTGTTCCCAAGCACATCAACACTAATATAAAGATCATATCCATTATATATGAATATGAAAATTATGCAAGTGAAAATTATATTTCCTCCATGGGTGAATTTAAAAATCTTGTCATTGTAACGATGTTAAAGCATAATATCTACATGTTGATGAAGCCAGGAACAAGAGGACAAAATTAGATCTCATTCTGATGTGTTTACCCATAACCTAAATCTGATAGAAGTTAAGAAAAATTCTATTCTGAAACCCCAGCTTAGCAAAGACTCTCATACAATCAAAGGAGATAAGTTCTAGGGTTACTAATAAGCTATAGTCAAATTCCATCGTTCAAGGTACACACTGACGTATAAATTAGGGGGTTCATAGCATCCAGGATGGTCCCCATAGCTGCCTGCACCTTCCCTTACAATGCCAGCTGTCCTCTCATTGGGAACAATAACAGACATGCTTCCCTTATTTTCTGGAAAAAGAGTGAGAAAGGAAGGGGAAGAGCTCTCGATCATGTTTGAAAAGAAACACACCTGCATCCTGTTCTAATATTGTCAGAGACCAACAAATAATTGGTTAAACAAAGGCCTTGGTCTGGGTACTATACCTGATTTCCAAGACAATCTTATAAGGCCAAGACAATTATTGTCCCATTTTTCAGATGAGGAAAATGAGAGCCAAAGTGTTTAAACGATTTGTTCAAGGATGCCCTCCCGATAAATGAAGGAGAGGATTTAAACCACAACTAAATTTTCAAAGCCAATGTTCTTAACTATTAAGCTACATTGCTGCCTTAATGTGTTGGAAAGTGTTGTGTTAGCCAGTCAAGTTAACTCCTGTTACCAACTAAATAATTGATAAAAGTGAATAAAGATCAGTCATGAATGAATATTCTTTAAATTCTCCAAGGACAAAAGAGATTTCATTCCAGAGGAGACATATCCTTCGCATGTTTTTCTAGCAGTGCTAAGGAGAGCTTGCTGAATGTAACACTTCTCGGGGACATATGCTGACAGGGTGGTATTCTCTGTTTCACCAAACATAGATACTGTACATTTAAGAATTACATGAAAATCTGCAACTATTCTTCTGGCACGACATCTCCTCTGCCCCTAGACAGAGCAATGAAACCCTGCCAGAATATGGAATTTTAAAGAAGCATAAGACAGTGTCTCTTACTGCCAGAATTCTTTGTTGTCCAGCTCACAGCTGTTCCTTAGCAAAGCAGTTTCTCAACCCTGAGGACACACCAACTGGTGAGAACAGTCGTGGATCACACAGTTCCCAAGTGTGCACTAGACGAGTGAAATTGTCATCATGTAGAAGCTACAAATTGAAATATCATAAAACAATTAACGTGGATGCTGTGTCAGCCACACTCCTGAATCACATCCATGTCCACATGTTTCAAAATCCTAACAGCTTTTCCCCCAACTGGAGAAAGCGAAATCGCAAGGTATTATTCAATGCTATCTTTTGAAGTTTATGAAAATGAACGTACATTTTATTGTTTATTTTCTTGCCAGTGAAGTCTTAAATCACCCATTGTCTGAAAATTGTCCAGATGAACAGGTTCTGAAAGGAAATTTTCACAGTAAAGCCAACTCTGTTCTTTTAACAATTAAATGAATAAAGATGTTTATTTAGATCTTGATGAGGCAACCCTTCTGCAGAGAATGTGTAACTGAAGTGTTTCTAAATTCTCTCCCATCCTTGTCAATCTATCCCGTCAACCCCATCTTCTGGGGGTACTTCCTCATCCACTTCTGTGTGAAGTCTGCTGAGGCAGCAAATCCACAGGGACCTCTCTTTTCTCAGAGATCCAGATGTGCTTCACAGCACTAAGTGGTGTTTTAGATGTCATTCTCATGTTTTCAAAGCTTGATAAAAGTGAATAAAGATCAGTCATGAATGAATATTCTTTAAATTCTAGTTTAAAAATTCTAAACTTAAAATTCAAGTTTTAAAGCCTTTTTTAAAAAAGAAACTAGTCATGCATTCCTGTTGCATCTACTACAGCAAGAACAGTGCCTGATAAATGCATATTTACTGGTAAAATGTATGAACATTCTTTACTTGAAAGTACTAACTGTTGGGTAGTATAATGTCTCCAGTTCATATTCAGGGAAGTGTAGGGTCGTACTGTCACACTGGTTCATCCTAAGATAGAGGGAAGAAGATAGCTGAAAGATGGACTTAGTTGTAACTGTGTGGATATTTAAGAAATTGGATGGTATAATACAGAAAATCCATTTTCAGATTTATTCTAACACTGGTTCTCTTATTATATTCTCTTTGGACTCCTTGTGGAGGTAAAGGAAAAGGAAGGCATCTCTGAATATATATCACCACATTAAATGTAGGCTAAGAAGGCATCTCCTCTTACAACAGTTGATAATTATTCACTTTTTTATTCCTGCCCCAATTCTGGCATCACATGTAAATCCATATGTCAGTAAGAAGGGAGTCCAGACTATCCTTTTTATGTACCATATAGAATAGGTTAGTCCCAATTTGAAACATGTGTCATATTCACCATCCTCTTAGTGCTAATATTCATAAGCTTCATTTGACTTTTTTGGTAAATATTCTGAAGACTATTAACTTATATCTTTTTCTCCCAACTAAAAGGTAAGGTATTTCATAATACTTGCAAAGTCAGGTAATTGATTCCAAAAGGAACTCAAAGGTTGGAATTGCAATTTCCTCTAAAGGAAACACCCATGTTTGGAATCTTTAGAAGCTGTCTTTACATTATTAACAGCCCTACTTATAGTTGACAGACAAGTAATAATGTGGCCATCTATCTCCAAGACAGCAGCGCTGAATATATTTCTAACATTATAAATGAACTTTAAAAGCCCTACAGACAAATTTCATTAAAATAAAGAATGTAAATTTGGTAAATGGAGTCTTTGGATTTTATTGATGAATAAATCTTTACTTTTCTACAACTGCTAATAAGGATCTTGAAGGTTAAATAAATAAAATAAACATTTCCTATGTATTAGATGCAGTGCTCTTTGGGCCAGCGTGGTGTAGAACGCTTTTAGGATGACTGCACTTATACATTCTCAAAGCTGGGCAAAGGCATCCTGTAATATTCTGTAGGAAGAGCAGCAGTCCTGGCAGAGTCTTGATCTTCCACAAATGAAACCCAAGAAGGATTCTCCATGATCCAACATAGATCCTTCTTGCTACATAAGGCTGTCCAAGGCCGGCAGAATGATATATTTCAGAATCTCATCTCGACCAGGTCAAGCTCAATAGTGTACCTCTGGTGGTTTAGTGAGTTAGGTTAAAAAGAGTTAATTAAAAACAGTTCTTTCGGGCTTCCCTGGTGGCGCAGTGGTTGGGAGTCCGCCTGCCGATGCCCGTGCCCCGGTCCGGGAAGATCCCACGTGCCGCGGAGCGGCTGGGCCCGTGGGCCATGGCCGCTGGGCCTGCGCGTCCGGAGCCTGTGCTCTGCAACGGGAGACACCACAACAGTGAGAGGCCCGCATACCGCCAAAAAAAAAAAAAAAAAAAAAAAAAAAACAGTTCTTTCTTAATATGGTACAGAAATTACCCTTTTTAAAGAAGGAATTCTCTTTCTCCTAGGAAACAGTTTTGACCATTTCTTACCCTAAGTCGAGAGCATCCGAGTGTTCTTGGACATTTGCACATAGGACAGTCTCAAGATTTGTTGTCTCATGTCTCAGAATGGCTCCACATTTAAGAGAATCTTTGAATTTGGGTAAAAATATGTGGTGCTACTAAGGATGTTTAGCTTAGTGGTGTCTTAAAAAGTGTTTGTTTTTTGAAATGTGTCAGTTACCTGGTGAGATTTATCAAAACTTCTGGTGTGTGTGTGTAGAGCAGGCAAGAAATAGATAGAAATTAACTTTGGTTTCAAAGAATCTTCTGGCATTGAAACCAGCTTAGAAAAGACTACCTTGTCTGACACAACCACTTCCACAAGTGTAGAGATTTACAATAAATCAATGAACTTACCCAGAGAATGTAAATTATAGCCAAGTTCCCAAGAGCCAGGCTCTTAACTTGCTGGAAACGGCTTTTCAAGACGTGACAGCCTTCTGATGGCAGGACAATTTCTGACAAAGCATTTGCTGATAGATATTCCAATATCAGGAAAGATATTATACATCAAAAGGATGGCTATTTACTTCAATTTCTATGAAGTCATTCATTCATCATTTATGTCATAATGTGTGCTAAGACCCTGGGATTCTGGGACCTTGAGACACAGGATGGAGAAAACTCCAGCCCTGCCTCCTGAAGCTCAGTCTTATGAAACACACACACTGAAACATCAATTCATCAATTTTCTTTCCCTCTTCAACATCTTTATAGATTAACAGGAATAGAAAAATTTTTTTCTGACAACTGTACATCACTCTATTTAGTCAATAAACAATGAATTCTTCTGTGTGCTAAGCATGCTGGCTTTGCCAATGTGAACACTTGACCAATAAAAGATACAGTTGCTGACCACCAAGAAATCATCATCTAATTGGGAAAAAAATGTACATCACAGAAAAAAATGGAGGAAAGGTATAACTAAATTGACTAGTGATAAATTGATTCTGCTATGAAGCAATAAACTGAACGGGAAGGCTGAATGTTGGTAAAGGATTTGGGCAACCAGTCAAACTGGGCAAAATGCTAACTCAGGTCCCCTGGAGGCATTGCAGTCAGGCAAGAAATCTAGTCCAAGATGGAAGTAAAAATCACACCCCAGCCAATATTTTCATCACCTGATATTTCTGAGCCCCAAATGTATCTGGAAATGTACTGAGTGCAAATTCCTGTCCTTGAGTGAAAAGGGACTGGGGCTTGGCCAGCTACAACTGCCTGCAAGGTAAGCACTACGGATGCCGTTTCACAGATTAAGAAAACGATCCTCAGACAGGGTCCATAGCTTCTTCAGAATTCCTCAGAGAATAGATGGGTGAACTCAATTCAAACCCAGGCCTATGTGTCAGACATTCTGAATCCCCCTGTTGTCTCCCCTTCTTGCTGTGCTGACTTTATGCCAGATTCACGGAGAAATGAACTATAAAATGAAATAAGTCACCAGGTCAAAAGGTGGGACCGAGGAAATGTCAAGAAACAGACTGCAAAGCAGGCCATAGCACGTTGCTGCGTGTTGTAACAGGAAATCACGTCTGAACGTGGGAAACCCATAGCTGCACGAGCCCTGCCGGGCAGTGCAGGACAGCATAGTCACGGTGACTCAGAGCCTCAGGGACGGACTGGCATGGATCCCTAGGCGGGGTTACTAAAATGACAGGGATCTGTGGAAGTGACTATTGTCAAGAAAGGTTTCTTGGCAGTAGCATTTTTCTTCCCCTTGTCTGTGAAATGTGTAAAGAATTTGGGTAGGAAATGAGCAGAGAGGTGAGTTCAAAGCAAAGGGCACAAATGACTCATGGATCAGATAACAGTGACAAGATGGGAAAGTGAGAGATGCAGCAAAATCCCTCTCATTTGGTTGAGGGTGGAGTAATTCCCAGGTCATACCCACCAACTTCTTGCCATAAGAAGATGCCAGAAAAAAACAATGTCCAGTCTTCAATTTTTCAGTTAGGAAACTTACTAACATTCTGCATCTTTGATTATTTCATTCCTTGTAATATATTGGAATGATATTTAAACATGACTTCAAATAGAAGCCCCATACTATTTATTTAAAGTCCATTTTCAAAATTCTTTTAAAAGTAATTACAGGAAATTATCAGCCTTTGTATCTTGCTGGCTGACACATCATATAAATCAACCGATGTGTCACTTCTGATCAAGCCCATGTAATCATGTTACATGACAGGAACTGACGGTCATAAATAGACATGATAATCTAATTTGGAAAGCTCAGAGAAATGCAATTCCCTTTCAACTTTAGTTCAAAAACACTGGTGAAACTGCGGAGGATTGGCATATTGATGTAACTTTGAAGAATATTTGTAACATTTTCTTGTTTCAAACCTGAAATCTATCTCAGTTTCATACTTCAGATATAAGCTCATAAAAATGTGTAATATAAAATATTTATAGCAAATGTTAAAAAGAAAGAAATGATGTGATTATCTGATTCAATCGATTTTTACCCAGTTCACTGAGTAATAAGAGTCTCTTTGAGGTGCAGCGTATAATCAGGGGTCTCTTCCCTTAGCAGAGAGTAACAGCTTGCCAATGACTCTATATTGAGAAAACCAGAGGCATTTAATGGAGAGAAGAAAGATGTATTCAAAATTGTGCTACCCAAGTGCGGTTGCCAAACTTTGAACTTCACAAGAGAGATGAACACCACAAAAGCAAGAAACTGCATCTCTTGGACCACCTAGCGTATTGTGAGGAGGACTTGACATGCTGAAGGCAGGATGGGAGTGGAGATTCTTGTTTCTTAATGCTGGAGGCTGGCACCTGCAAGGCACATGTTAGAAGTTGTACACGTGTTAAAGACAGGGACCGCTGGGCAAGGCTTGGGCCAGCTCAGCTCTGACCATTGTCCTGCGTTGGGCAGATTACTCAGGTGGCTAGATGTCATCCCAGAGCCCAGAATGACTTAGGCACCGCTGTGTGTGGGTCCCTGCTATTATCCTTCACTTGCTGTATGAAACCGACCCAGCAGAATAATGCAGTAATGTGCCTGTCCTATTTCTACTCTCACTGGCTTGCAGTCCCATCTACTTTATCTTTGTGTATGAAAGTGGTGAGATTTCAGCCACGATGAAGGATACACTTATATCCTACAGGCTAATTTATCCAGATATACACACAAGAGTGCTTTGACTATTTGATACCATATTATGTTGTGGGAGAAGAAATGTTATAATCCATGTTTCTAGGAGTATGACACCTTTTCTGTGTGTGAATCTGACAATGAATGATTTCCTTCTATTTTTCCTTCTACACAAGTTAAAAAACACAGCTTAGTACCTCTGAAGAGTAAGTTCGAAGGAGGATGAGGTGAGGCAATTAGGTAGAATGTCTGTTACCCACAAAATCTCCCATGTTCCTCCCAATTAGTGTAGTGGTATTTTTATCCAAAGAAGGGAGATAATGGGTGATGATAATGTTCTTCTTAGGAATATTGGCATGAGGTTTTCTTCTGATAGTTCATTTAATCCAAATAATGCCTTCCCCCAACACACACAAAAAGAATGAGATTAGTTATCTCTAAAATTTATCCCAAGTTATTTTCTCACAAGTCTGAAACAGGAAGATCTAGCTTTGAAAAATCTAATAAAATTTATTTATTTAAAAAAATCACATAGCTGACAATCTAATGAATTATATTCATGTACCTGGTGAAATCTTCAATTAATAAAAAGAGGTGGCCACTATGGGGACTAGACAAGGAAGAATCAGGAAACAAAACTATTGTGGTATTTGTACAACTGTGCCAGAGAGTAAGATAATAAATCTAGCTGACCTAAATCTTTCTGGAACTAAAAAGGGCATTCTATTGTGAAGCAATTATAGTGAATGTCTGTTCATGACCTAGAAAAAGTACCTCTCAAGAACACCCATTTCCTGTCATCATTTAACATGATTTTGGAGTTGTAGTAAATGCAACAAGACAAGAAAAATTAAATGTAAATAAAAGAGAGGAGATATTATAAACACATTTTGAGGTCCATCTTTCAAACATCTCTTTTATAAGACATTTGACCCACTGACACCACCACTGAGCCTGATTCTGACCCCACTAGTTACTGATCAGGCGTACTGAACACCTGCCATGAGAGTAGCCACCCACAGCCTGGCTAGCAGCATCTGACTTATGTGTCTTGGTTCAAAAAATAATTGCGCCAATCGTATTTGCTTCCCAGGAAAATAGAGATGATTCTTTTCACTAAAAGTGGAGAGAGATAAAGAAGCAAGGGGAACTAGAAGGAAGGGAGTTGTAAGCAGAGAAAGGCAGAGAAAAATGGGGGTGCCCCTCTGAGAAAGCAGCCCTAGTTCTTGACATCTTCCACTGTCCCTGGGAAATAAAAATCTCTGCTCAGCTTTTGGTTCTTAGATTCCTGTGAGCTCTGCTTGTAATCATTTAATAGATAGACAGTCTCTGTTTCTTGAAACTGGAAGACCCCTGAAAATCCAGGGTAGATAAAAATATTTAAAGTCCTCAGCAATTACTGAGTGCCCATGATGTGAGATTTCCTCACTTGCCCTCTCAGTAATCCAGGACATAGGAGTCACCAACACTAGGTAGCAGGGGATACAAACCACATGAAACAATACATGACCTGCTTATGGCACATGACGATGAATAATGGAGAGAGGAGAGAGAATTCAGACGCAAGCATTCTGACTCCCAAGTCCATGTTTTAAACTATCTGCAGGGCTGCTGCTTCCCTGCTGATATTGTGACAATCTGTCTGCAGAAATGAAGAGAATAAAAAAGAAAGCTATTAAAACTGCTGTTGTTCTTTGATTCTAAAATGTAATCAATTGGAATATTTAAAATCACTTTACTTATAGCAATTTACAGAAAAAACAAAACACTGAAATAATTTTATACTTTTTTCTAAGGAGGCAGTAAGACATTTTTATTCATACAATTTTATACTGCCTCCTTCTGTAAGATTTAATCTGTATTTAAGTTTAGTGATCTTCGTTTCATAGTTTAGATTTTCTTCTGAAAGATATTTGGCCATTATGTATGTCTTCATGGGGACTCATTGGTTCTGATAAGCTGCACTCATCATTTTCAGGCTTGACACTATAATTTCAAGGATTATAGAGAAGATCGGAGTTTATACTTCCAGTTTGGTCAAAATTGTGGTTTTCTTTTTTCTTTTTTTAATTAATTTTTATTGGAGTATAGTTGCTTTATTTTTTTCTTAATTTATTTACATAAGGATAAAAGTCAATGAACTTTATCTTGGAAGACATATAGAAACTTCAGACTGGTATTTAGTACCTAGTGATAATCTCTCATGATGCATGAATCTGTTACCACAACCTCTCTGAGGTGAAGAATTGCATGATCTATTGGAGACATTTAAAAACTACATACCACATTAAAGTGGTATGTAGAAGCATTGTCTGTACATACAATACAGTTTTGTTTCTATACTCTATCACCTGTAATCACTTCTCAGGCAACTGACAATTTCTGACCCAAATTTAATTTAAATTTCAGTTGCATCCAGTGCTACCAATGCAAAGAGCCCATGTGACAGCCAAATGGACTGATGTCATCTCAGCCCGGATGAAAGCAATCTGCCAGCAATGACAGCTCTGCCGGGACTCACCAACCCCCCTCCCCCACCCCCCGCCCCGTGACAGCTGTAGAGAGCACTATGGTTGACATGGATTATAAACCAGAGACATTAAAATATGAAGAAAGCATGCACTTGAAAATGATAGAAACGGTGATGAGAGAGTTCAGTAAGATGGCCAGTTGCCAAATAAATGCAGAAAAATCAATATTTTTCCTATATGTTGGCAATAAAAATCATTTTATTATTCCTCTGTGGCCATTGGGAAATGTATTGGAAATGTTTATACTGTTATAATCTTTACCCTATTATAACAATAGCCTCACGATAATGAAAATACCTTGCAATAAACTTATCAAACAACTTTCCGGAGTGATAAGAAGAGGAGCATTCCTTCTGCCAGGAATTGTGGTAAACGCGCCACATATGCCATCTCATTTAATCCCCACAAGCACCCGTGTAATAGATGTACCACTTATGAGAAAAATGCAAAATATGAGGCTTAGAAAGGAGTTCATAAGGTTCAGAAGATCATATTAAGAGGTGAAACTGAGATAGTTTGTAAGTTGCCGTACTCACTGGGTCTTGAACCTCAAATCTACATCTCTCTAATTCTCAAGTTCCAATAAATTCCCCATAATTATGTTGTTTCAAGAAAAGTATTTTATCTCAGAGAAAGTGCCCAGAATAATTTTTTTCCAAAGTTAACAAAGGGCTCTCTTATTTGCTGGAATTTTTATTTCTTATTTAATTGGACACTTTAGCCATGATAAGGAAAATAATAAAAGTAGATGAAATTTTATTTCAATATTTTTCAAATACTCCTCTGAAAAATATTAGAACCATTAGAACTTTCTGACACCATAAGCCAGAATCAAAACCTCTGAGGAACTTTTACGTTTTTCTGTCCTCAAATTAAGGAGGGCTCCAGTTACAGCCTTAAAAAGGATCTGAATTGGTCCACCCATCTCAAATCTCTGTGGCTACACATAACAAAGGCACCAAAACAACACCAAATGGTATGTGTCCAGCAAAAATGAAGTCTTTAAGTCAAGATAATGCAAAATTTCAAAGCACAGAAAAGTGACAAGGTGATGAGCAAAAAGTTTTCTTAAATTAGATAGGTTCTAGGGACTGTCTGCACTTGTTTTTTTCCGGTTTTAATGAGAAAGCCCATTAAAACTTTGATGTCAGCACTGTTGGTTTTCTACATTTTATTTCTCAATTGCAGCCCATTCTTGAAATGTGGATTATTGAATTACATATTTACCAAACTGGATTTGAAAGCAAAACTATGTAAAACAAAAACACTATTGAGTTAATAACCTAATAAGCAGTGACATGTTACCTTGAGGGGTTTGTGGGAGAGACAAACGTTTTATCCACCTGCTCATGAGTCATCATGGACCTTATCCAAGTTAAATCTTGGCAATATTGCCTCTTTTTAACCTTATTCATTACCACATTTGGCAATTACTAAAGTGATTATAAATAAGTGATTTCCTGTAGACCTTGGAATCACCATAAGCAGAGCATCAACATTACCTTTAAAAATAAATTAAACTAAGGAGTCACTATTTTCGCCAGACCACAAGCTCTGATCATGCTACTGGGAAAGGCTTTATAAAGTTGGAATTCTCTGCTACCACGTTTAACTCACCACCCTCCTCTTAGGATGCCACTGGGGGCTTCTTGTCCAGACAGCCCCGAGAGCCAAGTCCCTTGGAAATCAGTGAAAGCTGCAGGCTTGCTTGTGATCTGCTGAATGAGAAGGAAGCTGGGAAAAAGAACATTGACAAAGGCACACGTGAACTACTTAACGCAGCAAAGGTGGTGGCGAGGTTGGGACTCAGAGTTACAGCTGTCACAGTCCCTGTTGCCGAGGTACCTTCTGACGGTACTGGTGTGGCTAGAGTATCACCACAGTGTTATTTCACAGAACACATGACACTCTCCAGCGCTTTACTGTGGATCCTGTTTTCCATGAACTTCTGGGTTGTGATCCAGTCCGTAGGGGACAGGGTTCCACAGCATAAAATGCTGTCCCACAGATGCTATTGTTGAAACCCTCTGAGAGAAATAACCAAGGCTGCTCTGTTTAATGCTGATACCACCTTCAGATGATCATTTAATGCCCCTAGTCAATGGCATTGCTTATGCACATGACTCTACATGCCTCCCAGAGTAAAATCAGGAGTCATTTATTCATTCAGCACATTTTTAGGAAGCACCTACTGGATGCAAAGCAGTGCCCTAGACACGTTGGTTGTATCATGAACGGAAGAGACAAAGATCCCAACGTCATCCAACTTACTTTCTGGTGAGAGAGACGGTTCATAATCAAAAAACACTAAACAAGTAAATTATACAGTATGTTAGAAGGTGATAAGTGCTCAGACAAAAAGAAAAAAATAGAGTGGAAAAGGATTTGGAAATATGAGAGCTTGGTGAAGTAGGGAGGTTTGGACAGATCTCATGTTTGTAGAATAAGAAATCAAATTTTTAAAAAACATAACTAACAGGCAAAGCATCAAGATTTTAGATACTACGTAATGCAAAACTAAAATCTGGCTCTGTCCATCTCATCCCTGTGGCCAGCCTCTGCCTCCCGCCCCTGGAAAGTCCTGGTTTCATGACCGTTGCACAAACAGGCAAAGAGGGCTGGCTTCCATTCCATCTCCATGGGCACCTGCTCTGCTGCCTTCACATAATTCTTAGGAGGCAACTTCAGGTCGATGTCATTTAAGGAGAGTGAGAATCCAGACAGCACACACGGGAACCACCACAGAGATAACAGCTGCCCTTTGAGGAAAACTCAGATGACAGTAGCAGGGATTCCACATGAAAGTCAGACACTCGACAGGTTTTTATGTCTCTAATAAAGCAGAATTTTCAAATTGCATCTCCAAGTAAAGGGATGCTCTATAAGTATTTTAGAAAAAAATGCAATCAAAGTCGTCTGTTTCTTTCATAGTGACAAATCTTGCACAAATTCATGATATATGTGTGTGTGTGTGTGTGTGTGTGTGTGTGTGTGTGTGTGTGTGTAGAGCAACTAAAATTGCATTAAAAAGATAAATTCCAGTTAATTCATGTGGAATGGGCAGCAAGAGAATTAGTCCATTCAGGCTGCTGTTAAAAAATACTACAGATGGGGTGGCTTAGAAAAGACATTTATTCCTCATAGTTTTGGAGGCTGAAAATCCAAGGTCAAGGTGCAGGCAGATTCCTTGTCTGGTGAGAGCCCACTTCCTGGTTCACAGACAGCGTCTTCTCACTCTGTCCTCACATGCAGGAAGGGGTGACGGGCTCTCTGGGGTCTCTCCTATAAGGACACTAATCCCATCATGAGGGCTCCACCCCCATGACCTCATCACCCCCCAAAGGCCCCACCTTCTGACACCATCGCTTGGGAGCTAGGTTTCCACATATGAATTTTTGGGGTGACACAAACATTCAGTCTATAGTGATAGGATATATTTTTCTGAACCTGCGATAAATAAATAATAGCCTTTGGAATAAAAGGACCTTTAGTAGAGTTGGCTGAGGGTTGCGCTTGACCGGGGATTGAAGGATTTGAGCAGTGACAAGGTAAGGACAACCTTGGGGGGGCAGAATTCCTTGTGTCAAAAATGAAGAGCTGCTCGCCTGTTGACAGATGACAAATTTGGGTCCCCCAGTGGTTGCTCGAGGTCGACCTGTGCAAAGTCACAAATTGAGTGAGTGCGGAGCCGTCGAGGGGTCGAGCGGGCCCTGGGCTTCGGGGAGGCTGGGGCTGAGCTGCTCTCTGCAGGTTCATCCAGTCATCTGGGGGAGGGCCAGGAGTCCACGAGGACTGGGCTGGACTGTCTGTTACTCAGGGCACAGCCAGCAGCAAGGGCCTCACGCCCCCACAGGTTCTTCCTGCCCTCACTTTCCATGAGGGGGATGCAAGGTGGTCCCGATGGGTGCTGCACATGTGGGGTTCTACATCACTGTTGATGAGCCCCCCAGTCTTGTTCGGGGGGCTGCTGGCAAACCTGCCCATCCTACCCTCTGGAGAGACGTGCTCTCTGGTAGCCAGGAGGGTAAATAAAGCTCTTCTGGGGACGGGAGGGGAGGGGAGGGGAGGAGAGGAGAGCAGGTGGCCTTTGTGTGAGGTTACAAATGTGCCCCGACCCCTACCCCTGCTAGACTTCTGGCAAGTTTTCCCATTCCTTTAGCCATGCTGATCTATCTGACCAGAAAAAGGGGCCAAATCCACTTGGCTTGTCCCATGCAGCGTTTAACTAAGGTACAACGAAGGTACAAGGGCAAAGCTGTGGACGTTCAAGGTCATAGACGGACTTTGCATGGACTATAAAAAGGGCTCAAAGATGTCTGTTGAACTGAACTGGTATTTTACTTTGTGAGAGGGAGGTACACATATCGTTTAATTGATCCTACTTACTTAACATGAAGTTTTTATGAAAATTGAACTTGGCCCATATTTCACAACTTCATATGGATTATCTTAACCTACTTATCCAGTGATTATTTCTATTGCACTTCTTCAGGCTGGCTTTGAGGAAGGCAAGGTCTACAGTGTCATTCCGCATATACTGACTGAGTTTGCAATGCGCTGGGCATAGAAGCCATGTGAGGTCCTCAAACCCCCAGCTCAGGGTTTACATACAGACACAAAGGCCACACAAAGGCCTCAAGACAGCAGATTCTAACACGAGTCAATCGCGCCTCAAAAACCTCCTGCAAGTCTGCCCTTCTCTCTATCTTCAGTACATTTTCATCCTTCTCACCTGAGCGACACTCCCCTTACTCCACTACCTTTATCTACACAAATCCTTCCTGATTCGGCTTAGAGGTCTCCTGAATGTCTGTCCATCGCTTTGAAGATAAAACTCTCTCACAGGACACCACAAGCCCGGCTGCTCAGCTTCCCTGCACCGCCCACCGCCTGGCTTCCTCTCTCTCATCTCCCTTCCCTTTTCCCGTCTGGAAGTGTATCCTGCTATCTCATGTCTCTGGGCTTTGCACTTTTCCTCTGCCCAGAATATTCCTGTTTCTCCTTAAAGGCTGGGGAGGTTCCTTCCCTCAGTTCACGACAGTTGAAATGTCTTGACTCTTTCCAAGACCCTTTTGAAATGATGTTCTTTTGTGCTCATCGTACCTTAAACTTGCTTACAAACTGCACCTCTATGTATTATAACTATTTTTAAAAGTTCGATTCCTTTCCTAGAATGTGCGCTTAAGTGAAAGCCCACCTCAACATGGCTATGAAGTGGAGAGACTCCTTTTATAAGACACTGTGTCTGTGGTTTCCCTGTTCCTGCAGGGAGTCCATTTCCCACTGGACACGAGAGGGTCTCCGTAATACTCCAAACAAGATTTTATTGAACTTCCGGTGATGTTCCCTACCTCACAAGGTAGCCTCTCCCATTGCTGGAAACTCTGAATATCAGGAAGTGTTTATCTATGATTAAATTAAGCTTCCTTGTCATTTCTACTCAGTGGTTCAGTTCTACAGTCTAGACCTACATAGATGATGTGGAAAAGCCAGTTTCATTGTAGTAAGGACGCCATCCTCTTCTTTAGAGTCTCCACTTTTCTAGACCGTATAATCATGGTACTCTGGGCTATTTGTCCAATGGCAGTTTTCCCAGAGCATTTTTATGTGGTTTGCCAGGCTTCTTCAAGATTTGAAGATTGGCAATATCTATCATTAAAAGCTGCTTTCTGGAAATAATATAAATGTGGCCTGAGTTGGGCACAGGAACTGATAGTACCCTGCACATATATAATGTTTTACGTCTTTTCATCCATTCGAGAAGAATTTATGGTGTGCCAATCAAATGCTTGGCATTCCTTTGGGTGCTGGCGACACATAAGGCAATCTTGGCCTTCTAAAAGCTCACGACCACACAGAGAGCAATTTTCCTCCAAAACCACTAGAACTGATAGTTCTGTCTCTGGTCTGTTAGCTCAAGGGAGGAGTTTCTCCTTTTTCATATGCTCATCTTTCATACATTGAACAAATTATGTAGAAACAAATTCATGTCTGATTTTTCACTTAGCGTGACTGTTGTTCCAGCCAGGCCTCTTTCGTGTCTCAGGACTTCAGGCAGTAGAGACACACTTAGGCTTGTCCAGAAGAAGCAGGTGTTACACGATCAGGACCCAGAGTCCCCGAGCAGAGGGGACGTCGGGGCCAAGATGCTTCCCTTCCTGCTCCATCCTCGTCTCTCAACATTTTACTCATTGTCTTTATAACTATTAATTATAATTGCTACATACCATTCCCGCAAGAGCTTACTTATCTTTGCTTTATTAACCCGTCCCCTTTCTCCACCAGATAGTTAAAATATTTCAGTTTTCTTAAAGCAAACTTTGTTGTATTGTTTTCTCTCTCTCTCTCTCTCATACATATATACATATATATTATGTATACATATATATTAGATATGTAATGGGTATATAGATATGCAGAGATATAGATAGATGTATCCATCCATATAGGGAGATCTATGTATTTTTTCATCAGTAGACATACAGCTGTCTATATATTGGGTATCTATCTATTATACATCTATTATAAAGAGAGATCTATATCTAAAGATATAGGTACATATAATATGTAATCTATCTATCTATCTCTATATGTATCTATATCTATCTATCTAGCGAGAGAGGAGTTCGTGCATTTGATTATGAGATTCCTAAAAGAGAGCCATAGATTGGCAAGTTTAGATGGGGTAAAAAAGCAGAGAAATGGTCACCCCACTTTTAAATGATCTAGAATGTCTTGGCTGAGAACAAAGCCATTTGAGAAACATGATAACGATGGAAGGAAAAGGAAGGGCAGTTTAGGTAAGCAGAGCAGCCTCAGGATTTTTTGAGGCTCAAACAAAAAATAAAAGGCTGAGATGAGTCAGGTAAGAGGCAGGTAATGAGTGAGGGACAATTAGAGAACGAGGATTAGGGAGGAAAGAAGGTTATTTGGGGACAGAAAACAGATGGCTTTGAAACAGAAAGTAGGGAATTGGGGAAGTAAAAATAGAAACTCATGGGAGCTTGACGACCAGGGACAAGGTTTTGTAGCAGCGGGGAACGAGGAAAGCTTGGACCGCAGCGACCTTGGGCCGCGAGGAAAGGAGAACGTTGATCTGAATGAAGAGGGAGGCGGGAGAAAAGCAAACAGGAGTCATACGAACTTAGAGGGGACACGTCTGCCACAAGATCAGAAATGCCAAAGTGGTCCAACTGTACCAGAGTCAGGAAGACGGTTGAATTTTCAAATCCATGAAAAGTTTTGCTTAAGGCTTGGCTGCATGGTGAATAATGCCCAGCGTGGGGCAGTTTACAATAAGGGAAGTGGTAGCAGGAGAGGAACAGCTTCGTCCACATGCCATTCTTCCCCAGTCACCTGTGCAGTGTCCTACTGTCGGCCAGCACTCTGTCCCCATCCTCCCAGCCTCCACACCTCTGTGCATCCTGCCCCTTCTCTCCATGTGGGTAGCCTGGAAGAATGCCTCCTTTTCTAGGATGGAATCACACAACGCTGAAGATTTTATGAAAATCTTCATAAAACATTAGTCTCCAGAAAAGACCGATAGTTGGAAGGAGTGCCAGTGACAGTTCTGTGTTCTGTTTGCATATCCCTCAATGCCTAGCACATGGCCAAACACTAACACACAAAAAATATTTGTCAAATCATCTGAATTGTCCAGTTCCAGATGTTACTTGATTTATAAACATTGGTAAGTCTCAGGCTGACGTGAATGGATGCATTTTTCATTTCCATGAATTTTTATAGCATCATTAAATCTAATGAAGGAAGTGACATTGTTAAGGGCCTTGGTTATAGGAGGAAGACGAGGGACCACACCCCTCCAGGGAATATTTCAAAGCCAGCTATTTCTGTATATCAAGTTCATGCATTTTACTGCATAAAATTTAAAACTACAAGTAAGACTTCACCTGCGCCATCATCTCAAATGAAGATCAGGTTTGTTGCCAGTCTTGGACTCACAGCACACGAGGCAGAGCTCAGGAAACACAGAAGTGAGGGCTTTGGGGTGACACAGAGCAGAAGACAAACCCTAGCTATACCCCTCCCTGCGTGAGGATAGGGTAATTATTGATTCCCTCTGAAACTCGGTTTCAGTGTTTCTCAAGTTGAAAAAGGAGTAAATAACATCAAACCTGTGACGCTATTGCAACTCACTTAACCAGTTTTCTGGAAACCATGTACAAGATCTAGTAAAAAATGGATAATGAAATTTCAAATTCATACCAAGTGCTTAAAATTAACCACCTATTACTCTTAAAATACCATCTTTCTCGTCTCAATTCTTTGTATTTTATTTTTAGAGCAAGAATCCATGGAAAGTGTTCTCACAGTATCTGGCATATAGAAAACGCTTAATAAGTGTATTATGGTGATCTCTTCTGCTGTAGATAGTGGGAAAAGCTGGGTTACTTCTGAAGGCATATCCTAAATCTGCATTCCCTTCAAGGATATCTGACCAATAAGACATTTTTAATTAATATAATTTCTTCTTTAAGCCAATGTATTTTTCTGTTCTTTCTTTTCTTCATGACATGGTGCTAATAGAATGATAAAGAAACATAAGAGAAAAGAATTATTAGCTTTGAAAAACATAAGCCCTAAATTCACTAACTTACCCAAATCTCTACTTCTTATTTCATTAATTATTCAACAAATGAGCCAAGAGGCTTGCAAATTAATTGGGAGAAGTAAACCAACAAACATGAAAGCCAAAGAAATTTAAGAAATTCAAGTAACATTTGCATTGCTCTGTTGTCTAAAAAGTTTTCAAGCAACCAAATATTTAGTGATGATAAAGTGCAAAACTGTCACATTATAAGCAATTGGCGAACCTTAGCTGTCCTAGGAGAATTTTCTTTTGTGACCATAACATCTCGTAATTGTGGATAGACACAGCAAAATGTCAGCCCAGCCCACATCTACGAAAGCTCTCGAAATGATTGATGAAGTGTCCAGGGAAAAGCCAAGAGAGTGAAAGATGATCATTGCACATCCCTGCGCTGGCAAGAGCCCCCATGTTTATCTAAGCCAGTGGCTCCCATGCTACCAATGACACCAAAATACACCAAGAGCTGTGAAGATCTGAGAAGGTGCCGGGCAAGTTAGCAACCTCAGAGTTCTCGGGCTGGAGCTGAGCTCATCTCACCCCATGGCCCCAAACCTCCAGGACACCATGCTCCTCTCCATGCCCAGCTCTTAGAACTCCCGATGGCAGAGTGAGAAGGGCCCCTTAAGTGTGCCAGGAGCATGCACTTCAAAATCACACAGCCCACCCCAGTCCTACTCTCCTGTCAAGGCTCTGGGGCTTATCTCTTGGCCCTCTGCCTGGAGAATGTTGTGAATTCCCATAAAGATATATCAACACAAGATATCAGCATTTGCTACTCCGGAGGCATCTGCGATTTGTCAGCTGCCATTCCATGCCAGTTTCTCATCTGGATGTCAACGGCAAATGACTGCGGCAGCTTCTAAAACCAAGATTCCAGGGTCAGTGACAAAATCTGCACTGCTGGCCAGTTTCTTGCCTCCGTGCTCAGCCACTCCACCTTGTACCAGCAAAAGCTCACTCAACTTGGACTCACATGCCTGGATGGGGCACTACCTCGATTTTCAAGCCCTATCACTACTGTTGATAGTAAGAATAGTAGTGATATTCTTAAATAGTAATAATGATGAGGTTCATATCACTATTGTTCCTTAACATCCTTTGCCCTGTCTGTAGTAGTTTTGATTTCCATCTCACAAAAGCCGTCAAACACGCTTAGAAAAGTACAGAAGCCACAGGGAGAGTCACAGGGGAAAAGGTATTCAGAGAGACATGCTTGTCTAGACTGAAGAAGGTCCTCCTAAACTCTCCTTTCTCCACCAGGCCTTTGATCCACTGATGGGAAAGTTGATTCTAAAAGGTCCATTTTCATCCCGCCCAGGCCCCCATGTAGACTAATGGTCAATAATCAAGGATGTTAAAAAAAGTAGGTGAGGGGGCATGTTAACTTCGGCATGATTATTGTTCTGAGCCAAAGCCCATGTGACCCAGGGTCTGGGATGGGAAAACTCAGAGTGAAAGACATACGGAGAACAGAGCTAAATGATGAAGCAAAATAACAGGACAGTATCTCTCAACACAGACTACAAACATCAAAATGTGCCTGGTTTTCATCTCAGAGCACTGAGAGCTGGGGTGGACTTCGTCAAGTTCTGTACATTTTTCTGTATTTTCCAAATTTCCTATAATAAATAAGCACTGGAAAATTCTTATTTTGAAAATATTTGTTTTTTTAAAGTAAAGATATGTGAAGAGATTCCATCTAAACTGAAGTTTTAATGGGAACATAAAATTTGAAATGGAAATTAGAATAATTGATCCATGACAATTTACTTTAAATGTTTTCTAGAAACAGTATAAAACATCTATTCAAAAAATGGATAATGAAACTTCTAATTCACAGCCAAATGTTTAAAATTAACCAAATACTACTCTGAAAAATATCATCTTTCTAGCCTTAGGTTTTTGTCTGTTGTATTTTTAAAACAAGATTTCTGGTTTTGTTTTCTGTCTACTACTTAAGTGGAAATAAAATATAGTTAATCATGATGAAAATGCAAACACATTAGATCTTAAAGATAGAATTTGCATCACACAAACCTCCTTAATGTGAAAATTAGGATGCAGGGGACCAGAGACCTGCCCGATTTCCAAGTCGAGGACCATAGTTCACTCTGTGGCTCTTGACCTAAGTCGTGCAACACTTCTGGCTCCAAATCTCGAGGTTTCTTTCTATGCAGTGGTCACCGATGAAGATCCTAAAGGCTCTGGGATGAGACAGGATCAGGTCTACTCCTTAAATGCCTCTTAAAAACACCATGAATGATGGGCAGGTGGACCCACACAGCCACAAATGCACACCCACAGCACACACAAAAGCTCTCACCTCATACTCTAAGAATTCATTATTAAGACTACATGTTATTTGGAAAATGGAAATAAATGCAAATTTTCCAGAAATGTAATTTTAACTAGAGGGAAATCTGATCTTGAAGTCATAAGGAGCATGGAGATGTCCTTTAAAAGATTTAACACTCTTCTAAAGCAGAGTGGAGAGAATCCACAGGGACCACTCCTGAGGCTTATTTTCTGCCTCTTGTCTGCCCAGTTGGATGCTAAATACACATCCCTTCTGGTGGTCTGTCTGATATGGGGGAGAAACTGGACAAAGGTGATATTCAAGCCTGGCTCCACCCACAGAGTTGTGTGCTCCTGGACACATCACCTGTCTAAACCAAAATTTCTGAAAAATGAGGGTAATATTATGTATCTTACTATTTTATTGTAAAAATGATACATAAGAGATAAATACAGACTTTTATGGGCTGAATTGTGTCCCCTAAAATTCCTATGTTGAGACTCTAATCCCCTAGTACCTCAGAATGTGACCATGTTTGGAGATGGGGTCTTTAAAAAATAATTTAGAGTGCGGTCATGTGGGTGGGGCCCTGATCCAATATGACTGGTGCCCTTATAAGAAGAGATCAGGACACAAATACCCACAGAAAGACAACCACGTGAAGATGCAGGAAAAGGTGGTGTCTACACACCTAGGAGAGAGGTCTCAGGAGGAATCAGCCCTGCCTACACCAAGATCTCAAACTTCTAACTTCTAGAACTGTGAGAAATAAATGTCTGTTATTTAAGGCCCTGTCTGTGATATGTGTTATGGCAGCCCGAGCAAACTAACACATAGCCTTAAACAGAGTACGTGCTCAACATTTACAGATGTTATCTTAATATTTACTATTACCACCTCTACATCAGTACAGAAGGGCATGGGCCCTGAAATATATGTTTAACGAGCAGAGGTGAGAGACCTATGCCCCTCACATCATAACTTATTTTATTCACTTCCTGTTTATTCCATCGTTGCAAAGGGTGTCACATTTAAACGTTTCCTGTTTTTGCAGAAATCTTATTATTATTATCTACAGAGGTATTTTTCTTCAACTTTATTTTTCTCTTTTAGTGAGGAAGGAAGTAAAATTGAACAAGGAAGACAAATATCAATCACAAATTGTATAAGAATCTGAGCCAACAGATAAGCAAATCAACTATATCATAAAAGCATAAACTCAGCACGTGAGCTCTCGAGGACTGACTCAGAGCTTTCAGAGGCTTGCTGTTCCAAGACCTTAGTAAATCATTTCCCGCCGCGATGAACTTCGGCTTCCTCATCTCTAAATTACAGAGTATGGTTCAGTCTCTAAAATCCCTTCAATCTCTCATTCATGACTCAGTATTTAAGTCTTCACTTAAAACAACAAAATTAAAATATCAGCTGGTATTTCTGGTGCTCCAGTGGTGACCACACCCAAAAGGAAGCTCAAAGACCGGACAGAGTTAAACACAGAAGATGGACTGTCGGCGACTCTTTAACCTTACGGTGCTCGAGTGCTGTGGGAAAAAAATGTGTTATTTAATGATCAATTTCCAAAGTGGAAAGAATGCATATAATATCATCATTTCTATAGCTGTTCTGAGACCTTTATCAAAGTTTATCATAGGACTTCACTCACCATCAGAGTTTCATACAGAAAGATGGCTTCTCATTTAGAAAATACCCTTCCTGACCAATGAACTCTCCCAGTTAAATAGATATAAAATGCATGGAAATGTATACAGATGTATGTGTATAAATACATACATCTTTACACATAAATATATGTATAGGTCTACGCACACAGCTGGTATGTACTATATTAAGATCAGCATATCACAGACAACTAGATATTATCAGCAGCGTGAGACAAATTATATATAAATAAATATATATTAAAATAATATAATATATGGCAAATATACATACGAATGAATCTGGGTTAAAATCCAGACTCCCCTACTTAATATGTACATGCAATTAGATAATTTTCTTACATTTATACTTATGTATAAGAAAATAATCAACACTGCTTAACTCACAGATTTTTGTAAAAAATAATTCTGTTTGTATAGATATAGTGTTTTCCTTCATTAGCCTATGAGATCTATTAATACTAGAAAGTAAGGAATTCATTCTCTTCCTCTTTGTTCTACAAAATGGGCTCACAGTCAATTATCTCAGAAACATTTTTTCTTTCTCTTTTGTTCTCCGTCTCTTTCTCCATCATTCTCATCACCCCAACATCTACCTCCCTTTTGGCAATAGGGTGGTTTTACATACCTGCAGTGTCCAATAAAATAGCCACTAGCCGCATGCGGCTATTTAAATTCATTAAAATTAAATGAAATACTAAAATTCAGATTTTTCATTCCTACTGTGTCCTGTGGAAAGTGCAGGCATGGGACGTTTTCTTTAGCGCAGAAAGTTCTACCTCACAGCCCTGTTCTAGCCTGTTCTAGATTTTTGGTAGGAATGGGTTGAATATTAAATAAAGAAGTTATTTTACTGTACACAAGCAGCTGAATTACCCCCTGAACTATGAGACTTGCTTCTTAGATTCTAGATAGTGTTACCTCGGTAGTTGTAACTGCACATCTATGTCTGGGTTCTACTACAATCATTCCAAAATCAGTTTAGGTCAGCCTTGAGATGTGCATTCCAAAATGTGCAGTCCAGGCCAGAGTCTGTAAATGGAAAGGTAGGAGCCAGGACAGGAGAAGTAGTATTACTGCTCCACTTAGCACCATTCAACCAGCCAGTGAAGTACTATGTTCATTCCTGAACAGCACACGCTGACCAGAAGCCTGACTCTGAAACGTGTCCAGGGAAAAACAGGACAAGGAGGGGACAGGGAACAGGGCCAACAGGGATGGCTAAAGAAAATCCCAGCTTTTGATCTAGGAAAGAGAAGATTTAGAGGCACACGATCTGTGCCTTAAGATAACAGACAGGTCATCATGACAACGATGGGTCAGGCTTGTTCTGGGGCCACAAAACAGAACTGGGGGTCATGGCTCAGGTAGTAGAAAATAGATTTTCTGGCTAATACAAGAAAGCACTTTCTATAATGGGTAGAGTTACCTGAAAATGAAATTAAATTCCTCCAGAAGGCCTCAAGTTCTTCGTAAGAACACTTCAGTTGAGATGGACAGTCAATTGTTAGGCATATGATGTAGGAGATTTGAGCCTCAGACTTATCTGTGTAAAGATTAATAACTCAATATCACCTCAAGGTCTCCTGGGGTCTATATCGTCCAGAAAAACACTTGCTATGTCTAAATATTAAACCTGGTCACATCGTTGAAACCTTACATGTTTTCTCCAATGCAGCTCAAAACCTAAAAGCATAAATATCTTTCTAACATATGAAGTCACCAAGGGGCTAGGTTTGTCCCAAGAACACAGCAGGAGCTCAGGAAATAATTACTAGTAAAGGGCCATCATTTCAGAGAATTTGTATTCATGAGAGCTGTTCCTTCTCAAGTCACCCTAAATAAAGGAAGGGGGAGGGGGATGAAAGGGGAGTAAAAAAACCAAAACACCTTTATACACCCAGAGAAAATGGAGAATAAACACAGAAAGTAGCACTAAAATCAGAGAGGTTTTTATGACGGAAAATCCAGTCAAGCAGTTTCTTGCCGAAAGCACTTGTGTTGCTTCTCTTTTGCCTCAGAATAAAGTTCAAATGCCTTTGCATGCCTTCTGCTGACTGGCCTTTCATGACCTGGTCCTGTTTCCTCTCCAGCCCCCTCTCTCCTGAATCCTGCTTTGCCAGCTAAGCACTGACTGTTTCAGTTTCTGCTTCACGGGCCTTGACCTGTCCAGCCTCTTGACCTGGAGCACGTTGGTGCCTCCGCCAGAAACACACTTTCCCCACCTGCTCTGCCCCTGCAGCATCCCTGCGCTTTAGATGTGGCTTATGTTGTTCGTACCCAAAGGAGTATCTTGTGATTCCCCCAACCATCTGTAGACGGGGCTCGGGGCCTGGTTAGTGGTTGATGACAGTGTTGGATATACTGTAGATGGGTTTGAACAGGATGTAAGCTCACACATCAAAGCCCCAAACTAACAACCCCAAGAGCCATCAACTTGTTACTAGACAGGCAACCTGGGGTACAACTCGCATAGAAACCCAGCTTCTTACATATGCAACCACCTGGATGAATCTCAAGTACGTTTTTTTATAGAAAGGAGCTGGACAAAAATATCCATATTGCATGATTCTGTTTATATGAAATCTAAATGCAGGAGAAACTAAGTTGATAAAATCAGATTTTGAGGTGTGTGGTGGAGGTGTTTGGAAGGGTCACAGGCGAGAGCTTTCTGGGGAAGCTAAACTTTCGTCTTATTTGGGGTTTTGAAATATGCAATTGTCAAAACTCACCTAATAGGACACTTAGAAAGAAATTAATATTGATTTTTACAGTATTTGTGTTTCTCTATGCTTCTCCTCCCATGCCAGCCTCATAATGTATTTGCTCTCTGTGTGGAGACTTCTGGAATCCATAGCTGTGGCTTTTGCAAGCAGCTCTTTCTGGCAATGTGTCCTCTGAAACTACCCCTCTCACTTCACTTCTGGTGCAGCTCCCAGACCAACACCCATCAGGGTTCAAAGCTGATCTGCATCGCTATGGATTGAATGTTTATGTCTCCCCAAAATTCTTGTGTTCAAACTTAGCCCCAATGTGATGGTGCTGGGAGGTGGGTCCTTTGGAAGGTGATGAGGTCATGAGGGTGGAGACCCCATGACGAGATCGGTGTCCTTATAAAGGAGACCCCAGAGGGCTCCCTTGCCCTTTCCTCCAGGTGAGGACACAGTGAGAAGCTGCCATCTATGAACCAAGAAGTGGGTCCTCATCAGACACTGGGTCTGCTAGTGCCTTGACCTTGGACTTCCAACCTCCAGAACCGTGAGAAATGCATGCCTTGTTTGAGTTCCCAGCTCATGGTGCTTGTACAGCAGCCTGCACGGGCTGAAGCAGGCGCCACACTCAAAGAACGCCCCAGTCACCTACTGAGCCTTCCACTCACCATACTTTTGGGGACAGTGATTTCCAGTTCCAATTAAGGAAATGATTCCACGTACTATGAGATTGCATTTGCGAAATAATTGGAGTGTTGACTCCCATTGGCCCCTCTGAGTTGTGCTTTATCTCTTTTGCCTGAGTCTGTGTCTGGGCTCTTGCTCAGTGTTCATTCACTACAAGGGAATCACCAAGTGCAGGTGACCTGTCTCTCCTGGGCTGGATGTGGCTAAATATAAACAGGAAGGGAAGAAGATGATAGGTAGAAATTAGATAGATAGATAGATAGATAGATAGATGATAGGTAAATCAAGATAGAGAGATAGACAGATAGAGAATACATGGATGGAAGATGTGTAGAGGCAAAAGCTCAGTCCCTCCTAGTGTGTCCTTCTGCCTCTTCCTCACCAAAGCATAAAAACTCATAAGCTTCACAGGCCCGAGGAAGAAAGCTTGATATTGCACAGTTTCCCAAGGAGCTATAAGAAAACTGGATCAACTAAACAAGTACTAACAACAAGCCAATGTCTCCCAGCCAACACAGACGCCTCAACATTTTAGCCAAATCAGTGAGGTTTAAGTAACCCTTTAAAAATCTTCAGATAGAGAATTTTAGAGGAAAACCGCACCCTGTGGAGGCAGTCAGCCTACTGCCATTCATTTATGAAGGAGACACACCTCCTACAAAGAATCGCTCTCAACCATATTTAAGGAAAAGGAAGAATGAGGCATAAATACATATGGTGTTGTTTACCAATCGAGAATTCAGGGACCTGGTGGTTGTAATGATTTTACATCCTTGAATAATTCTTATTGTGAATGAGCTGGTGGGGGGTCCAGCCCTAAATGTTGAAGGGATTCAAAGAGAGAAAAGCATCAGGTGAGGTAAGATGCTCAGCCCACCTTTGCTGGCTGCGAGTAAAGGAAATCTCACTCAAGGAGCTTAGGTAAAAAGGAAGAACAGGAGGCCTCTGTGACTCCCACCCTCCTGGGAAGGGTGATGTCTCGGGTCTTTGACTAGATTCAGAACAGGAAACACTCCTGTCTTGTTTCCTCTAAGTGCTTTCTTCAGAGGGTGACCAGATGGCCACTGGCAGGGTTGGTCTTTATTCTTTTCACAATTAGAAAGTCTAGTGTTCCCAATAATTCTGCAGTAGCCCCAAGACTGGCCTTGAATGACCCCTGAGGGCCATGGGCTCATGTGAGAATGAGAGACTGAGGACCAGAAAGCAGATTGCCACGACTGCGGGCAGCTTCCCTGGGTCTTGAGGCCAATCAACCTCAGCAAAACCTGTGGACCGGCAAGAGGCAGTTCCTATAAAAGGCACATTCTGTCACCAGAACAATGGCGGGTAGACAGACAAAACCGAAAGCCGCCAGAGAAGCTGGGACGTGGGACGTCATCTCTCCTTGTGTTGACATGGAAATGGTCAGCATGCATTTTGCTAATTTCGGAAACAACAGCAGCAAGAAAACAGGAAGCCGCTGAGCCATCACTGGGCCTCTGGGGTCGCCCCTCCTGCTTGGGGGCAGGACAGAGGAGACAGCATTGAATTCACCAAATTTCATAATATGTTGAGCCTAGAGGTGCACTTAGTTCAAAGATAACCCTTTCTTTTTTGGTATCGTGACTCGGAGGGGACTTGGGAGGTGAGGAGGGAGCAGGGCCATCCCAGGAATCTCAGCCCGGAAGGTGCCCTTTCCTTTAACCTCTGCCTGTTCAAGGTCATCTGATAAAGTGACTTTGGAGCCAGGTGGAGGTTGGTTCAAATCTGACTCTGCCGCTTAGACGCCACGTGATCTCCGAGAAGCCACTTGCTCTGATCTTCCCCACTGCTTGCCTGCAGGACTGTTTGAGGTGAGAGTTCAGTTATGATGGATACATGACGTCCACACACCAGGTGCTGAAGACCTGCTGGTTTCCTTCCATGGCTGTTTCATCCTTGCTGTCAGTGAGATTCTCAGGGTAAGAAGAAATGCGAAGGGATATATGTCTATCAAGGCCAAGACACTCCTGTAAAAAGAATAGTTTTAGAATAGTTCTTACAAATTAACTAATGTTTTTATATGCCTACTCTATGCCACTTAACGCTCTAAACACTTTACATATATTAATGCACATAAGCCTCACAGAAATACTATAAGGTAGATACTCTCACTATCTCCCTTTTGCACCCGAATAAACTGAACTCCAGAGAGGTAAAGTGATTTGCCCAAGGTCACACAGCCAGTAGGGGTAGAGCTGAGATTCAAATTCAGGCAGTCAGGCTCCAGAGTCTAAGGTCCTCAACACAATTCCATGCTGCCTTGAGACCAATTACATAATTTTTTTCAAATTCTTTTTATCTTTTTAAAAAATCATGACTACATCAAAATTGCTTCTGGTGCTTTATAAATTATAATGCAGTGATAGTTAAGTATTGACTTTCCTTGTGAGATGTTTGTATTTCTTTGTCATTGATGAAGTTCTCCTGATTATAAACACTGTTAATGGTTCCAATGAAGGAGTTGAATCCAACCTTCCACGGGACACAAAGAATCTCTCCAACCTACATATTTTTACGTGTCTTTTGTGATGGGAACAAAGTGTGTCTGGGGACTACAGAGAATTGATTATTACCGGAGAGGTCATCTAGAAAGAGATAGAGGTAAAACAAAAGGGTTTTGGTAAAGCAAATGAAAACATCTGTCAGTGATGGAATAGGACTGAATTGCCTGTAGTCATCGGCTGCTGTGGACCCACACGCCTAGAACAGAAGTTAGAGAAGTGACCGCACGGCAGGGCTTGAGTCATGGCCCAGAACACAACCAGGGGATGCAGAGGCCCAAAGCATATCAAATCCACATCCCGGAGAGAGCGTCCCTGGGATGAGGAACACAGCGGCATTGGGAATTGTTATTAATAGTCTGCACACGAGGATAAAAATGTTCTTCTTCCTAAAGACTGGTTTCCATCCGATGGATCATTCCTAGGAGTGGGGGGATGAGGCTGCAGGGGCCACAGGAGGCTGAGATGAGCCCACAGTACGTGGTCTAAGGAACGAGCAGCGCAATCCAGAAGGCTATTTGATCCCTTCTACATCCTCTTCTTTTCCAGGAAACAGTCCCATCGCGCAGTAGTACAGACAACAGATACAAGGATGGATTTACAGCACACACGTGTGTACACACATACGTATGCACAGATCTGTGGTACCCCTGTGTGTGTATGTGTAACAGATGCAACGGAGTGTGCCTGAGATGCCCACCCTCCAGAGCCCCGCTGACCAGACACGCCCCGGGACAGTGGTCACTCCTGTCCTTTTCTGAGAATCACCTTCAGCTTCAGAGAGCCCCCTTGTCCAAGAATGTGTCCCACATTTGGGACAACTCGGGTCCAGTAACTGGCCACGTGAGGGCATAAGGGCCTCAGGTGAGAGCAACTCGGAAGGGCATCTGGCTTAAGTGCCTGTGGGACCAGTGGGGACTTTGCTGTGACCGAATCCCTGTTCTACTTCTCCTTCTGTGGGGATCCCACCTCCTTCCTACCTCTTCGCTTCCTGAGCCCCCCACAAGCTCTGCCTCGAAGCTACTGGGGCAGGCAGTGGAAATTGCCTGCAAACCTCTGTCTCTCATCTCTTGAGGCCTGCTTCCCAGGGAACCAGCTGGGAAAATAAATATTTATCCCCGCCTCTGATGCGAGCGACGAGAGGAAAGCATTTCTGACTTTGATGGGAGGTGGAGGCGCTTTCCCCTCTCCTCCTGTCGTGGACACTTAGAAGGCTGCCGGGTACCAGGGAGTTAATAAAGTTCAGAATTCTAAATTCCAATCTGTCCCTGATAAAAAGTGGACAGTTGAACCTCAGTTATCATGGCTAAAATTTAGAAAATCAGTGGGGAAATTATTGTTGCATAATTTTAAGAGCACATAACAAAAATATTTTAGATTCTCTTTGAGTGAAAATTAAACCATTTCTGTTAACATTTGTGTTATTTTTTATCTCGATATAAGATACCTTCACAAAAACGTGTTCTCAATTGTTATCTGCAGCCCTTTTAGATTGAAATTATGGAACTAATGAGACAACTTAATTATGATTCTGTGGGGTTTTTTTCAACCAGAAGGGCCCTCTAAATTTGGGGACGGGTATGAGTGACAGTAAATTAATAAGTCAGTCAGAGAAACAGGACACAGAGTAACACACGTCAGGCTTTTATACCAGATGCCCTTCTGAAGGAGAGGAAAGAGGAGGGAAGTGAGAGAAGACGAACCTGAACAAATTTTGATGATTCTTTTCTGATGTGGAGACGTGTACGGATATATACGGTGCATGGGGCGTATGCCTGTGATTTTAGAAAGTGGAACCTCTTGTTTTGTCATTGCCGATCCCTTTTTAGCCACACGCATCTGTGATTTATTCAGGTTGGTTTGCACACCTGAGTTCCAGTTGCTTCTGAGTCTCTTGGTTGGTCATAGTGGAGGGTGGGATTGTTGGGGAGGAAAACTGTTTCAAATACAATGAACAATTGCAAACTTTGATGACAACGTTTCAAGATACAACGTGTAAAAATGAAGAACTCAAAAAGGAGTGTCTTTTCAGCCAGGCTTCTATTTCTGGCTCCACAAACAGCGAAGGATTTGTATTGTAGAATTTTAAATATCATGAGGAGACCACCAAGGACTATGTGGTGTGTCTCATAGAAGACGTGATGAAAGGCCATGCGTGGGCTTCTAGAACTCAGACATCATGATGATAAACATTCTTCTGGATGGAAAGTTTCCCCATTTGTCTCTCTACTGTTCTTTGAAGAGCAGGGCACACGTTGGGAATGAGTGGCCCACATTCCATCAGAGCACAGAAAAGAAAGTCATTCGAAGGAGACTGAACTTCCCTTGCCATACAGCACGCGCGCACACACACAGAGTAAACATAGAAAGCATCTCTAGAGAAAATGTGGGAAAAGAAATTCACATCTCTGGAATTTCCCAGCAGTCTGTTTTGTATTCTGAGGTTTCTGCTAAGACCTTACGAATTCCCAGTGATGACACTAACATACCTTCCTGCACTGCTTTCTGTACAGAAAGATGTTAAAAATACACATGTGGGTGTTTTATGTAACCCTTCCAATCTTACATAGTCTTTTGACAGTTTGATGAAAGGGCAGTGGAATATATGATCATTTAACTTCCTGCTGGTCAGTAAAGCACAGAGAGAGATGGGAACGTGGTTGTCAGGGACTCTGGTCACTCGAACGGTCCACACTGGGACCACGGGTGGAGGCCGTTAGTCACGTGACTGAGACACAGCTTTAGGGCTTGCTTAGATGGTCACTTGTGGCTCTAGAGGTTTGCTCCACCTCCAAAGCTTGGTGGAGATGTCTTGTTTACTCTGATTAAAGACCTTGTCAACACTTAAGAGTTTCACTGACTTGGCCTTTGAAAGCGGTGAAGGGTCTTCGACCAGAATCGAGGGAGGCAGATGAAAGGGGCCCCCGGGCTGTCTGCAGAGACATCCTCTCCCAAGACCCTGCAGGGCTCCCCAAAGGACGCCGCCAAGCACTCTGCGTGACCCCTGGAGGCTTGTCCCCCACTTAAACTGACGTGTCCAAATCCATCTTAAATCTAGAGTGGGTAGATTGAGAGAGAAAAATGGTTTGAAATCACCTGAAATAACTGGAAAACAGAATGTATTCCTCAAGGAGGATTTTCTTCTTGGGCACATTCTCCTATTCTGAAATGTCAGAGCACCTCCAGTACTTAAAGTTCCCACTTAGTGGTATTTGATCTGTCAGTATTTAAGATTTTATTTATTTATTTTTCAAAATTTTATTGAAATATAGTTGATTTACAATGTCATGTTAGTTTCAGGTGTACAGCAAAGTGATTCAGTTATACATATATATATTTTTTCAGATTCTTTTCCCATATAGGTTATTGCAAGATATTGAATATAGTTTCCTGTGCTATACAGTAGGTCCTTGTTGGTTACCTATATAGTAGTGTGTATATTTTAATCCCAAACTCTTAATTTACCTCACCCCCTCCCCTTTGGTAACCGTAAGTTTGTTTTCTATGTCTGTGAGTCCATTTCTGTTTTGTAAATAAGTTCATTTATTCAGATTCCACGTATAAGTGGTATCATATGATATCTGTCTTCCTCTGACTTACTTCACTTAGTATGACTTTAAATTGCTCCACTTTCTAAATATATATTCTATCACAAGTTTTTATTCACAAATCCTTTGCTTTAATGAAAACATTAAGATCGGTCTCCATGGAATTAGTGAGGCATTTTTAGTCATTGGAGAGAAAAACTCAATGGATATTTTCCCACGTTCACTACTTAGGACCTTGGGTGAGGTCCAGCATTTGAAATTTGAAACTTGACAGTTGAAAGGGAGAATTCTGTATGGAATTTCTTTTTGAAAATGTATGTGAACTCCCAAATTTTAAATCCCAGCCATATTCTTATCTTGTCCATTGATGGACACAGTTCAGAATCCTTATTCCAATATTTGCGTTTAGAACTGCTGCCCACACCTTTAAAACATGACCAGAGGCAACTACTAGTAAAAGTTTAAGATGACCAAGGATTCAAATAAGTGCCAAGAAATGAAGGGATGAGATAGTTGTGACACTAAAGATAATAAAAACGGTTAGAGTCAGGGAATAAGACAATGTGCTGCTCAAGGTGAAACAAGAAGTAGATGAAGGAGGGAATCTGGACGAAGCGCATTCTTGGCAGAGAGAAGAGCATCTCGGAGGGTGAGGGGCATGGCTGCGTGGATGGGGGGCAGCTCCGCACTGGACCCTGGCTTTCCCTTGAGTGTAATGTGACGTGGTTAAAGAGATTAAAGTGAGTGACATGTCACCATGCTAATGTTTCAAAGTGTTTATTCTGGGCTTGATGTTGAGAATAAGTTGGTGAGGTGTGTGGGGAGGGGCAAAGCAGGAAGCACAGGAAGGAGCTGTGGCAACAATTCAGGGGCTCAGTGAGAGGGCTGGATTCTGGGCATAGTTTAATAGTAGGAGCCGCTCACTCGTAGGAATAGAATCTGGGGTGTGTGAGGAGAGGGGTCACAGGTAACCCCCCGAGGAACAGGAGGGGAGAGCTGTCATTTACTGAGGAGAAGTTTGGAAAGTGGGGCATTTATCTTTTGACATCGTGCACTTGGGATGCCAATTAGATAACCAGCGGAATTGAGGGTACCAAGGCGTGAGCGTTCAAGGGAAGGTCTGGGCTGTTGATAGAGGCTTGGAGGCTTTGGGAGAGGGGTGGGCAATCCTTAAAGCCATGGACTGGATGGCATCACCAAGAAAAGAGTCCCCAGGCCTGAGCCGGGGATGTCAGACGTGGGAAGGAACGAGGGGTATGAGGAAGGTGCCCAGGGAACCAGGAGGAAAAACAGGAGGGCCTGCTTCCTGGACGACAGGAAAGGACGCATCTCCAGAAGGAAGACATGCCTGTCTGCACCCGATGCCAGTGAGGTCAGGTGAGGTGATAGGGAGCTGATCGCTGGACTGGGGACACAGGTGAAATGTGACCTCAGCTAGAGCTGCTGGGGAAGGCTGTCAGGGGCTTTCAAGTGGCAGGGGAGGAGTGGAAGGGGCAGTAGCGCCCACGGGACCTTGAAGAACAAAGACAGATAATGGTCAGCAAAAAAATTAGTTTGAAAAACTGAGAAAGGTGAACTAAAGTGTTATAAGAACTGGTCTCTTAGATTTGGTGATTATAACAGGACTCGTGATCTTTAAGTCAGTGATTTTATTAGAAGAGGGATAAATTGTGGTGGGATAAAGAATACCTGGGAAGAAGGAAAGCAGAAATTGACAGCTCAGTCTATTTCTAGAAGTTTAGTGTCTGAAGGAAAGGAAGATTAGGAGGTATCTCAACACCGATCTCAAAAACACCGTTGCTTTGTATGTTATCAGATGCTTATGTTTCCATATTTTAACAGCCCTGAAAACAGAACGCATCTTACAATTGATGGCAGTTCTCAATGTTTATTGGCAGCATTTTTTTCATTCTCTGCGGCTCATAATGTAATGGTACATTTTATGATCAGTATTGCTTAGAGTTCATAAAACATGGGCGTGTAACGAGTGACTAAACCAAGGAGAGGGAGCTGTAAGTGGATGTGAAGACGCAAGAGAAGGAAGTGGAAGAGATGGCCTTGAACAGCCTTGTCGTTCAGTAAATATTTGTAGAGTGAGTGAGTTAAGAACATTGATGGGGCGGTGAGAGTGAATTTTAATTATACTCTGTGTCCAGGGCTGGAAGGACAGAGGTGAGATGCGGGGGGCGCGGAGGTGAGATGCGTGGAGCGTGGAGGTGAGATGCGTGGGGCGTGGATGTGAGATGCGGGGGGCGTGGAGAAGAGGGCCAGGCTGATGAAAGCCCTGGACACAGGATGGAGTGGCCACCGTGCTCGGTGAGGGCGTGGAGGACATGGGGAGGACAGAGCGTCTCGTTAGCAAGGGGACTTCCTGGGGGAGAGCAGTTCCCCAGGCCCGGGTGTGTCGTTGAGTGCCTTCTGGAAGTGAGACAGAGGTTAGGGCGGGGAGGGTGCAGGCGATCCATCAGCCTGGATGTGGGTGTAGGGAGGGCGGTCCACAGGCGCAGCGGTGGGGCAGGGCAGGAACCGCTGGAGGAAAACCAAAGTCCTGGGGGTCTCGGAGGAGGAACCCCGAACATGGAAGGGCGAGCAGGAGGTGGTGAGCTTTGGGGATGGACAGGAAAGCACGTGTGGGGTGAGGCAGCCAAGGCAGGCGGGGAACCTGAGATCAAACCTCACCACAGCCCTGTGGAAGGATGTCCCCTCCCAGGCTGCAGTGAGAAAACAGAAGCTCAGGGAAGTCGGCACTGGAGACTTCTCTCTCCCAGGAAGTCCCCAAGTCCTGCAATAGTCACCGCAAGTCAGCTCTGCTGTGAAACAGGTCAGAGGAGGGTGTCCTCTCAGATGGTGGCAACTTCTCAAAGGGGCCTCGTATCCGGTCACGGTGCTCAGGCCACCACCTTCCCGGAGCTGCTGCCCCCAACCTGGAGACCCCTCAGGACGGGGCGGTGGGCTCTCTCTCCTCTACGTGCTCAGGGCTGCATGGATGGGGCTGGAGGGAGTGAAGGCAGACGCCCCCATCCCATCCTCCTCTGCCCGGACCCCTCCCTGCCCGACCCTCATTAGCTGGACCTCCCTCTGCAGGGCAGACACCCACTGTTAGCATCTCCCCTGAGAGCCCAAGGCCCCCAGGCAAGGGAACCAGAGTGAGGCCAGCATCCCAGAAGCAGGAAGCTGAATATTCAGGGGTCCTTGGTCTACTTAAAACACCGAGTGGCTTTAATACTGAACACAGGAAAGTGCTAGCAACGCCCCAGCATATGAGAATCTTCTGCGTTGTGGCCACTTCTGTCTCAGTGATGAAAAGATGGTACAAACCACTGTGGATGTGTCATCTCAGGAGCAGTGTGTAAGCTTCCTCACAATCCCAAGGTGTTCTCTCTCTCAGACTCAGTGTGCCCCGTGCGTCACCACTTGACTGTGGCATCTTCTTTGTTACCCCGTGGGTGTACTTCTGCCTCCTCAACCAACCCCTGAACTACCTGTTCTGAGTCTTTTCATTTGTCCTGGGTTCAGGGACCAGGAAAGAGAAACGGTCCAATAAAGTTCATGTAGACAGTAAACTGCAGAATTTGAACTTGAACCTGGATCCTTCTCAATCCGAAGCCCGTGGACTTTTGACCCAACGATATTGCCTCTGGTGAATCACGGTCCAGTATTTCTCAGCCAGGTTCCAGTTATATGAACACAGACCGTCAAGCCATCAAAGGAATTAGGAAGAAAACCATTCCTGTGTTCCTGCAAGCTGGAATACAGGATGCAACCACTGACGCCTCCAAAGGTCAAATTAGCAGGGTTGTTAAGTAGTAAAATGATCATCCTGTGCTCTTTCAGCTGAAAACTGTTCTTATTTATAGTTCACCAGAACCAGCCAAAGTCACTCTCACGTCTAATGTTTATCCAAGCGTCACACTCGAATGTAAGCATTTCAGTTAAAGATCTGCAAACGCAGGCTCTGCGTGCTTCTGTTTTCCTGCTTATAATTTCTACATGTTGTGAAATAAGTTAAGGCATATTCATACCTAACTAAAACTATGAACATGAGGCAGGTCCACTGTGATGCCCACGGTCCCCACGGTGCCCTCGGCCTCCTGCACACGGATCACGCGCCCTGCTCACAGGCTGCCACATTACACTCTCCCCCTGAATTTGCTAAACGTGCGTGGACGGCAGGGAGCAGATTCACCCTCAAGGAGGTAGAGGAGCTGGGCCCCCAGGAGACGGTGTGACCATGAACGGGGACAGGGCTGACGTGTCCCGTCTGGAGAGAAGATGTTCCATGAGCCCCTGGACGTCCGTCGCAGGACCGAAAGCTGCTGCCATGAGAGGAGAGGAGAGAGGGGAAGGAGGAAAGTTATCCTGTGAAGGTGTAACACACATCTAACATTTGTCATCATCTTACAGAGCGTGAGGGGCTCAAATCACCCAGTATCGGTGCCGGGAGAAAACCAGGTCATGAATTTCCAGGCTTTTATAGCCACACCCCCTGAGTCCTTCTCAAGTCAAAATAAAGCAATTTCCCCGTAGAAAATGGGCCATTACGGAAGGCAGAGGCTCTTGTTTATCCTTCACCGAGGACTTACCTAGGAGAGATGCTTCTGAGACAGAAAGAGATTCCCTTTCAAGTTTCTTCTCCCAAACTTAATAACTACACCCAGAAGCCTTGCAGACACTTTGGGACGGAGCATGACTGAAATCTACACAGCCAGTGGAGACAGACATGGAATACCCAAGAAGAATGACCCTCTTGTCCCCTTCAGACTCCTGTTCCATTAAAAGGAATATCTGAATATCGTATATCTACTTGTCTTTTAAAATAGGTTTTCAAATTAATATATGTATTACATATTTAAAAATTTTAAGGAAAAGGACTCACTTTTTCCTAACTCACAAGTAATGACTGCTCCCAGAGATGATAAGGGGATAAAAGAATTCACAGTCTGCAGTCTGCCTTCCAGTTTCAGCCAAATCCCTGGAGGACAAAGAAAATAGATAAAAACAGCTGATGGGCCCCCCAGCTACTGGCGCGTTTTATCATGTGTTGGCGGCTAACACATGCTCCAGACAGAAACAAACATTATTCCGTAGCTCTTAGCCACCAGTGTCCAGTGATCAGATGATAGACCTTTCAAGTAAAAGGTCTCTATTTAAAAATTCTTTACTCTTCATTCTTTTCTTTAAGTCTTACACACCCAGAATTATATGTACATATATGAAAGGCCCATTGAAAGTGTTTGGTTTGTACCAGGAACAGGTTCCTCAAACCTATGAACACTGTCCCTGCCTTCTGATAACTCACATGACAAGCCCTGGAGAAAGAGCCTCTGTGCTCCAGGCGGGGAAGCTGGTGGAGACCCTACTGATGCAGACCTGCCCTCCAGTTCTCAGGCCCTTGAGCTGCCTTCTGCCACCATCCCATCCTCCAAAATAACTTCCCAACCACAACCTCTTCCTTTGCAAATCCCTCACAGTTTGCATTCCCTTAGTCAGTTGTTCTCAGATTTAATTCTCTCCCAACACGTGAGGGGAACAAGGCCACCCTCCTAGTGATCCTATGGGAGCCTCTCCCTTTGGGGTGTGGGAGGAGCCCCTTCTCCACCCCATTCATGTCCCTGCCACAGTCAGAATCTTCCTGTCCTAGAAGGGAGCATCCCAGGTGCACACCTGATTTAAAATGCAAGTTTCACTATTATTCAGGGACCGCAGGCCAACAGATCAGGAGACAACTGCCCTTGAGAAGATATCCTGTCCCTCAGACTTCTCAAGATGAGGGGGCACGTGGGACCAGGTGGGGAAACAGCGGGGCCAGTTAGAAGAGAGAGGGAGGGGGTACTTGGGCAGGAGGCTTTATTACGGTTTTTGCAGGAGGCCGGCTGTGCAGACTTTGTAGGATTGTTTGGTTTAAGTAGCTCCAGCAGCTCTGGGGCACAGGGGCCGCCCCGGGTGCCTGGTACCCGCCCTGCGTGACCCAGGTAGGCGGACAGCAGCCATGAGTGTGAGCACCCCCTAGAGGAGGGGATTGGAGGGGGCTCCCAATTGGTTGGCTTGCATATGAAAGATACCCTCTGCTGGAAGGGGGATTTTTGCTACCTTTAGGAATTCACCGCCTCTTCTCAATACTCTGTAATGACTATATGGGAAAAGAATCTAAAAAAGAGTGGATATATGTATAACTGATACACTTTGCTGTGCAGCAGAAGCCAACACAGCATTGTAAATCAACTCTATGTCAATAAATTTTTTTTTTTTAAAAAAAGAAAGAATTCACCAACCTGGGAGGGGCAGTCTCTCCCAGGTCAACGCCCAAGATGTCAAAACGCCAGAAAATACAGAAAACACAAAAACATGTTTCACATAAGGATTCATGCCTCTGAGTCAACCATTCCCCCCACCCCAGCCCCAACCATGACCACAGGCAAGAAGAATCACTCTGCTTGGTGCTAGGGATTCAGAGAGAAATAAAGACACTTTAACATGCATTAAGCCAGAGGGCCTCAAATTTTATCGTGCGTATAAATCACTAAGCCATCTTGTTAAAAAGATTTCTGTTTTAGTAGGAGGGGTGGGGTCTGAGCATCTGCATTTCTAATCAGCCCCCAGGTAATGCCAGGGCTGCTGGTCCATGGCCCATACAAGTAGGAGGGCATTAAACTCGAATTATGTGTCCAATTTTTTTAGGCATGTTCACTTGTTAACTAAAGGCTGGGAATATTATTTAATGTGTAAAAAAGAGCTTTAGCCTAAGACTTGTTTGCACTAAAGCAATTACAGTTACGGCTTTTTTTCTGTACAAGCCACTTTCTATTCCCCGAGTAAAATGTGATCTCACCATAGGGCTCATCCAATGAGAACTAGCCCAGGGACCTTATTAATTCTCAAGACAAAAGGGCGCCAGTCAGCCACTTGGCGCTCAGGAGTTCCTAGGCTCTGGGACAGGGAGGAAGCAGGTCTGTGGGGCGGACAGATCGGAAGGCAGTTTTAGAGACTGCATTTGTTCTGGCATTAGAACCAGGAATATAATCGACCCTGGGGTGGACACAGCAAAAGTAGAAACTCCTGCGTATTTTGCAACCATCCCAATAACCCCAACCAGACGCGACCTAAGGTTGCCATGGATGCAAAGACAAAGGTAAATTTAGGGATACATTCACCAGGAAGGGCTCAAGGAAGAGAGGAAATGAGAATGGAAATGAGGTGGGGGGAGACAGTCACAACTAATGAATTAATGTAGATTTGGGGTGAGAATGAGTTAGCATTTGGACAATGACTAAATCTTTTGAAAAGGACAGACATGTATTCCCAACAGGAAAAATAAAACAAAGTAGATGAAGTGGCCCATGGAGCACGGAGTTCAGTTTAACGATAAGCGATCACCTCCAGCCCTTTCTCCTGGTCAAAGGAATGACATTTTTCATATCCAGATAACAGATTTCAGGGTTCTGGGGATGAGAGGAACTTTCCTTGTAGGAAAACAGCACAGCTCAAAATCCTTTGAAAAATATACACATGATTTTTAAAACACTTCAGAAAAACAAAATTACAACAAAATCCTCAGTGACCAAAGAGAGACATTTCTCCTTTTGTCATTATAAGCAGAATGGCTATTTGCAGAGAAAGAGTCACATATCTTCCTCGAAATCTTCAGGAGCCTGTCTCTCCCTGGAAACACGTACCCAAAATCACAGTACGAACTTGTAGTTCAGGCCACAACACTCTCTCAGGTGAGAACAGAGCCCAGCCTGCAGCAGTGGCCTCCTGGGTGAGCCCGTCCTTCGGGACGCCCCCCTCCCCCTGTATCCAGCCCTTCCCTCCCACCTCCGTCGTGTTGCCTCCTCCCTGGAAGGCTAGGGGGGCGTCTAGACTTGGCCATCTCGGTGCAGGCAGGGTTACTTTACGCATGCTCAGGGAGACTCTCCAGATGAATGTTCTGGAATGAACTCACTTGCCCTTCGACAGGGTAGGCTATCTGCCTGGATGCACTGTGAGTCACTGGTTGGTCTTGAAACTCGTGGTCCATGACCCAGCTGGTTTGTCCCATCGTGGATGAGAGGGGGCAGCACCATTAGGGTGACATCCAGCTCCCCTGCTGGGCCTGTGTAAGACAGCGGCTGGAGTGTCTGTGTGAGCAGACCCCTGTGTGAACACACCATATGACTCCTTTATCAAATATTTGTATCCCCTCGCGCACAGCACATTCTTCTCTCTGCACAAAATGAACTCCTTCCACCACTAACCAAAATCATTCCCACCCATCATTCAAGACTCTGTTTAAATGTCCCTTCCTTAACGAGTGTACTCAGGACACTCAAATCAAAGGTGGACTTTTTGGTAAAGGATTTCATTGCACCCGTCCTGTCCTTCACAGAGTTTAACACACTTTTCAATAATATATCCTCGTGGGTATTTACTTGTCTAATACCTGTCCTCTGCTAGCCCATAAACTCCCTGAGGACGGGACCATATCTGTTTTTCTTGTCATATACCTAACACACATCACAGTGCTTAACACCTAGAAGGCAGGTTAACAAATACATGTTGGAAGAATTCGTGAGGAGGGAGTGAATGAGTAAATCAAGATGATTCCACACAGCCTAGAAAATACTGTCGTGATGATCGCTGTCATAGCTTTTATCATCACTATTCTGGGGTTCAGTTTTTATTAATAACTTACAAATGCTATTCTCTGAATCGGACAGCAAACAGCACCTCTTATTATTTATCTGTGACATTTCTCAACTGAAGGGATCAGTTCACCTGGTGTCAAGTTAATTTCTGGTTTGTACATGACAATTTTCTAGATAGATGCAGGACAGACACATTCTGTATTCCGTTAAGTTTCAGCTAAGAATACTTTCAATCTCTAGTCAGTTTGATATCCCCAGCTCTGCTGCATGCTAAGAACCATGTTTCAGATGAGGCTCAAAGTAAGTCACAAATACGCATCAGCTTCCAATTCTGTGCCAGCCTGCACTGCAGCCTTGGGCCTGGGTAGGATGAGCCTTTACATCACCCCAGAGCCCCTGCATCCCATTCCACCGCCCCTCTCTCCCCTACCTCCCCCACCCACGGTCTGTCCTTTCTGCCGTCATTCCTACATAACACAAAGCAAAATTGTGGCACCGGGAGAGAAGATACAATGGTTGTACAGCAGAAGTGAACAGAAATACGAAACAATGCAAGCGAGAGAGACCCCACTGGCTGGCACCCAGAGACTAGTCCAGAATCTCGAGGGTTGGTCAGCTCTTCAGACGGGGATGAAGATGGCAACCAGAATGTTCATTTCCCCTCTTCCCAAATCACCAGGTCTCCGCTCACTTGGGGGTGGTCGGAAGAGTGAAATCTCGGCCAGGTGATCTAGGGCAGCTTTAGAGCACTTTAAAACCAGGGCCACAGGACTAATGCTGGCCGTCAACAAGCAGGCTGTTGGCTGCTTCTGGGGGATGTCTCACTTCACGACCTCCCCTTCTCGTCCAAGGGCATTCTTTGCTGTTGGCCTGGCTCTAAAACTGTGGTTCTCAAACTTGGCTGCCCTTCAGAATCACCTGAAGAAATTTGGAATTTCCAGAAGGAAAAATCCAAGAAGAATCCCAGACCCATTAAGTCAGGGTCCCCTTGGTGCCCGAGATGAATAGATGCAACCATGGCTGAAACCTACTGGAAAGTGTCCCATCAGACTCAGGATGCAAGAGGCAACCAGAACCACCTATAATGCTACTTTTAAAAGCATTTTATCTAAGGGAAAATAAAGCATACATTCAATTCCACTCTTTTCCTCTTAGAATAAATTTTGCTTTATTGGAGGAAATGTAGCATCAACTGTTTCACTCTACACAGAAATTTTCAGTTTTCCTGTTCAGCTTTACAGCACCACTATTCTACAGCTATAATTTTATATGATGCCTTGCTGGCATTTGCAGAGTAAAACATTATACGTAGTTTCTAGTGCCAAAAGGTATAGAAAGTTTTGTAAAACTCTGGAAGGGGAGAGAGCAATAGGTTTCTCTTAAGGTCATAAAATTTTTATTTGATTTTTTTCCCTCCTTTATACTGGTTGCTGTTACTTTAAAAGTCTTCTGGCATTTAACTGGCAATAAACAGGGCAAAACAAACTGTTCCTTCCTTCAGATTGTGCAATTTTTATTGCTCTGGTTTAGAGCCACCAAATATGTCTTTTCGAAAAATGCTTGTTTAACCACCTTCTGTTTGTAAAGCAGTAAGGCTATTAGCTGACAAACCTGGGGGGGTGAAGTAATATTTCTGTGTGCCTCAAGGTTTTCAAAGATACTTAGAAACAATCTGAAGTTAAGTGACATTGATGATGCTACTTCCTTAGCCAGACAATTGCATGTAACTGAATCAAAGATGGCTGAGCTCCTTTTGAACCCACTTGTCGCGCCCAGACGTTTAAAGCAAACGGAAAAGTCAGCACCATCACTGCTGTAACCGAAGGAATCAGTGTGGAATTACCTGTTTACACGATCATTTAGAAGCCAGTGACCAGAGTAAATGTTTCCACACTAAATCAGGGAACATACTTTGGATCCCATGGGCAGCGCTGACAGGGAGGATGCGTTTTATTTTAGCTGACATTATGCCATGCTTCAGGTTTTCACATCTTTTCGGTACATCTCCACATAGGCCTAAAAATCTTCACAGTAACGAGTCAGGACCAAGGGGTGAGTTGCCTTCCAGAATATTCTTCAGGCAGGGAAAAAAAAAGTAGGATTTCAGAGCAGTAACTTTTTAAACATTTAAAGACAAAATTGGAAGAATTTGGAGGATTCTTATTCTTCTCTGGACACATACATTTTTTTGCAATACCTTTCGCCTCCAAGGCAAATAGAGCAATAAGCTCTACCGTCAAATAGCTCTTTGTTTATTTGTTTTTCATCATTGCCTTCGCTGTTTATTTATTTATTTTTTGTAGTCATGGCCACAACCTGAAATGAAAAGGTTACTATTTCCTACTTGGAAATAGCTTCCAGATACCCGCCCCCGCTCCAGTTACCCTTCCTCCAGAGTTTCCTATCTCCTGTCTATTATTACACAATGCAGTTAGAATTGTTTTTCTCCAATATTGCTTTATCATGTTGCCACCTTCATCAAGAACACTGTAATAATAACAATAATAGTATTTAATTTTATAGCACATTTCCTTCCCACTAGATACTTTGCTAAGTACATTATCCATGCTGTTTATTTAGTACCATGTTAGGAAGCTTTTATTATTTTATTGTACCATTTTACCATTAATAATCATAGGCAGCTAAAGTAACAGCCAAATATCACATTATCTAGAAAGTAGAACCCAGCTCTCCTGTCTTAAAAACCTCCTAATATAATGTTAAAAGCTGTCAGTTTCTCCCTGTAGCTTTGACAATGTTGCCTCTTACTTTTTTATTAGGTGCACCTAAGCTTAGTTATATTTTCCTTGGGAAATTGAAACATTTATGTTGTATAATGACTCTCTTTACCTTTAGTAATGGTTTCGGACTTCAAGTTTCTTCTGCTTGATAAAATAGTATTACATCAGCTTTCTTTTATTAAGTATCTGTCTTTTGCGTGTGTGTGTGTGTGTGTGTTTGTGTGTGTGTGTGTGTGGACTTATAGTAAATACAAAAAAATAGTATACACACATATATGCACTATATATGTATATACATATATATACATATATGTCTGTGTATATATAGACAGAGAGACATATTTAGAAGTTTATATATACATGCATCAGTTTACAAGATGAAAAATTTTCAATGCCCAAAGTTTCTAAATTCTCATCATTTGGATGTGTCTCTGGTAAATAGCAATTAGCTAGGTGTTTCTAAATGCAGTTAAAATACGTACACTTTAACCAGAATGTTTGATCCATTTGCATTGACTATTGCAATCTTCAGGCATTGACATTGCCTCCTCAGCTGTGCAATTCACAGTTAAGATTGAATTAAACTGATTTTTTTTTTATTTTAGCTCTTTATTTATCATTTCTCAACATTCTATTTTTTCTCCTTAATGTGCTAGTCTATTTTTAAGGGTCCTTATTATTCACTTACACCTTCTATATTTAACTATATTAAATATATATGTAATTTTTATTTATACACATATAATTCCGTAGATTTAGATTAGATTAGTTTAGATTTGCCATAGTGTCTGGTGATTCAAATCTTTCAATTGAGTGTGAAGCAAATACAAATCTGAGGCTCTTTCCCACAGGACACACCAAGTTTTCAAATGGCCAATCTCTGGGCAAGTGTCCATAGGGCCTTGTTAGGTCCCAGTAATGTCATGAACATCTGAGGATGAGAAGGGGCATCTGGTGGGATCCCCAGGTGGCCTCTTCCCTCCGGTAGTCTGTTGATCCTTGCTGGGCGCTCTGCACAGACTTGCCACCTGCTGTGTCCGTGTGCAATCCTCTCCACGGTTTCTGGACAGCTTCCCTCCTGAGCACGTCCAGCTCATGTTGCCCCTGTTTTAACTCTGCGTTTGGGGGTCATCTTGTGCTCTTCTCATGAAGGGTTCACCTTGATGAGTTGGCAGGAGGTAGACCTCACTTTTAATCCCAGCTCCATCATTAGGTAACCACACGTCCTGCATTTCCAGCCTCACCGTAAATGGGGGTGTAGCTGTGGGCCTTCTGATTCCGGGGAGGAAGATGAGATCATATTTGTGTGCATCTGTGTGTGTTTGTGTGTGTACACGTGCGTGGAGTGTTTCTTTCAAGAGTGGGGGAAAGCTCATGAAGAGCAGGAAGCACTTTTTTTCCTGCATCTGTCAATGTTTTCCGTGTCCTTGGAGATAGAGTAAATATCTGTTTCTCACCGTAAATACGCTGGTGTGGAGCTCCTGTGGAGCTGATCCATGCTTCCATCTCGGCATGGCCTAGAGGACCCAGGGACCACAGAGCCCTCATCCCAGCCTCCCCTGCCTCCTCTGATATGTGTGGCCTTACACCTGCTCAGTGCCCACTGTTGTAAGGGTAACACCTCTTCTTTTCAATATGTTCACGGGTATATTTGGAAAGACACTTTCTGTGAGCATGTTTCCAACAGAGCAGAAAAACAGAGAAATCAGTCAATCATTCCTCGTAAGCAAAGACTGTTCAGTTTGAAGGTATCTTTAATAACCAGACAATTAACTGTGACGCATGCTTAACTGCCAATAGGAGAGAAAAAAAAAAAGCAAACAACCCAGCAACCCCTGTTTCATTTGCGTTTGTTTTTGACAGTTTCTGAATAAAGAGGTTAAGTTCTGTCCAATACTCATGAAGGTTAGAGAATACATTTTTGCTTCTTTTAAAATATATATATATATATATATTTATCCGTAGTTATCATCCCATTTTTTTGATTACAAAGGATAATTTGTCGTTAGACCAGATGGCCAGATCAAATCCCGGCTGCAGGGGTCACTAGTTTGATGAACTTGGCAAATTGCTCCACTTCGCTTTGCTTCATTTATAGGTGGGTTCACAGTGATGCCCACCTCAGGAGGTTTCATGAAAATTCAATTGGAAATGTCCATAAAACTTTCTCTGGAGGCAGGCATTTAGGAACCGCAGCCACACTAGTGGCAACAAAAAATAAATCTTTGGTTAAAAATATTAACTTGTTTTTTTAAAAAGCTATAAACACGTGAAACCACGGGTAATTCCACAGTGGGGAACAGTTCCTGTCTAACTGCACCCCTGGCTTCTCACCATCCCCACACCTCCCTCTCTGGTCCCCTTTGTGTGTGGTTTTGCTACAGAAATGGGACTGACTACCTGAGACCTATTGCTTCCTTTCATCAAGCAGCGCTGTGCTCTGTATGTTGCTATATGTCTATAAATACAGATCTGGATTAGCTGGTCATTTATGGGCGCCTGATAGCTTACTGCATACAGGTAACAGGATTTATCTGACTAGTCTCCTACTGACAGCCCTTAATGGCTTTTATTTCCTTTTTGTCTTTTCTGTAATGACCATCCCTACTTTTCAGTTTTTGTGGACTTGACCTCTTATAGGACGAATTCCAGGAAGCTGAACTGAGCAATCAAAGGGTCCACCTGGCTAAGATTTTGTGTCTGGGCTGCTGAATTCCCCTCCAAAATCTATTGTGACTATTTACATCTCCACAAACAACTCATGAGGGCATCTACTTCCCTAAAGATTTTCAACCTTTGCCGATTTATTAGCCAAAAATTATCTTTTCATTGCAATAATTCATTTAGTTTTTATTGCTAGTATAAGAGGGTCCAGTGAGGTTACATTCATAGAATTGTATCATCAGATGCTGTAGAAAGTGGGAGACAGCAAACTACCGTGACATACTAAGTGGACTCCACGTTCCCTGATCACAAGTAGCATTTCTGCAAGAGGCAAGCCCTGAGAAGTCTCCTTGGACCCAGGATTCAAAGGGAAGACAATACACTTATGGTGGAAGAGGCCATGGGTGGGGCGGTGAGTGGATTGTGACACGGGGAGGGCTGGTGCCCGCAGAGGGTATGGGCGAAGCTGGAACAGCCTTCGGGGCAGCCGCCAGAGTCCCCCTTTAACGTCGAGCAATGATTGTGAACCATGAGGGCTACACACCTGAGGGCAGTGGTCCAGCGCCCAGACCAGGAAAGGAACTCCCACCCCACAAACAAATCCATCAACAGAGCACAACCTGACTCACCCGTCAACGCCGTTCTCCTTCTCTTTGCCTCATGTTTGGAAGCAGGACGGATGCCCTTTGGACCATGTAAGCCCCAGGATCTCTGGATAATTGAAAGGATGTCTCAAGAGGGTGGCAATCCTGTGCCATAGACTCTGTGCATGAGGGCATGTCGACATTGTCGTCAATTTGCTGGGAAAGAAAGAAAAACCAAGCTGGTAAAACATAACTAGTGTCATTGAAAGAAAATTTCACATGATTACTGGCCTTGTGGAATTCTTGCTTTGAGAATGTCCTATTTATAGCCTCCATCCATTTCTCCTGGGCTGTTTCTCTGGTTCTTGAGACGGGAAAGAGCTGTTTATACGTTGCTGATGTTAACTGTTGTCGTGAATATTGGAAACATCGGTGAAGGGAAAGAACTAGAAGGAGGGAAATGGAAATGCAAAGTGAAGCAACTTCTGGTTTTTAAGACTTTTTTGTTTACTTCCATTCTCACCAATACATTTTTAAATCAATTAAACGATAAAAACATGATAACATGTTTAGAAATCTTTTAAAGCATTAATAGATCTCTAAGGGAGCCCAGTAACCCCCAACTTATTTTGGGTTTAGAAGCTCCAGAACGTAAGCTGGAAGTTGGTGGGACGGACTGGGCGAGAAGACTCAGTTGTTCCACAGGAGACCCAGCAAATGAAGGGCTTCTGAGCAAGGAGAATGCCTGCGGTCAGATTATTCTTTTTTTATTGAAATATAGCTGATGTACCATATCATATAAGTTTCAGGTGTACAACATAGTGATTCACAATTTTTAAAGACTGTACTCCATGTATAGTAACTATCCAATATTGGCTGCATTACCTGTGTCATACAAAATATCCTTGTAGTTTATTTATTTTATACATAGTAGTTTGTACCTCTTACTCCCCCACCCCATGTTGCCCCTCCCCCTTCCCTCTCCCCACTGGTAACCACTAGTTTTTTCTCTATATCTGTGAGTCTACTTCTGTTTTGTTATATTCACTAGTTTGTTGTACTTTTTAGATTCCACATGTAAGTGATACCATACAGTATTTGTCTCTCTCTGTCTGACGTATTTCACTGAGCATAATGCCCTCCAAGTCCATCCATGTTGCTGCAAATGGCAAAAATTCATTCTTTTTTATGGCCGAGTAATATTCCATTGTATATATACACCACATCTTCTTTATCTATTCGTCTGTTGATAAACCCTTAGGTTGCTTCCATTTCTTGGCTATTGTTGAACATTCTAGCAATCTGACCCATACTCATAGTTGGAATTGAGACAGCAAGGACTGTATCATTCAGAAAACAAGTTTACCTATTTTTGACAAAAAGTAAACCTTGAAACCATATTTCAAAGAAGAGTCAAAAGTCTGATTTCAAATGGCAGCATGAATACTTACTGATCAGAAGCCTTGAGCACCCTTGAGTCTCTTGCAGGGCCGAGCAAACATGCACTGAACACAAGCTTTGTGCCAGGAGGTAATGAGGGCACCAGTATTTTTAAAGATGTGAATGAAACAAACGATCTCCTTCAAGAAGCAGCCAGGGCTCTGTAAAGGGATGCAGATGTATAAACAGAAAAGTGTAATTCAGCATCAGATAGAAGCGTGTAATGACAAAGACAGTTCAGCAGAGTGGTTAAGATCAGAGGCGCTGAAGAATAACCAGGTTCCAGTTATTAGCTGTGTGACTTTGGGCAAGTTGCTTAAGTTCTCTGTGCTTCACTGCTTCATCTGTAAAATGGAGATAATAATAGACCCTACCTCCCAGGTCTGACTGAGGATGAAATTAGTTGATACATAGGAGTAAGCAGAACAGAACCTGGAACAGAATGAGTGCTCGGGAATTGTTAGCGGTTTTATGTTCATAAACAGCTGCCAACCTCAGCTTCCTCATCTGTGACATGAGAATTATGATCACAGCCCACCTTCAAAGGATGACCATGACCAGGTGGGAATACACAAAGGCTCGAAGCGTCGTCAAGACTGTTCAAAGGCAAAGTGTTACTTGAATAATAAAGTTCCCCACCAAGGATCGTCACCACAGAAAAACAAGGTGTGAGTTTGTGAGTTACGTCACGAGGGCCACCTGCCTTAACTTTTCACAGTGTTGCACTTTGTGCTTTTACAAGTGTTCATTGGTGATGAGGCCAAAATTGCCGTGTGATGACCGACCCGCACTGCTTCCCATGTCACAGGTTTTGTTAAACAGAAGCAAGTAACAAATACAAATACAGCGCACACACGACTCACAACAAAACCCTTTCACCTTCCTAAAGATATGGGATCCCGGGAACACACGTGCCTCTGCCTGGCAGCCGATGAACCATGTGTGTCCAGCATCTAAGGATTAGGACCACGGTAATGGATTTTCCCCATCACAGATTCAGGCCCAGAACAAAGTCCTCACCACCAAATGGAGGATTAGCATGGACGGAGTGGCAGAACTAAACCTGCTGACTTCGTCAACTGCCTCCATCATTTGCCGGACTCACCAGCCAGCTCAGCTGATTGGGCAGGGAAGTCCCATCTGGTGCCTAAAATCTACCCACCCTGACGAACGACCCCTGAGAACACTTGATCAAATTAAAGGATACAGCCCATCTTTCCTCATTCACAGGCCTCCCCTTCCAGGCCCCCTTTCTCTGTCTTTCCTATTCTGAATCACCTGGGAAAACCTCTGAGGATGCACTTCCAGCTTGAATGCATGGGCTGTTCACTTCTAAAGCCACCCTCATGCTTTTCAGTAAAACTTTAAAAAATAACAGACGATAGATGAGGGCATAGTGAACACACAGCTCTTACCTGGCCCCATCAAAGATGCTCTGACCCTGTGAAAACAGGATTTTAGTTAATGTTGCTCTGTTGATACCACTTCGAATGGTACTAATCACTAGAAAACAAAGTAAGATTTCTGTCACGTTAAATATCATTGTTCTAATCATTAGATCCTGGCATCTGAAAATAAAAGAAGAGAGAATATTTTTTCCTCTTTGCTGTGAATGGCAAGCCACGAGCTGTCCCTCTGATTGACTAACAGCTGTTTAATAAATCACATGATGGGTTAAAGCTCATCTTTCCACCTAACTTGGTAGCTCATCTCTATCCCTAAATGCCCTGCTATCATGATGCCATATCCTATTACTGGCATAGCCACGAAAATCCTAAACAAGTCTGTATAACTGATGTTTCTTTTTTTCTCTCCCAGTTATTGTATTTGGAAGGTTTCAGGTTACTAAGAATATCAGGCAAAAAATGATTAGGTATCATTTCTAAGTGTCACACCAAATGCTTAAGGAATACCTCTTTTTTGTTGGTTTGGTCATTTGTTTTCCATATCTATAGTGATACTGAAGAAACGAAATACCGTGGTGTCTGTCTTCCAAGAGCTTCTCATTGAATGAGCATAGTGGGATCAACATTCTGGAACAATTGGAGCAGGGGAGACAATGCAGGGCTGTGTGATGGTGGGTTTCGGGATGAAGAACATCCCTAAGAGCTGGCGTGATCAGGGAGAGCTTCCTGGGGAGGTGTTCCCACCGGCCAGACACCCCCTGGATGAGAAGAGGAGATGGACAGTGAACTGCTGACAGGATGACCATGGGCAAAGTCAGGTGAGTGCCAGGGTTCATCCCTGGAGGACCCCGAGAGGCAGGTGAAGCTGGGAATCTGGTGCATCGTGATACACGGGGTGATTGAAAATGTTTGAGCCAGGAGACAGATGAAAGTAACTTCTTTTTAATAAATTTATTTATTCATTTTGGCTCTGCTGGGTATTCATTGCTGGGTGCAGGCTTTCTCTAGTTGCAGTGAGCGGGGGCCACTCTTAGTTGTGGTACGCGGGCTTCTCACTGCAGTGGCTTCTCTTGTGGAGCACGGGCTCTAGGTGCACAGGCTTCAGTAGTTGTGGCACGCGGGCTCAGTAGTTGTGGCTCACGGGCTCCAGAGCACAGGCCCAGTAATTGTGGCACGTGGGCTTAGTTGCTCTGCCGCATGTGGGATCTTCCTGGTCCAGGGCTCGAACCCGTGTCCCCTGCCCTGGCAGGTGGATTCTTAACCACTGTGCCACCAGGGAAGTCCCTAAAGTAACTTTTAAGGAAGATTAATCTGGATGTAGTGAACAGAATGGGGGGAACTGGGGAGAATCTGTTTTGGCCATTTATCTGCGAGGCTGAGGCAATGATTCTGGAATGACAGTCACAACCTCTACTAAAAAGACATCTAGAAAAAAATTGAGGGAAAATAACAGGACTTGGTGATCTGAGTAATAGTAAAGATATCTTTGGGGGCTTGGAATATATGGTTCTCGGTGTTTTCCAGAGAACCAATGAATTTGAGTTGGCTTTGGCCACTGCACTTAAAGACTAAAGGAAGCAGAGGCCTTAGAAGGAGGCCCTGCATAGACTTCCTAAAGGACTAACACAGTTCCTTTATGGAAAGCTCCTTACCCACATCCCCGCTATTCCATGTTTAAATAAAATATACTTCCTTATCATTCTGTGAGCTTCAACCACACTACAGATGCCGCTGGAATAACCCCCCTTTCTCTGCATGCTCGTTCCCAGAGCTGCCGACCCCATACCTCTTGTCAGGCCAGAATGACCAATGGCCTGGATGTGGACATAGCACCAGTCTCTCCATCACAACGCCTTCAACGCCCTCGGTCAACACGTCTCTCACGGGTTGGGTTATAACGCTTAACAAAGCAGACCCGGTATTATTCTGACGGAGCACAGAATCCAAAATAGCCCTTTATAGCAAAACACATTTAAAAGCACATTTAAAAGGTTTCTTTTCAAAATATTCTCCCAACTACTGAAAACAACTTTTTTTAAATTACTTTTTATAGTGCAGCATAGTACTTATAACCTTGTTCACTCATGTATATAAAATGCCATTCTAATGAAAACAATAATAAATCAATCTTTGTTTGTGGTTGGAGGCCTTTTAAATTTGGCAAAGTTTGGGGCCTTAAATGTATTCACCTGGCTGAGTCATGCTCAGGATGGCAGAGTTTCTAGAAAGGACACGTTACTGCCTCTGATGGTTGAATCCTGGAAACAGGCAGTTACGCCCAAAAACCAAACGCTGGAATATTGTCTTAGGGCCTTTTAAGGGATGAAAAGACAGTAAATAGAGTACATGATACCAAATATAAATTATCCACTGCGGCACCTCCCTTAATGAAAATAGAGGAATGAAAACAAAGGTAGAGACCAGGGCCAAAAAAATGAAGTAGTTTTACTTGTAATTCTTGTTCTCTGGCTATTCTCATTTGGTAAATTTAAATGCTGGAGGCTTCTAATCTGTCAGCTCTCCCTATAAATTCTCCATTTGGTGAACTCTTACATAAGTGTTTGCATGAATCAGTCCAAATATCTTAGGGACTCTACAGACCTATTTATTTCTTTTTAAACTAGTAAGAAATACTATTTTTAAAAACCAAATACTATTTCTTAAAAACCAAAGGCTTCACATTTTAAGATCAAGAAGGGAAAGAAGGCTTCCCTGGTGGCGCAGTGGTTGAGAGTCCGCCTGCCGATGCAGGGGACATGGGTTCGTGCCCTGGTCCAGGAAGATCCCACATGCCACGGAGCAGCTGGGCCCGTGAGCCATGGCCACAAAGCCTGTGCTCCGCAATGGGAGAGGCCACAACAGTGAGAGGCCTGCTTACCACAAAAAAAAAAAAAAAAAAAAAGAAGGGAAAGAAATGTTTACGGCGCAAAGAATCCTAGATATTTCTCGAGCACTGATATACTCTCAATCATTGTATTTCTATCAGCATAAATATTTCAAGAATTTATTTACGAAGTAGAAGTAAATCAACATGACCTTGTTAACAGACACTAATTTGTTGTGATGTCCAGAAAATGCTGACAAGGTGCTAGAGCCGTTGGTGTTTCCTCCTGATGAATGAAGGGGACAGAAATAGAGTTTCTTGGTAGTAGGTGGCGTGTCCCAACACATACAATCACTGCCTTCCATTGCAGAAGGGGAAGTGCCGATTCACATTGCTCCAGAGAAATAAGATGTACAGAGGGCTTTTGGGGGGAGGAGGTGGGAGTGGAGTAATGGGAAGAGGGGTCCATAGAATCAACATGGATGACAAGACCGGAGTGACTAATACTTAGTGTGTCTTGGGTTACAGCTCCCAACAAGCTGATTGCCATTAACAATCAACAGCTTGCACCAGAGATGCTGCTCCTGTTTCACTCGAAGCTCTTTCTTATCACATGGTTGATGTTCTTTATTGCTTGTTTTAACAACTCATCATACAGAATCTACTGCATGCAAGGCACTGTGATAGACTCTGGAATTGTAGCCACGAGCTAAAAAGACAAAAATATCTGTCCCTGCAATCTGCTATTAGCACATTGAAGCTATGCTGCTTTATGAAATGAGATATTATAATCAGACTTCCTACATCTTTAGGTTAAAATTAAGATTTGAGTTATGTTTTGACCTCATAAGAAGCCCTAAATGACAATAGAGTGAACAGAATGTATATTTCTCACTCAAGGAGTAGTATATGTAGCTTAACTAGTAATGATCAGCCATCATTCCATCCCCTGGGCAAGTTCTGTTTTCTCCAGTCCTGTTTAGGACCCCTAGGAGAGAAGTTCTTTCTATTCCTCTGGAAGTAGTATGGGATGCAAACACAACTCTTGGGAATTTTGCAGCCATTTCATCACCATGGGGGAAAACAACACGACAAAGATGAGCCATGGGGTTGGTTAAGCAAACCCCAGAGAAACACAAAGAATTAGAGCCAGGGTCCTACTCAATCCATACTATAGGAATAATGTCCAATTCCTACAGTTAATTGATTGTATATTTTCTTTTAATAGATGATGGTCAGTACCAAATTACTGACCACATAGAAAAGAGTAATTTGATCGTTTCATTTTTATCTGTCCATATTACAGTATGCTGAAACTTGTGTCACTTGCAACTATTTAAACCTATATGTCGGTTTAATAAGGATTGTGAGGTTGCAGTTTGCAAAATAACAGGGTATAACAGTGAAAAACACATGAAGATAATTGATCAATAAAGCATCATGAAACATCCTTTCCAAAGCAAAATTATCTGAAAATTGACTTTTTTTTAGTTATTTGAATAGCTTTGTCATTTTTCTCAAAATAGTGATCAATGAAAAGTATCTTTTATGTTTCTATGATGAAGTATGTATTGTTGAATTAAGTAATAATTGCATCATAATTTCCAATGATTTTCTTTCTTGACGCTATACCTCTAGTGAAGTTTATTTTGTTTGGATTTTAAAAATCCTCTCAGGGTAAATGTTTAATATTTTTTTAAAATAATGTGATTTATACACGTTTTAACAGAAACATATACCTTTTTAATAGAAACACACATATGCACACGTACTTAGAGATTTTAACTTTTAGGACATTAGAATTTATTAGGACTTCTTATTGTCTTAAATAGTTTCAGTAAACATACAAAAGAAAATGAATTAAATTACAGTAGGTGGTGAAACTTTATAGTATATAGTCCGTAGACGTAACCATCTGGATGCAGGTGGAGAGGAGCAGAATATAGCTTTAACTGGTATGTTCTGGTCTGAACAGATGTTTCTGAACCCACATGGAGGATATGAATCTCTGAAAATAACAAACCAGTTCCAGGGGCAACATTAAAATTATCAGCAACAAATGACTATTCACTAAAACTAATAAAAGCATCAAGACCGAAAGTCAGAAGCGTTTTATAAGGGGAGTGGGTCATAATACACCCTTTAGAACATGTGATATGTGCCCGATAAATGTGTATAAATGCAGCCACACTCACAATCATGTTAAGAAAAAATGTCCAAATCCTGGAAGCGAGGCAAAAGGATGGTTATTTGTGTGTGTGTTTATGTGTTATGTATGTGTTTTTGTATGCATTCCGTTCTGGTCATGCCCGTGAATGGGTAAGTGATCCCGCCATTTAAATGTCATCGTCCTGCTGTTTAACCTGCACTGACCAACTCCCTCCCTCTTCAAGTGTGACTACCATCCAACATCTTGTCTGTAAGTGTTACCCCCAATTATGTAAAAGCAAAAATCAGAGAGGAATCCATAAGATGGGGAAAAAAGAAAGGGAAGAAAAATGATCACAAGTAAAGATTTACATTTGTTTTATGTGTGTTTTGTTGGGGCTTGCTCCCTACAGGAATGAAGTAAATGAAATAAAGGAAGCACAAATTCCCCTCTGGAGTGGTGGCCCCCAGGCTGAGGCCGGAAAGGGGTGGGTGTGGCTGCTGAAAGGGGAGGAGTCTGGGAGGGCAGATTAGAAAACCCCGTGTAAGAAAAGCCTGGGAATCTGGAGAAAAGGAAATGCAAGTTCAACATTTTTGAGTTAAAGGGGTTTTAGAGCCTAATTAAGTTGACTGGCTTCACTCATACAGAGGCTCACAAATTTTAAATGATTTCTCCAAGGTTAAGGAGTTCAGGCTTCTTGCTGCTCTGTTAGGTTCACACTTCCTGAGCTCTCTGAGTTCCTGTAGGAGTAGAAGGGAGTTGGCTGGGAAGATGCAGATGAAGCTCTGAAGGAGGTTGATAGCATACTGGAAAGAATATTGGCCGTATGGTTTCAAAGGCATCATTTTCTAAAAGAACTGACAATTCATTGAAGGCACACTTGGAGGGAAAGGAGTGTTCAGTGGAAAAGTGGGGAGCCGTGCTGATGACATTGGAGCCCAACCCAAGACTCTCTTGTGTGTGTGTGTGTGTGCGTGTGTGTGTGTGTGTGTGTGTGTGTGTGTGTGCGTGTGTGTGTTTCCCCGTGACTCATGTTCATAGAACAGGGCCCAGCCTTGATGTGGGGAAGGACAGGGACAGGGCGGGGACAAGAGGCCAGGGGGTGGGGAGGGGCCAGCTTGGGAAAGTGGGCTTTGTGCTTCCCACTCTCACCAGTGCCCACAGCCTTCTCCCTGCACTGGTCCAGGCCAGGCCTCACGCTGCTCCACAGGGCACTTCCTAGAGCTCTGCATGTCCCGCCCCTGGGGGCGGGTCTTTAGGGGAAAATGTCCCCAAGTCCTTGGGACAGTGACAGCAGGAGTCCACAGAAGGGCAACAGAACACGCCACCCCAAAACATGACTAGGCATTCAGCACCTGCCATCCCCAAATGTACCACTTTGATGTACTGATTACATTGATCTGAAGGTACTTGAAAGGCAGGGGGAGTTTCCCACAAACGCCCTCACCTGCCTGAACACAGAGCCTCCACAGGAACTCGGAGTCACAGGTCCCCTCTCGGGAGCTTCACCACGAGGAAGACTGACTCTTGTCCCAGGAGAGGAGCCTAGAAGTGGACCCCACCCCAGACAGACCCTGTCACCAACTGCCACCCTCCCGTCCGTCCTCTAAGGGCCACTCATCTTCCCTGGAAACCATGTTCTCTCCCCGGAGAGGCCTGCACCCCCTCTCCTCCCCCTGTCAGGACGGTATTTAAGCCTGAATTCTGAGCCACCCCAAGAGTCCCTCACTTTCTGGGGCATCTCCCACGTGGACACGAGGTGGACACATGAATACAGCTCTGTGCGTGTTTCTCTGGATAATCTGTATCTCATTACAAGGGTCACAGCCAAGAACTCAGGGACCTACACCAGGTACCACTAGGAACAGAGCTGGCCTGGCCCTTACATTCAGGACCACTTGCCTCCCTGATGGGGGGAGGGGGTGGTGGTCATCGCCCTCCACCTTCCCCCAGGTCCCCACAGCATGTCCATCCCGTGTCCCATGTACCCCCCCAAACTCCACCCCACTCCTTCATTCCTTACCTGGTGTGAGTCACGTGCAAATAGAGAGGGCTGAGTAACACACCCCCAACTGCTCACTCCTTGCCTAATACTATTCCTGCTAATACGAGTAATATTACTCTATTTCAAGACAGACACAGAAACACTAAATCTGTTTATGAAAATGTGTAATTTGACAGCCTCCATCCCTGTGGGCTGTATCGCATGACATGAAAATCTCTATTATGACACGCATAAAAGGCTCGAGAGAGTTGTATTCCCGTGCCGTTGTGCCTTCGTCCCTCAGCAGGTGCCTTTGGGCCCTGACTGTTGTCCACCTGCCTCACCTGCATTTGTAGCAGAACCTCTTCTCATCGTGATTTTAGTGTTTCGTGGATGTGAAACCCTTCTCCGCAACAGATCAGTAAGATTCCCTGAACATGTTTGGCTCAGGTTCCTGGAAGTTTAGGAATGGGATTCCCTGATCCCGAGCCCCCAGTTCAAACCAGGAACCAGTGAGCATAGAGACACCCTCTGCATCCTCATCTAATTAATTTCACCAGTTTCTGGTAGGGAGTCAACTGCAGCACAATTCTGGCAATAGCTGGATTTTAGCAATTTGCCTGAAGTCTTCAAGGTGGGGGGGTGGCAGGGAATGTGGCAGTGTTTCGCCCTCATTGGGCAGTAATTCCCCAAACACGAATAATACCTCCAACTTGATTCTCTGCGCTCCTCTCTGGACTCACTGTGCAGCCGTCTAGATGGGGGTGGTGTCAGACTTCACCACGTGTAACCCTCCAGGAACGAAGGTGATTGGGACAAAATAGTGATTTTGCTCGGACTATACAAGGAAATACAGAAAACAGGTATTTCTCTTCATGTAGAAGAGAAAGGAAGCCAAAGAAGTTATATATTAACTTCTGATATATTCATATCTGACATAATAAATTGTGGATGCTTTAATTAATGTGGGGTAAAGTATATCAGACTATATAAAACAACAAGGTAAGAAGTCACCGTTGGAAATATATGACTGAATGTCTTAAACTTTTCTGAAGAGATTATCAATTGACATAAGAAAGTCTGTCTTTACCTGCCCACAAAACTGGAATTCAGTATAAATGGTGTCCTTTCTAAAGCAACTAAGAATAATTTACTTTCAATGATTCTGATATTCTTGTTTGTTCTCTATTTCAGAATGCTGTCCCCAATGGTTACTAGCATTAAATTAGAGTTTTCCCTCAAATTAGGAAGTCTGTGTTGTTAACTTCCAATAGATAAGTGAAATTAAACAGTTAAATTGCAAAGTTTATTGCTTATTTTTTGTTAATTCCCCTTACCTGCTGACAGCAATTATGATTTAGGCTTAGAAGCACATAGCAAGTAACTGACATAAACTGAATAACAATACAGCTCGGTTCTTGGAATTAAACTTTGAAAAGGAATCTCCTCATACCTAGTATCATTTGCTTGACAATAAAGAGAGGAACTGGACTACATAAAGAGAGTAACTGGACTACATAAAAAATAAGTTTACGGCTTTGAGTAATACATTGCTTCTTACCAGATTAAAGTGAACTTAAAGTTATGAAAAAATTAGTTCCAAGCTTTTAAATTTTCCCTTTAAGAAGGAATCTCTCTACTGCACTACTGCATGTACAGAATGAAGGAATCAACTAAAATATATAAGGTTTCCAGCGTGCTGAGATACAACTTCACATCATATTTCATTGTCTGGCCAAATATTTGTAGAGCAGATCAGAGTACAGACGTGGGGATACAACTTTAAATAAATAACTGGTTATCTAAAACTCTGAGGCCTGCAAAATTAAGCTTGGGCTTTGCTAGAAATAGGCAGCAGCTCTCCTACAAGAATCTGGATGTCGGTCTGTTCTGGGGCCATAAATCCCATGAGCCTGACGCACTGGGTGCAGCTTTCTCCAACAACATTCTTGCCCTTGTTACTCACGCCAGACACTGTTCTCTGCTTTCGACCGTCAGAGAGCAGCAAATATGGCTGATGGACAAGAGAGGCCCCTCCCCCGTGTTTATCAACCTCAGTAAGTTATGTGTGACGTTCTCAGTTCCTACGGGTCCTTTTACGGTTATTACGGATGTTCGAGGTTCCAAAGGTTGAAGGGCTTCAGAACACGCCACCCCGTATGCCTCTTTGGCATACCGATCATTTTGACCTGGAGGTTCTGTAGAATCAGCAGATGCAGGAAGGGCTCTCTGACTCCCATGTTCTACCCAAAAGCAGGTCCTCAAATTTCCCAGGAGAAGGGGGCCCTCCCTGGGCCAGGAAGATCAGAACATTCTTAGCGATGCCAGAATGGACCTGTACAGATAACCTACTAAAATAGCCCTAATCTTCCATTCCTTCCCACCCATATCTCCTCATCCCTGCCCCACAATTTATTGCCCCCATCCCAAGCCCCTTTGCCTTGTCACATCCCTACAAGTTCTCATTCTTTGTGTAAAAGACATTTAAGCTTTGGGGCCTAACGGCTTCTTCAGATCTTCATTTTCCTTCTGAAGACTCCACTGTGTACATAAAAATATTCAATACAAGCTGTATGCCTGTCTCCTGCTCGTCTGTCTGTGTCAGTGTAATCCCAAGGCCAGCCTCGAAGCTAAGAGCGTAGAAGGGAACGTGTCCTCTTCTATGAGCTCACCTTGCAAACACACAGCACTGCATTAACGCTCCTTCAGAAGAGTCCTTCTCCCCTGCATATTCCTGAAGCTTCTATTTCCAACAGGGGGTAACCCCAGGGCTCAGTGGTGGACAGGGGTGGGCGGGGAACTTTCCTGGGAAAAGCCTCTCCTCTGACATCTAAATCATGATGTGAATAAGCCTTCAAAGACCCATGTTTAGAACCCTGTCAATCCAGCCAAGTACATGGCAGAACCTCCATAAATATTTGTGGAGAAACTATCTGTCAGTTCATTAGTTTCCCACATGGAAAAACCAGCAGAGGTAAGACTCAGTCTGTGGGGCTGATAAGGCATTTTTGGTTGGCTTTTCTTTGCATTTGGTGCTGACTAAACTGCTCGTTTTAAAGTGCATAAGAATTTATCTGAAGTTACTGACTGTGCACAACTTGCGTCTTCAAAGTGATGCAGTGGAATACTACCTGGATTTTTTTTTACGTTGAAAAAAAAAAAGAGAACAAAAAACTGTATTTCTCTCTCTAAAAAAAAAAAAAGCAATTCTTCAATAATAAGTCCTAATTTGATACAGAGGTATATATATTTTTAGTCGCCAATATCAACATAACTGAAGGCTTTCCGGTGATAATTTTCTACTTTGACGCATAGAGATACTGTACAAGATGAATTACTCAATGCCGAGTATCCAGCTCAATAGACATTAAACTTCCTTTACAGCGAGCAATATATGAGACATTGGATACTGTGTGATAATGTGAAGGGAATAACGCCCAGCTCATGCTTATTTGGCACTTTGTGTTTGAAAAGCCCTATTATTTACATTACTTTATTCCATCATTATCAGCACCTTGTGAGCTTCAAAGATTAAGTAGTTTGCCCAGTGACATCCAGCCAGCAAGCTGCGAAACACTTCGGATTAAATGATTTCCCCCAAAACAACCACCACCGTACATATCCGCTGGGATGGGGCACTCAAAGAGATTTATGTTTCATTCGGTGAAAATTGGTGTCAGGCTGCGGGATCTTCATGTGCAGTGATGTTGAGGATCAGAAGGTTTTACTTTTTGTCACGTGAATCCTCGTGGTGAGCTGCCGGCGACTCTCACGTCACCTTTTCTCTGTGTGCTGCACACTTTGGTGAAAATAGTGTTACTGATGCTGTCAGTTGGCTGATCTCTAGGAGCCAGGATGAAAGCCATCACTGAGGCATGAGGCACACACGCTGCCCTTTCAGGACAGAGGGATGCAGAAAGCCAGTGTTTTGCACTAAGATATTTGTGATTGTGCCAGGAGCTCAGAGCTATAACTCATTTCCATACAACCCCACGTGTCTTTCTTACAAATGGATGGGCCCAGGCAGCTTGGTCATTGTTTAATATACTGTGTGTAATTTCTTGCCAGGATGAGGATTGACCCACAGCCAGCAGTTGGGGGAGAGTCCAGGGGGATGGGTGGGCTGCCTGAGCTGACCCCCAGGAGTCTGGGATATCCCCGCAGAGCACCTGGGACAGCAGGCCTGTCACAGAGGGGTTTCTGGGTGAGGATCTGTTCATATACTCCTGGGGTCAGGTTCTGGGCTTGAAGAAGAGGCTGAAACAAGTGACCCAGCACTGGGGAGGATGCTGGGACCCCCACCCAGATTCCACCTGGGTTTCTTTCCATCCCTGTTCGACCTCTGACAGGTTGGCATGGTCCCCCAGGGTGTCAGTCGGTGCCCAGCTTTCCCTTGCATGAGGCCTGAGATGCGCCCGACCTGCAAGCTCAACACGGATCCCAGGTTGGGAAACACAAGGGGTGACGCCAACAAAGGAGCTTCTGGAGATGCAGCGATGATTTTTAAACAACAACAAGGAGGGCAGTTCCCTCCCTCATTGTCCCTTTGGACCCCTCTTCCTTCCAACTCCTCCCGGTCCTCAGGAAGGGCCATCCTTCTCACCACAGCCCCCAGGGCCCGGGAGGTCGGCAGCCCAGCCCCCTTCCTGTCATCAGCTGCCTGTCCACTATACTTGCGTGAACAGAGAACTGGAGCAAATCCTGGAAACACGGTCACAGCACAGCCGCCCTGGGCTTCGGCTGGGCTGTATCATGGGTCCCGCCCTCTCTAGGAAACTGGGAAGGGGGAAGGCCAGTTGGAGTCCCCTGAAAACAGGGACAGCGGGAGTCAACTCAGAGCGAAGGCTGCACAGAGAAGAAATGATGGGGTCGATGGCTAAGTACACGATGTGTCACCCCAAATCCTTCGGTGGCGGCCGCGCTTGCCATGACACAAATGGCCTGCCCTTAAGAAACTCGGTTTCTTAAATTACTGATGATGTTAGTTTAAAAGAAATTACACAGTCTGTAAAGATAAAACACATGTTCAATTCTTATTTTCTCCTCAAGAACATCTCCAATTACTTAAATTGACTTCCTCTTTGGGTATCTTTGCAATATGTAGATAGGTAGATAATATTCATAATATATACTCATATAATTATAACTATAACTAATTAATAATAACTATAACTAATAAACTATAACTAATTATATGATATATAAGTATAGTTAGTTATATGAAATATAGATTATAATTTATAATATAATAGTATAATTATATGTAATATGTTATATAATAGGTATAAAGTATCAGTATATTGCACATTATTATGTATTTCTATATAGTATATAAATTATTATGATATATAATTATATATTCTGTTTATTATGATATCTTTATAATACAAATACTATATAACATGCTATATAATAATTTATAATATATGTATTATGTGTATTAAAATATACTATAATATATGTCTACAATAATATACACTATATATCTATTATAATATAGCTTAGACAGTATATTATGTTACATTATACAGTATATTATATATATAATTGTTCACTATTATAATACAACGTATTATGTATACATCACTGATCATCCCTATGAAGCTGATGGTCTCCGGTCCCTGCACTGGGAGCCCATCTCTTCCTTGCAAGGGTTACTGGTTGCTCTACCTGCTGTTCAAGTCCCTTCCCCACACCCCCAGATGCACTGCCTCACCCCGTCCCTCCCAGCCGGCTTGGAGTCCTGGGGTCTGATTTATTTCACAGCCTCAGAACAGCTTTTGCCTCATCACAGGGCAGGTTCAACTAAGGATGCAAATCTGGCTGAATGTGTTAGACTAATATCCTCCTGATACCAGCTGCCCATCTGGGTCCCGCATCTCCAGTCTTCCTACCCCGTTACCAGTGGTCACCCTTCAACCAATAAATCCAGAAAGACTGTCCAGCTGACGCCAGCTTCATGAGTCAAGTCCTAAGAACCACGAAGAGCTCAACATTAGAAAAATTAATATGCTTTCAATAATCAAGATCTAAACTGTACCCAATCCTGTTTGCCTACTGGCTAAGGCGGACATGAATGTCTCAGTAAAACTAATTCAATGTGAAATAGGAGATTGAACTCATGAGCATGAAAACTGGCTCAGAGGAAAGCTCTGGAGCCGTGTGTGTCCTGAGCACAAGTCTGTGCACCTGTCGGTCCTCACTGTTCAGCCTAGAGGACCCCTCACAGAAGCCACTGCGCCTCTTTCCTAGGAAGACCGACTTCAGGACAATACTGCCCTTCTGCCCCTGCAAAAGGGTTTCACCTAAAATACCACATTCAGGGGAGCCTCTCCTCTGCTATAAGGGATGGAGAATTTTACCTAAAGAGTCTAAGCTTATAATTCAAATGTCTTATTCATCTCATAAATGTGTCCAAAAAATCTTACCCTTGATATTGAACTTATTTGAGCAATAGGGCCAATAGTGAAAAAAAAAATGCTTCTCCAAACGTTTTTGCTGGGAAATGGGCTGGGGAGAGGGGTTTAGGCTAACTCTACAGGCAGGGAGCAGAGCCCAGGAAGAAGGCAGCTCTAAAAATAGCAGCTAGACTTTCCCTCTTCGTTTAAACCTCACTCACAGGCTGTTAAAATTCCATCGAAGAGACTGACATATTTGTAAAAATTACTATATTTCTCAGCCCTGGGGGAGGCCCTGCCTGAGAAACAGCATGTGGGCTGCCTTTGAAATAAAGCCTCAGACCCAAGCAGGAAGACGCCCTGCACCCCAGGAACCCCGATTCCCTGCGGGGAAGTGCAATTTCCTGTCGCCCAGAGACTCCAGGACACCCAGGGTATGGGGGTTCCCAGGCCGCCAGCGCCATGGGGGCCTCTCACCTCAACATCTAACTATTGTGTTTCTCTCCCTGCATCTGAGTCATCCAGCTTCTTCTCTGGATCCCTAATTTCTGCGCTTCCCTCAGCAGCTTGATCTTGCTGCCTTCCTAGCCGGTCTTGAGAATTCCTGCCATCCCCGCCCTACTCTGGGGGAAAGTGTTTTGACAATTTTAGGCACCTTTTCTGAAGTAGGAGGAAGGAGAAAGCACAGCTCCTGGATGCCCTGTTTCTGGGCTCTGCAACCTTTAACCTTGGATAGAGAAGGGGAGGGGAGACCATGGACTCCTGATGTGACCGTGACCAGAACAATGCCCAGAATGACTGGACCACCACCTCTGACCAAGCGTGGACTCTGACCCACAGGGTGTAAATCCATCCATGCGCCCGAGTGAGCACAGGGGATGGTCAGGGACCAGCCAGTTCAATGGGCCTCGTGTAAAGAGGAGAGCAGAGAGGGCCTGACTGAGCTCTGGACACAACTCATTCCAGAAACACGGGCTCTTAATATCCATTGGCTCCTATTTCTTGAGTTCTCATCAGTTACAGCAGGGGCTTCAGGGATGAACTTATTTACAAAACAGAGTTAAAGCCACAGACGTAGTAAACAAACTTATGGTTACCAGGGGATAAGGAGCGGGGCGGGGGAGGGATAAATTGGGAGATGGGGATTGACATATACACACCACAATATATAAAATAGATAAGTAATAAGGACCTACTGTGTAGCATAGGAACTCTACTCAATACTCTGTAATGGCCTATATGGGAAAAGAATCTAAAAAAGAGTGGATATATATGTATAACTATTCACTTTATTGTATACCTGAAACTAACACAGCACTGTAAATCAGCTATACTCCAATAAAAACTAAAAGAAAAAGAAAGAACTGGAGACGCCAACTACATGATGGTAGACCAGAAGGCAGAGCAAGCAAAGTGCACAAGTAATGACTGGAAGGAACAGCAAGAACATGGCATACACCAGGGAAACCAAAAACGCCCCATTCTTCCTCGAAATGTAGCTACATGTGGACAGTCCACACACCAGATACGGCTGCCTGATGAAGCATATTAATTATTGAATGATGCAATGAATCCATCGTGCGAATAGCTCGCTAGCTGTGTGATCTCATCTGGGAGGGGTCCCTTACAATCCCTGCTTTCTCTCGCGCCTCACGATTAGGAAGTTAAAAGTGATGAGCTCTAAATTCCCTGATCACATTATGATTCTAGGATTCTAAGGTATTCTGAGCAATAACAATAGAAGTCAAGGTAATTCTCTCTGATCTAATTATGGTGTGATTAGGGGGCAGGGGATGGGAGGGGTTGCTGCTCCTGTGACTCCTGCTCTGGAATGGTTTTGAGTTTGGATTAGCACATTGATTGCCACACATTGTTATTCTGCTAATGGCATTTGGTAAATTGTACGAAACGATGACTCATCGTTTGCCAAAGTCTTTATTCAGAAGAAAAATGCCCATTAAAGTCAACTAAAATTCATAATAAAATCGGTGTTCTGAAGCTTTCCTTTTAGAACAGAACGTGTAGGAAATTGAGCCCATTTTGCCTACTTGAATAATTTAGGGATTTTGTTTTGTTGGTTGGGGGTAGCATGTATATATTTACTTGTCATCTGTGTACATTTATGCTTTGATTTAATTGTAATAATTTTGGAATGTCAAGGTGAAACAGGATTCCATCTGAAAAACTATAACTCTGGAGAAGAAAGAAATATCTTTTCCCCTCTGAGAATCAAATTCAGTTGAGGCTTCGGGGAAGATAAAATTTGTCATAATAAAAGGTGTAAATATTGCTTTAATGATAAAAAATAGATTAGGATGCAATTTTGCCAGAAATATTAGGATAAAATAGGAAATTCCCAGAAGTTTTCTCTTGTGATGATGGCCCCAAACTACTTCATGACCACCCCAAGATTTCTGTTCTCTTTAGTCAGTAAAGCCATTTTGATAGAAAAACCCTAGCGGTACAGTTTGACTTACTCATTAAAAATGCTAGTTTATTCATAATTGTCAAAACTTGGAATCAAGCAAGATGTCTTTCAGCAGGTGAATGGATAAGTAAACTGTGATTTATCCAATGGAATGTTGTTCAGAGCTAAAAAGAAATGAGCTGTCAAGCCATGACAAGACATGGAGAAACTTAGATGTATATTATTGAGAGAAAGAAGCCAGTCTGAAAAATCTATGTACTGTATGATTCCATATATAAGACATTGTGGAAAAGGCAAAACTACAGAGGCAGCAAAAAGATCAGTAGTTGCCAGGGGTTAAAGTAGAGAGAGGGATGCATAGGTGGAGCACAAAGGATTTATAGGGCAGTGAAATGTATAGTGGTGGCTACATGTCAGACATTTGTCCAAACCCATAGAACGTACGAACGACACCAAGAGTGATCCCTAATGTCAACTGTGGACTCTGGGTGAGGATGACGTGTCCTTGTAGGTTCATCAATTGTAACAGATGGACCATCTGGTGGGGATGTTGATGGTGGGGAGGCTTCTGTTCCTCAGCCTCCTCCCCTGGCTTGGGGCCTAGTGTTAGGAATGTGTTCAGAGAGACAGCTCCAACCCCATATGTAAAATCAAGTGATTCTGGTAATGAGAGAATCTGCATTGTCTTAGGATGTAATCTCCAACTGTATTTATTAAATGTACCACAACGTTCTTGAAAATATGTTTGTTTTGTGACAGAAGGAGGTGAGTGGGCCATTTTAATCATAGTCGTCAAGTTTCCTAACCACATTCTTTTCAATTACCAACTCATCTTGAAATCACCCTATTTATTTTGAATCCATGAATGGACATCATTCGGAGGTGGGGACACCTCTGGGTGCCCCTCACAGAAGCAGGTCCAGCACTGGCTGGATTGAAGGGCATCTGACTGAAATTATCATGGAAACACAGTAGTGAAGGTAAGGTGTTTTGTTTTGTTTTTTTTATTGCTAGAAATAAGTTTGCTTTTCTGAAACTGTTGCTGAAAAATGGAGAGGAACTTGAAAAGTCTTCCAACGAAGTTCACTTTGGAAACAGCTCTGGGGAAAAAACAAACAAACAAACAAAAACAAAAAACAGCGACAAAAAACCTATCTGAGATTGTTTTACTGTGGTTGTATTGTTAGTCTTTTAATTCCCTATTAAACCTTTTTCCCTGACCTTCCTCTTTCCTTGACTATCCTAACACTTTGTTTATAGAGTACGTTTGGGCTCAGAAAGGGACTTCCCATATTTTTTTTTTCAGTTAAATGCTCATTATTTTCCCCATTTTAAAAGCAAAACATCCAAGGCTCAAAGGTGACAGTTCCCCAAACAGCAGGCAGGTGAGGAAGTGGAGGGAATTCTGAGAATCTCAGTCAAGTATTTGTCAGGAGAATACTTTTTCAGGATCTTTTTGTGAGTCTTCATTCAGCTAAAAAAAAAAAACCAGTCTTGTATTTCTTCTAGTCATAATTCCTGCTTTTTTGGAACATCAGGGTGTGCTGGTTATGCAGGAAATAAAATTCAGCCCTTGCTTGTGGATCCACAGACAAGCAAATGGAGCTACAAAATCTCTCCCTCCATCTATATATATACATATATATCTGTGTATATATACACACATACATACATACATGTAATAGTACACACACACATCTCAGGGCTTTTCAACCTCAACCCTTCTAAGGTCATTTGGGGCCAGGTGACTCTCTGCTGTGGGAACTGTCCTGAACACTGTAGGATGTTTAGCAGCATCCCTGGCCTCTGCCCACTAGGTGCCCAGAGCACCCTCCCTCCCAATTCCGACAATGAAAAGCATCCCTCGACATTGTCAATATATCCTGGGGTGGGGGGAGGGGGGCAAAACCCTCCCTGATTGATTGAGAACTACTGATACATACACAATTTTTTCAAGAACTATACATAAAATGTAAAAAATGTTTTGTACCCTAAAAATAAATGTAAACTTTCTTTGATTTCTATCACTGAATCAGCGCTTAGAGAATAACAAAGAAATAATAGCAGATCTGAAAACCACTTTGTCATCCCATTTTGTACAGACCACATCACACCATGGTTGGCATTTTGACCAGATCTTCCCAATTCTGAAATCACCGTTTGATCCATATTTCAATAAAATGATCCATATTTCAATCCATATTTCAATAAAAAAAGGAATATTGTTCTACTGTTTATCTTCAGATTTCCTTCCAACTATTTTTGGACCTTCACCGAGTAAACATGACTGCCTTGTGACTCTATTTATTAGTGGACCACTTCTGTCTGGAGACTACGATAGACAGCATCACTTCAATCAAGAGACTTGTGACTGATTTTTAAAATATCACAACCCCGCGTGGTTCCCATCCCTGCAGTTGGCTGACCTGGCGCTGCCAGCGTTGACTAAGCCCTTGTGTGGGGCCTGTGAGGTCGAGAGTGCCCGCAGGTTGTGCTGTTCCCAGGGGAGATTAACCACGGCAGGCACCCTTCTCCCTAGCCCCCGTGGACACCACTGGCCATTTCTTCGCCTCCCCTAAGGCTCGGTCACTGCCTGGGTGCATTCTCCCCCTGAGGTTAGTCAGTCAATCAAATGGTCTCATAAGTGATTCCCACCCCCCCTGGTGTCCACCTAAGTGGTGAAGAAACCATCAAGGTCCAGCCTCGCCATGAAGAATCTCAGCCAAGTTGGCTTTGGACTTTCACGCCATCAAATTCCCCCAAAGACAAGGTTTCATTCCAACCAATAGTACTTTCATTCCAAGTACTATTCAAGGGCTGTGATTTTCAGGGCTGCCAAACAAGATATTCTGATGCCTAAAAATAAATAAACGGAAAACGACCAAGCACAACATCCTGGGTTATTTATCAATAACGTCCAAAGCTCTGAGAGGTAACATTTGCCAAGAGTGAGTAGAAACAAAACACTGAGTTTATTCTGAAAATAGGCAGGGTGTGGCTAACAAAATAGGTTCAGGCAGTTAAACTCCGTGACCCAAGGTGGGAGGAAGGTCATCCTACCGTCAGATGATGTAGCTGGTGTCAATGCCCAACAGGTAGGGCGTCCCCGAAGGGCCTGCGGAGCTGCAAGGAGACTGGAGACCCTTGTGCTCAGAGCCCAGGGAGCGCAAGGTGAAGGCCATGAGGCAGCCAAGGGGAACTTTGGGAGAATTGTAATAGATCTGGCTTTTCCCCTGGGAGACTGCTATGCTTATCACAAACCCAAATGCCTTCGGAGGCCAGCCTGACCATGTAAGTCAGTATGAGAAAACTCAAACGTTTCTCTTAATCTAGATTCCGTTTTACCAGTTTGGATAGACAGACATCCAGGAAAGTGGTTCCATGATAACAAAAACGGACACGGCAGCTGATGGGTGATGGTAACCCACGTGGGACTTCAGCGTGGCTGCCACATGGGGTCTGGAGAGGCCGGCCCTTCCCACAGGACAGTCATCACTCAGCAGCGCAGTCCGGTGGCCGCGGGAAAGGGAGGCTCCGTGTCAGGCTGGCCTCTGGAGACGCTGCTGTTTGTGATGAGCGTAGCAGTCTCAGGTAAAAAGCCAAACCTATTCAACGCCCCCAGAGTTCCCCTCTGCCACCTCCTCCAAAGAAGCCCAAATGGGATTTCTCCATGTCTAGCCATTAACTCAGAATTCTTTACCCCTCTCCAAGAAAAACATGTCTGTGGGTGAATGTGGCCCTTAGTCCAATGGAGCGAGCCCTCTGAGTCCTCCCCTCAGGTGACACAGGAGAAGCCGGGGGAGGGGGGCTGGACATCACTCCAGCTGCCTCGAAGGCTGCCCGTCAGACCCTGTTTCCTTTGGGTCCAAGTGTGGGACTCTTTCCACTGTGTCCTCAGGTGGTGAATTGAGAGTCTCCTGAACTGTCATTGGGTCTAACCCATCACCTCCAACAAGGAGGCAAAGCTTTGTTCTTTGAGGAGCCTTTCATTTGCCGTAAAGTCCGTGAGTTCTTCAAAACCGCATTGATATCCGTTTCTCCAGGAAGCCTCTCCTGAATAGCTTCACTTCCTTAGAATTTTGAAAATGTGCGTCACAGAAGTCCAACTACCGTGTCTGTCTTTATTTCATTCTTACTCTCTAGTTTCACACACACACACACACACACACACACACACACACATACATGCATACACACCCCTTGCTTCCTCACTAGAGACCACATTCTGCTTCAACTAAAAAGGTCCTGCACGTGTGTGTGTGTGTGTGTGTGTGTGCAGTATTTACAATGCCTATGTGACAGTTCAGAGTATAAAAATCCACGTATCAACACTGAGCTGAGGCAATGCGTGCTATATGAACACAGAGACAATGGCACCAGGGTCAGATCCCGCCCTATTAAAAGAGCAAACATTCTTTCAGAAAAAAAATAATATTGTGAAAGTACTATATGCCATGAAAATGTAAATTTCACTCTGTCTGTGATAGTAACGGGAAATGCATTGCTCGCTTTCACCTAAGACCAAAATGCTTAATGTTCAGAATCGAAATGAGTCACGATTCCTGCCACTGGCTGATGAGATTAAAGGCACTTGTCAGCCCAGGTAGATAAAAAGTAAAAAGTGCAGCTTCCAAGTAACAATCCGGTGTTCTCCAGCCCTGGGAATGACAGAGCCATTTCATAAGTTTTAGAAAATCTGATCGCAATCGTTCAACCCAGGCCTTCAGGCAACTCTAAATACAGAATTATGATTTTTAAGGAGAATAATTTGGAACAGGTAGGATGATTCTATGCGCCTGGGGAGATCTGAGCCTTCGGGATGTGGTCCGTGTTGTGTTTTCCTCTGGGACAACAGGCAGTGGTTAAGATGTGGCATTGACCTTTCTTTCTGAGCTGCGGAGGTCTGCAGGGACAGACGCACCTCGACTATTTATGTGCATCAGTCCTGGGCCAGCGACCTGGAGACATGGATCACGGAGATCCATTCTTTTGCCACAAATAAGTTACGTGACTTTAGGAAATCACTGAACCGCTTTCTGCCTTCCCCGGCCAATGGGCATCATGCCTGATTCCTGTATCTCCCATAATTGTTGTGGGAAAGATGTCAGTGATATTAGAAATCTTGAACTCATTGGTCTTCACTGAATCCTATTTTGGTTTCTTACCCTTGGAGGTGTCGAAACAGCAGAGAAACTATATTTTTATGAATTAAGAAACAAAGCTCCAAAGAAAGAGGCATGTGCCTATGAGAGCCAGTGACTGAGGTCAACGGTTTGTTTGGGAGTAATAATTATAATAAATTAGAACATTTAATCATTTAACTGATACCTTTGTGCTCACTTTGGGCTGGGCCCTGAACCACACAAAACCACAAGACCTATATTCATTTATATGTAAAAGATAAATATACATAGAGTACATCTGTTAATCGATTATTTGTATATATCATATTTCATCACATTAAAGAAGTCGTTGATTTTAATGTATAGCATTATTTTCTATGCCACACAGATCTTTAAGTAGTCAGCACAGACCCACCTTTGTTAAAATTTCTAAAAAATGTAAGGGAATTTTTCCTTTTTATTCTTTTTTTGTTATTTTAGACGAGTGCATTTTTTCTGAATGAGAGAAGTCCCATTTCTGACAATTTTGATACTGGTTTCAACAAGTGTCTGCTCTACAGAAGTTTCCTCTCTTCGAAACCACTGAAAATAAAATCACTGAGCCAGCCGTGCACTGTGTTGTGGTCTCTCCCCATCTTCCTCCTGAGCTGACTCAGAACTGACTCTAATGCTGTTCCTAGACCAGACTGACTGCCTCATTGAACCGTTTTCCCCATCACTTCTCTGGCTCACTTGCCCACCTGTAAGAAAGCTTTTGTTTCTACGTTTGCTAAATCCACACATAGTTATAAATCCAGCTCTGGTGGCTGAAAACAGCTACAAGGTGAGTTGGGGGTGGGGGGAGCAGGGGCTCCAAAAAGCAGCCCCGGAACAGCCCTTCCTGCTATGACCTGAGCTGGGAACAAGCCAACAGTGTGGACCTGGCGATGCCCCACCGTCCGCAGAAAGTGCAGGAGTCGTGCCTGATCTCCAGCCTCACATACACTGTAATACGTGCTCTTCGCCAAGTGGCTTCTGACTCTGCAGGCTAGAGACAGGATGAACAGAAGCTGCAGGGGAAAGTGAGGGGAAACCCCGCCAGTGTTGGCTCCACAGAGCGGGTTCCTGTTGCCCCATCAGATGCTCCTTGCTCTCCCTGCAGTGTGACATTTCCAAGAGCAGAGCAAAATGCACAGAGAGCAGGACCTGGAGCTACTGCTTCAGGAGAGGCTGCCTCTGGGAGCCAGTTTCCATGATTGTTTCCTGAAAACAAAAATAGATGCTCTGGTGCAGCCAAAGATGTTAAGCAGTGACCACAGGCATGACTTCAACACGTAACCCAGCGTGATACCTGAATGTGATGCCAGACGGACACAAGCCCACCCCTCCTGCCAACACAGAAGGAGAGGAGGAGGGGAAGGAAGGAAGGAAGGAGGGAGGGATGGGACGGAGGGAAGGAAAAAGGGAGGGAGAGAAGGAAGGAAGGGGGAAGGAAAAAAGAGAAGAGCAAAGAAAGATAAAAAAATAAATGGCACTATATGAATAAAAAATGTAAAAAAGACTAAGGAAACGCCTGAGGTATAACACCCCGTTGCCTTGGCTCATTCTAAAGTGTGCAAATAGTTCACAATTTCTTAACCCCTGTACGCACACTATTCGGCTCACTCCACATTCTTTTTAAATTTCGGTCAAGACAGCTCTCCAAACATCCTTTCTATTCCCTGCCAATCTGTGCAGAGGTAATCCAGCACCACACCAAGCGTGTATCACCCAGCAGCTGGACGTTCTAGACACTCTGATCACGACAGTCAGAAACTACAGGAGAAACTTGAGGAACGTGTGGCCCCCTCGTGCTCAGGTTTTCTCACTGGGCAGAGCGGAGGCTTGTGTGAAATCAGGTCTGCATGGCACCAGCCCTGAGGACCTGGGAGGCGAGGGGCTCTGCGCAGCACTGGACATGGCACAGGCTTGTGATCGATGGTAAGTGAATGTTTAGGACATTCATGTTTAAAGCTGTTAATAATAGACTCCTCTGTATCTGAGCTGTCCAAGGTAGCAGCCGCCAGCTCTATGTAGCTATTTACATTTAGAAAATTAAAGGAAAGTCAACATTTAGTTCCTCAGCTAGCCACAGTCAAGGGCTGCACGTGGCTCCCGGGTGCCTCATCGGGCTGGGCAGAGGAAGTTCCCATCATCCCCAAGTTCCTGTGGGACAGCACGGGTCCTGATGCTGACCCTCCAGGTCCCCCGTGCCCGCAGGGCCACCACGGTGCTGTCTGGCTTTGCACTCTCTCTTCTTGCAGAGGGTCATATTTTTTATAACTCATCTCCCTTTCAAGTCTGCTGTTTTAGGATAAGTAAAAAAGCAGCCTGGCGAGGTATCAAGATGCAATCAGAGCTTCCCTCCCCTGGGAACAGGGCAGAACATCTGGGTAGGTTCCTGTCCCAGAAGGTCCTGACTCCCCCACCCACAGCCACCTCTCACCCTAGACTCCTCATTTTTAATTAGTTTATTGATCTGTTGGAGTTTGGGGTTTGCTTGCTTGCTTGCTTTTTAGAGCTAATATTTTCTGAGATCCTAAGGGTAAGTTCCAGGTCACAAAAGTTGCACTGAAGATTCTGGTATCTCTGAGATTGGGCTGAATCTGTTGTGACTCCATCTTTTACTACAATTTAAATAATTCCCTTAGATCAGCATTCACGTTCTTTGAGATCTTTATTTTACATGATTGTCACTCCTGTGAAGTAAGGGATTCCTTCTGACCTTTCTGTCAGTCCCGCTAGAGAATGTATTTTAAGACCCACCTTCTCTTGCCTGCATCACACTTATTTTTAACTTTCAAAGCAGTGTCGCATCCATTATTCAAAGCCTTTTCCTGAAGATCTGGGACAGGCTCTGCTCTGGTTATTGCCTTCAAAAGCTGTAATTTGCTGAGCCCCGAGCAGACCTTTTTTCTGCTTCACTGGTGTTTTTATCCATCACTTCCATTCACTGAATCAGTGTGAGGAATTATTATCACAAAGAATTATTAGTGTGACTGGATGGAGGAATTGATGCCGATCTTGACTTCACGATACCTTGTTTATTCTTCTAATAGCCTCAATTTACATCTCATCTGGTGCTGCTGGGTTAGAGGGGTTTTGTTTCCTTCTTTTATTAGGATTAATTGAGTGGTGAGCGTGTGTGTTTGTTGGTGTGTATGTACTTCAGCTTTCATTCATGGCTTTGCAGGGTAAAATGAACTTAATTGGTCTTGAGGTCTTCCTCCATTTTCTCACCCATAAGAAAACTGATTCAACAATATATTTCTGTTTGCTTTCATCCCTAAAAATATTTATTATGTTATAAAAGCGATGACGCATTCACGGAGGCATCTTGGCAGGAGTATTTGAGGGAGATGTTTGCAGGCACGGCATCCTTTCCTCACTTTGCTGTGTGATCTCTGTAGAAAGTCTGTGCCTTGCTGATCCAGGGGCACTGTGCAGACAAAGACGCTTTTCATTAAGTTCACCGAATTCCCAGCGCTTATGGCTCTCACCCTCAACAATAATTATATGTTTGCTTTTGAAATATCCAAAGCAAGAAAATTTCTTCTTCAGTTCTTATTTTAGTTCCTACTTCTATCAAAATGACAGTCATGGAGCAGCCTCTAATAATATAATCTAGTAATTTCCATAAATTTTGTTTGGGAACAAACATATGGCTTTCAATATAGGAGGAAGGATTTTTTTAATGAAAGCTTTAGAAATATAAATAGTTGAAAAGAATTTAAAAAGCACTGTAGACAGAGTTTATACTGATTTAGCCAATAAATGCAACACCATAGGCACACGTACACACACATACACCCGTGTACACACACTCATGCATATGACGGTTTATGAGCAGGGCTCGGGCCTCACAGGAGACTACCTTTTGAGCCACAGGCCTAGAATGAATCTTGCTTCCTCACAGCTCTGTCCTGACCTATTTTACAGGAACCCATGCTGGTAACAGCCATTGTCAGAAAGGCCCCGCAAATTCTGTGTGTTTGCCATTGGCCTGCAGGCAACACACCAGAGTCTGAATAATGGCTCTTTCTCCCACTAGTTTTATTATCGTGGATAAGTGACTTCACCTTGATGAATGTCAGTTTGCTCATCTGTAAAATGGGGATAAAATGGTACTTAGTATGCAGGGTTGTCTTGGGGACTAAATGCAATAAGGCAGCTCCCCAGCACATAGAATTTAAAATGTGAGTGATTGTTACTGTTACACTTATGATTATTTAGTGGCAAGTTTTCTAAACCTGAAGGAAAAGAAGGTTCTGTTTGCAATAGTTTGCTAGTTGCACTGTATCTTCTTGGTGTTACTCCTGTGTAGGCTGCTTGTTCTATTTGGCTGATTTCAGGGATTGAGGGGATTGGGAATAAAGTCCTGCATCCAGATTCCTGAAGCTCAAATCACAGCTCCAAAATGTGTTGACTGACAAACTCCAAACTCTCAGCGGATCCACACAGTTGAAATCTGTGTCTTGTTCGCATCACGTCCAAAACAAGAGGTCCTAAGTGGCAGGTCACTTCCGTCGGGGCAGTGATTCAGGGACCCACTCCTCCCATGGTTGGTCCCCACAAGTTCACCGCGTGACTGTCAATGCTCCAAGCTCAACTTCATCACATGAACTGAGCAGAAACCATAGGTAGCATCTCTCTTGGATGTTTGTATGGTCCAGACCTGGAAATGGTGTCCGTTACCTCTGCTTTCATCCCATGGCTGGGACTCAGCCCCACGGCACATCCAACCGCATGAGGTTCTGGGTAAACAGCCATGTGCCTAGAAAGAGGGAAAGTGTTTGTCAATCACCTAACAACATCTTCCAATAGGATGTTCTGGGATGATGGAAACTGTCTGGATCAGTCCCGTCGCCTCTCGCTTCATGTGGCTATTTGAACCCTTGAAGTGTCCCCTGCAACTGAGGTCGGAGGCTTTATCCTTATGGAATATTAATTAACTTTAAATAATCTTTAATATCCACATGTGTCCGGTACTTCCATGTTGGACAGTGTAGGAATCTCTCCCACAGGGCTCTGATCAAGTTACTTCTCTGAGTTTCCTTATCTATGAAGTAGGGAAGAACAAGAGTATGCATTTCAAAAAGTCAGTTGAATTTGGTGAGTGAACACTCAAGTTTTGTAATTACGCTACATTGAAGCTTACTTTCAGGAGTGTTCTCTCTCATCACATACCCCCCATTCGCAAACCTCCTCATCGGCTACTCCACATGAAGTGCTAAGGTCAAGATTAGCAAACTTTAGAGTCAGAGCTTATTTGACCCCTTGGCTCTCCTATGTATTGTATTAGCTGTGCTATCTTGGGCAAATGATACAATTCTCCACGTGCCCATCCATAAGGGGTACTTATGGATAATTCTCACTTATAAGCATTAAACAGGAGTACGTGTATGTAATTCTGCAGAGAGCTTAACTGATAGTTCCCACACCATATAAGAGCCCCTTAATTGACCCAAATCAAAAGGTCACCTGAATAAACTAATTCCCTGTGAGCAACTGCTTCAACAATTTGCAAATAAAAGCCGATATTGGCTGCTCTGATCTGAATCACTCCATACTGTTGTGTTTTAACATCTGGGAGACCCCATGTTTTCAGCAGGACCCTTTCTTTTTTAATTTTTTCCAGAATTTTCCCTCAATTTCCAGCCACATCGCCCATGAGTCACCCACTGAGGAAGGCACAGAATAGCTCTGAATTATTTTTTTCCGCCACACGTGACGCATGCAGCCCCCTTGATCCCTTTCGCACAAGCCAAGGATGCGATTCCCCACCCAGCCGTACCATTATATGGTGGAACACAGGGTTCTGTCATGAACAGGCTGAGCAGGAAGGTGAAAGAACAGAGTGAAGAGATGCTGTGCTTGTCAAGAGGAGAAGGAGTCCAGAACAAGACAATAATGGACCCAAATACAAGCCGGAGAACAGAGACCATCTTCCAGACCCAGGCAATGAGATAATTGGCTTTCAGGAAATATTCAGCAGGTCTCTGAAGAGATATTTTGGGACAAAATCACATCACGCTTCCTGTGGTGGGGTCCCCACTGGTCAGACCACTCCTGCTTCCCTAAGGAGGCAATCTGAGGAGGGGGGGACGCCTAAACTGTCCACCCCTCATGCTACCATCTAGGTCTCTTGTTCCCAAGAAGGGAGAAGTTACACTATTAATACACAGTTCACGATGACATGAACAAATTCTCCTGTGACCCACTAAAGGCAAGCAGTTTACCCACTCAGAATGCTTCAGGAGAATGTTTATGATTCTGATGCAAAGAATAACTGTCTTATCATCCGTGATCACTACACATCATTACATGTCATGACCGCATCGGTTCAAGTTATAATTACATGATTACATGTATTTGGGGTAAGTGTGTTCTACAATATAATTTCACTAATAAGGCTGTGTCCAGGTAGTTGTGCTTTAATTTTTATCTTTGGGGTTTTTGTTTCATAATCAGATGACTATCTAAATTGCACTGTTGATTACAAGATGTACCATATGAAAATCTTTCTTTAACGGTGCATTCTCTGTCACAATAAGTACCTTTTTAAGTACATGCCACGTAAAGAATTCAGTTTGAAATTTGCCATAAGAGCAAAGCAAACCTAGTACTAAGGTTTGGTTCTGAAACACACGTGCCCTCCTTGGTATAAACAGCAAAGAGGAGATGTGTGGAGCTGGTTTGGTGGGAACCAACCCTCAGAGGACACAATGGTGAGAAGTTTTAAGATAAGGTCATGAGCCAGGTCTTCCATGGCCATTTTTGGGAAGTGAAATCAACATTTCCAACCCAGCAGAGAAAGCAGAAGTCTTTAGTGAAAATTTTCAAGCGTAGAATGAGGTGCATGACTGTGGACTCAGTAAAGCACTTAATGCCGTTTGCAGGTGATTTGATGCCATAGAGGTGCCGAGACATTTGAAAGTGATACAAGCTATTGATTGCAAATGTACTGTAGATCTATACATGTTATTCCTGCTACATGACAAGGTAAGAGAAAGTATAACAAAATAAAGGAAAAGCTACACGATTCCTCTATGGATGAGACCTTGAAGTCTCATGCCACTTTTGGGGGGAGGGGGAGGTGTGAATTAATAACGCCCTGATCTGCCAGTCAGCATCTTCCCATTCAAGGCACCTACTTGGGCCAAGTGCCTCAACTTACCTCAATCTGTAGGCTTCAATCCAGGCCAAGCTGTTGAGCATCTTCACTCTCCTCCAAGAACCCAGTGATCTGTTCAGGTTTTACCACATTCTAATATTGAAACCTGTAAGGACTTCCATACAGTAGTGTCTTAGTCTGTTGGGGCTCCTACAACAAAGCGCACAGACTGGGGAGCTTATAATCAACATATATTTGTTTCTAAAGTTCTGGAGGCTGAGAGTCCAAGATCAAGGTACCAGCAGATTCAATTTCTGGTGAGAACCCACCTGCTGGTTCATAGACGGGGTCTTCCTGCTGTGTTCTCACCTGGAAGAAGGGGCAAGGGAGTTCTCTGGGGTCTCCTTTATAAGGACACTAATCCCATCATAGGGGTCCACCCTCATGACCATCACCTCTCAAAAACCCCACCTCCTGACACCATTACCTTTGGGGGTTAGGATTCAACACATGAATTGCGGCCGGGGGCGGGGGGACACAGACATTCAGTGCATAGCACTGACACCAACCCCTCCTAAGATATGAACAGGTTTGAATATCGCTTCCTTTACACGGGCAGATGTCGTGAGGTAGGACCTTACGTCAAAGCCCTGCCCACTGTGCGTGACACTTGAAGAGCTGCCTGCTGGGCCTGGACAAGGAGAAGGAACTGGTCATTCATCTATCACGTGTTTACTGAACATCTAAAGATTTAAGAATAAATTAAACTAGGCCTCTTCCTTTGAGGGATTCACTTTCTAGAAAGAAAGTTAAGTGTTCACAAAAGAGTTAAAATACCCCAAATTATCAAAAGCTGCAAACCCAGAATATGAACCCCGGCCAGGCTGTCCCCAAAGCCCATGCCCTTTCTTCTCACGTTGCTGCATTTCTGTGACCTTGACCCAGTCCCTAACTCACAGCCCTCACGGCTCCGGACTGTGTCTTCGAGACCCTAAAGCAAGTGGCCTTTGATTTCAATTCTTTAAAGCAGTTTGAGAAGGAGGTACATAATCTAAGCCCATAACCTTCACGCTTATGAAGCAGGGCTCAAAAAGAGATGATTGCATTAAGTCCTACTTCCTACAGCCAGCTTTCAAAGAGCAAACTCTGTAAAATATTTGAAAAGTAGATTTCCTTCACCTACAATGTGGAACACACAGAGAGGAAGTACCAAAGATTCTCTAATTGAGTTTTGCACGTGCGCCCTCCGTCGTGCAGAAGAAAGGGGTGGGGTGGGGGGGAACTTGCAATGACACCAGCCCGTGCTACCCTCTATTAGACAATGAGACTGGAGCCCCTTGCGGCCACTCAGGTCCTCGGTCCATCACTGTCCCCTTTCATAAATCAGGATGTAGAGGGAGCTAATATATAGAAAGTGTTACTTCGGAGGATATTTGTAAGAGCTCAGCAACCAACATAAGGAGACTCTCATAGCTTTCCATCCTGAGATTTTAGATGATCTTTCTACAATATAAAGTCCATCTTAAGAAAATTATGAAGACAGACACTCTGGGATCTTCCCGTTCCTTCTTTCTCTGTCCTCCACTGCCCAGCTACTCAGGCATTTCACTGACCTCTTCAGAGAACCAGACTCTGGGAAGGGAACCTCGCTCTGCCCATGAGGAACCCCAGGGCCAGACCTGCCTTCCCTCCCTGCCTGACACTGGCCTTTACACCCCACTTGGTTCTCCCCTTTGGACCACGTCTTTCTAAAGCCAGTCCCCTGTGAAACTGTATTTATCCAGGTATTTTTATTTTTATCCTTTTAATTTATTTTATTGAGCTACAGTTGATTTATAATGTTATGTTAATTTTTGCTGTACAGCAAAGTGATTCCGTTATACACACACACACACACACACACACACACACATATATGTTCTTTTTCATATTCCCTTCCCCTATGGTTTATCACAGGATATTGAATATAGCTCCCGGTGCTATACAATAGGACCTTTTGGTTTATCCATTCTATATATAACAGTTTGCATCTGCTAATCCCAAACTTGCAATCCATCCCTCCCTCAGACCCCCCTGCCCCCCTACCACCGGTATCCATGTATTTTTAAAATGTATTTGTTTATATAGTTGTGTGCTTTTACTCACTTTGTGTCTAGATCCCAAAAGAGTTTGAGGAGATCCACATTCATTTCTTAGTGTCCCATCCCATCAAGTTCCCTTCCCTGCTTTTCAATAATGATATTGACAGTAATAATCACGAGGGCAGAACTGAACTTTTTCCTGGGTGCCTACTCTATGTGAATCATCATACTCACATGATTTTTAACCTTTACTACAACTTGAGAAGACAGGAAGAACTATTCCCGTTTTGCCGATGAGGAAACAAAATAACAACATGAGATCTCTTAAATGTTTAAATGCACAATACAGTGTTGTTAGCCAGCAGTTCTCTAGAATGTTCTCATCTTGCACATCTGAGACTTTATACCCACTGAACAAATTTATCCTCATTTCCCATCCCCCCTAACCTTTGGCAACCACCATCTACTCTCAGCTTCTATGTGTCTGACTATTTTAGGCTCCACATGTAAGTGGGATCATGCAGGCTATGGTTTTGTAAGTCTATGCACACATTCAAACTCATCAAATTATATGCATTAAATATGTGCAGGTTTTGTATATTAATTATACCTCAATAAAGCTGTTTTTTTAAAAAAAAAAAAAAGAACATAGCACCAGTGTTCTACTCAAAAACTGCTTAGAGAAACACTAAATTGGCCTCATGTTCTAATTCAGCCTTTTTTAAAATAAAGAATTAGTGTTTTTTTTCTTTATTTATTTTTAATTCTTTTTTTAATTTATTTTTGGCTGCGTTGGGTCTTCGTTGCTGTGCATGAGCTTTCTCTAGTTCCGGCGAGCGGGGGTTACTCTTTGTTGAGGTACACGGGCTTCTCATTGTGGTGGCTTCACTTGTTGCAGAGCACGGGCTGTAGGCACGCGGGCTTCCGTAGTTGTGGCGCACAGGCCTACGTGCCCCGCGGCATGTGGGATCTTCTGGGAACAGGGATCGAACCCATGTCCTCTACATTGGCAGGCAGATTCTTAACGCACTGCGCCACCAGGAAAGTCCCTAATTCAGTCTTTAGAATAAATGTTTGCTATTGAACGTCAGAAAAACATCAACGTTTCATGATTTTTAAGAGCATTTTATTCTGTATTTGTAAGAGCTCTTTAAAAGCAAATGGTCCAAAATAATTGGGAAAAAATCCACTATAGATAATACTGGTCATATAGAAGATGATCTTGGTACTAAGAGTAAATTCAAGTGGATATTTAGAGTAAATAAATCAAATAATAAAACTGGAAAAAGTGCCAAAGCATTTTTTGCATTTTCATGTACTTTCTTCTTTGCCTGTGAATCTGATAAAATTGAAGGCAGAAACTCCACTTAATTCATCTTTATATCCCAGGGATGACATACAGTGTTTGTTTGAAGTTTTTGTGATATAAGGAATATGAAACCAAGGCTACGTGGTAGTAGGCATATATTGTAGTATAAAAAAGCTTCCTTGATTCTCAAGTCAGAGTAAGCAGTCACTCCTTCCAAGTTAGCCATACTTGGTCATTACTCCATTCAAAAAATATTTTTCTCGCCCTGAAAATAAACCCATTCTTTCTGATAAAGAAGACTACTTGAGACATTGTGGTGACTCCCAGGTGGTTCCTGGGTCTGATGTAAACCAGGGTCACAGCCTCTATGCTGGCAGGAGCCCTGCAGACCGGTGGATTACTTGGGTGGGCACCATGCAGTGTGATTGGGTGGGCTCAGTGAGACAGTTGGTTGTGATTGTCAAAGACACAGCTCGACACAAAAGGGCTGAATACTGGTAACCATAAGTTCGTTCTCTAAATCTGTGAGTCTATTTCTGTTTTGTTAACAAGTTCATTTGTATCATTTTTGGTTTCTTTAGATTCTGCATATAAGCAAGATTATATGATATACACACTGCTCTATTTAAAATAGATAACCAACAAGGACCTACTATATAGCACAGGGAATGCTGCTCAATATTCTGTAATAACCTAAATGGGAAAAGAATTTGAAAAAGAATAGATACATTTATATGTATAACTGAATCACTCTGCTGTACACCTGATGCTAACCCAACATTGTTAATCAACTATGCTTCAATATAAAATAAAAATTCAAAAACAAAAACAAAATCTCTGTTTGGGCCAATAACATGAGTCCAAAAAATGCTGCTGAGCCTGGCCAGACTAGGCTCATGTGACTAAGACATGGGAACTCTGGGGTTCTCCCCACTAATACCTTATGTTTATAAAACATTATCTCCCAGGCTCACTCCCTGGGCAGTTGGCCAGCTCCTCAGGAGCCAGAGATGGTCAGCTGCATTCACAACTCTTAGCTTCTCTTGGTCAGAGGAAAGGAGCTTGCAGCCCAGATCCAAGCTGACAGCATCCACAGAGATGGACCCACTTCCCTCCAGAGCAGCTTAAGCCATAGCCTGCATCGCTGTAAATGCATTGGCGTGAAACTAGGCCATGCCTACATTTCTGTAAATCTTTTTACATTATCCAACAATAAAACAAAATAGACCAACAATGTTTTTAGATGCCATAATTATTAAAACACATTACTTATTCACACCTAATTACCTCAACAGTGAACAAACTGCACTAAGAACAGGCATGAGAACGTTCAGCCCTGAGGGTATTTTCTCAGAATCAGAGAAAACTAAAATAGGAAAAGTTAAGTGAAAATGCCTCCTTGGGCTTCCCTGGTGGCTCAGTGGTTAAGAATCCACCTGCCAATGCAGGGGACATGGGTTTGATCCCTGGTCCGGGAAGATCCCACATGCCGCGGAGCAACTAAACCCATGCACCACAACTACTAAGCCTGCGTGCCACAGCTACTGAAGCTCACGTGCCTAGAGCCCGTGCTCCGCAACAAGAGAAGCCACCGCAATGAGAAGCCCGCACACCACAACGAAGAGTAGCCCCTGCTTGCCACAACTAGAGAAAGCCCACGCACAGCAACGAAGACCCAATGCAGCTAAAAATAAATAAATAAATAAACTTATTTAAAAAAAGAAAAGAAAATGCCTCCTCCACCAGCAGCATTTTAATACACAAATGATTACATCTAGAACACATGGTTTCACTTTAATAATGATAGGGCTGGGTTTTTTTTTAATTTTTACCATCTAAATCAAAATGCCACATTTAGTGGTAAGTTGCTAACTTTTGCTAATTTCCTAACTGATTACAAGACATTATACATCACTTAATTAAGATTTAGAGAGAAAATTAAAACTGTGAAATCAGGTAAAAGCCAAGAATTTTGCTACCTTTTAATATGAGACTCCAATTACAAAGGAGGAATGACTAAAAGAATCAAAGGAGGTTCAATTCCATTTAATTTAGCAAATATTATTTATCTACCATATGCTTACTGTGATGAACACTGCATTGATAAGAAAGAATTAAGAGTCTGTGCACTCATTGGAGTAGCTTATAAAATAGGAGTGGACATTTCTTTTTCAAAACTGCTGAAAAAATAATACAGACTGGAATCCCAAGGTTATGAAGGTTCCCAGGGCAGAGAGAAATAGCAGTCAGCTTGACGATCGATGGGAAGTTAGACTCAGTCCAACATGACAACCGACTGTGAAGGACAAATTCAAAGATGAATAAAATGATTAAGTCTGTATCTTCCACGGGAAAGTCAGGGGCATGAGGAGAAGGTTCTGGAGGAAAAGTTTGGTTTGGGTACAAGCAGGTCAGGCCAGAGTTGATGCAAAAAAGACCATTGGAAGTGTATGCAGTGTGAGCTCAAGGACTCCAAAGCTGGAAATTTCTACTGCAGATAGCTTTTTTGCCTGAAAGCTATCCCAAGGTCAAGGCAAAGAGTTGAAAGAGAGAGAGCAAAGGGCAGTTAAAGCAGAATTTCACAAAACCTTATATTAATGGTGTAGAGAAAGAAAAGCTTAGGAAGTAATAAAAAGGGAGGAAAACCAGAAAAAATGTATTTTGATAGAAGCCTTAGGAAGGAACGATACCCAGAAGGATGCGGGAATCAAATTATGTCTAATAATGTCAAATACTGCAGAAGTTCAAAGACAATGGGATTCACTGGCTTTGGTGAAGGGAAGGTGAGCTTTGATAAGTGATGTTAGCAGCACCACAGGGGAAAACATTAGATATTAAGGGACACAGTAAGAAAAGAATAACCAATCCTGTTAGGGAGTATGACTCTGAAGAAAGTTTGTTATATTGAATTATTAGTAAGGTGAAAAGAAGGTTTATTTTCCTTTTTTAGGAGAGAGGAGACATACGGAGAAAAAATAAAGTAGGAAAGGGGAGATAGTTGATGGATAAAGATTCTGAAGGTGAAGGAAAGTTCCTAGAGAGAGTATAGGTGGAAAAGAGAAGCCTTCTTTCCCATAAGACAGGAGGCAAGGAAGTGGGGAGGGTGAGCAGACAGGAAAACAGAAAATCTGAAATCAAGATGAACAGTCAGCAACGCTCAAGATTAAGCTTGACTCCGGGAACAGAAGGAATTGAGTTAACATCTTGGAAATATCGGGGTGATGAGACAACAGGGAACAAGGCAGGGGGAGCAAGCAGCTTGAGCAAAATGAAGAGGTTTGCAGGTGCCACTAACGGAAGTGGGAATTTTGTGTTGTTGTTACACCTTAGCAGAGAAACAAATCTTTACAAAGGAAAATCAAGAGATTTTCTCCTTCACTGTCTTATGATGTTGTCCAAGTGTCAGGTGTTGTTGTTTGTTTATTTCATTTTTGTAAGAAACACACAAAACTATTTGAAGTTATAGCATATTCATCCTGGTGTTGTCATGTACCTTTTTTTCATAAAAGTAGGCTTTTTTTTTCATAATCCTGACCTACTAGGACCATAAGCAACCTGAAAGCAAAGCAAGTGTTACTAACTGTTTTGGCTACTCCAAAACAATGAGGATTGAAACATGTATATAATAGGTTTCCTAAACATAGAACTTAATGAAAGAACATTCCTAATATTTGGTCAGTTCTCATTTGGAAAAGGTAATCTGAGTCAGAGAGGTCCCAATCAGGTGGCAATGTCCACACTCTCCTCTGTGTTTTGGTCATCATGAGAGGGGTTTGGGGAGAAAGCCGTTTTCTTTTTTGGTTGAGTATAAAATGAAGCATATGTTGTGTTTGACTAAGTCAACTCATTCTCCCAATGAATAAATGTATGGCATGTTTTTATTCCACATAATATGGCTTTGTAATACCTTTTCATAAAACACAGAAGTCCTTGCGGGTAAGGTCATCTGAAGGAGAGAAAGAGAGAGAAGAAAGAGAAAGGTAGATTAGATGCCTGCTGTTATTTACCTCTCTTTTTGGAGAAAGAATTAGACTGAAGTTCCAGTCTTCAATCAATAAAGTTTTTGGATAATATTGGGCTGTCACCAATACCTTCATTCTTCCTGAATCTGCTCTTCTGCACCTCAATCCCACACTCTTTTTCCTAATCTACATATGCCTAACTATGATTTTGCTTGTGATATATCATGTTTGTATGTATTTATTGGCACAATAATGTGTAAAAATGACCCCAAAGCTCATTTAGTCTCTACAGATCTGAGTGGCTCTCCTGCAGCCTGTGGGTGTATGATTTGGGTCCTCACTGCAATTCTCTCATGTTTGCTGGACACACAGGATGGTCAGAGCATGTCCTTATGGTGATGACACAGGTTCAAGAGAGCAAGCCCCACTGTGTACTCACATTTCAAGTCCCTGCTTGTTATCTATCAAGTGAGAGCCCACTGAACAAAGCAAGTTACTTAATCCAGTTCAATGTGAAGAGGGAGCTTTTGTTGTAGGAAATTCAGGGTCACACACCACAGGGTTTAGATACAGAGAAGAGTGAAGAATTGAGCTGATTATTCCAAACAATAAAGACAACTTCTGATTTTGGAATTCTTACACAAGTATTTACACTTTATCAAATTCCTTTGTCCTTTTCCTTCTTAACTTTTTTTTTCTCCTCAACTTTTAGAATGTAACTGAGAAAGTGATTGGAGAAAAAAATTCCAGAAGAAGAAATTGCAATATTTTCTTTTTATGAGCACTCATCATAGAATACAGCAGGAGGTGCTGAGTATAATAGACCACATTTATTTTTCATTTAATCTATTCAACTTAGAGTCTATATTGTTACTATATTAAGTTTTTAGAGGCTAATTTTTATCTACTTTTCATAATCTAAGATATTTTAGCAATCCCTACTCATATATTAATTGTTATTTCATTTAGCAGGATGGTGAAATCAGTAACATCTAACTCATTTCAGATTATAATATTAAATGAGGCATAAATTTGGAATTCAAGACAATGTATTTTTTTAATTCTCATATAACAAATAGTCTGTTTGAAATAATGGAAAGGGAATGGATTTATGGAAATAAATGAAATGGAATAGAATAATGGAAAGAATGGATTTAAGTGGATGTAAGTGAAATAATGGATTAAGTGAAATTGAGTTAAGTGGGACACGTTACTTTAGCAAATTAATAAGCAGTCATTTTCTACACACTATGAATTACCCACACCACCACTCTCTCTCATGTTGAAGCAAAGTGCTGACAAATTACTTCTGATGAGGAAAACAATCATGAAACAAAATAACACTCTACTTCAGGTAACGCATGGGCTCAAAACTGGAAACTAGAAACATTAATAATCTGTCAATTAATCCTCCTTTTTTCTTCATGACCTATATTCTTGGCTAGTTACAAATATTAGTCACCAAAACAATTCCTTGCACACATAATTTAGATTTAAAGGAGTGTTCTGTGAAAGCATAAGAATAGAGAAATCATTCCTAATTTAGCCAAACCTGGAGAGTATACACCAATCCCCTAAAGTCCACTCAGAAATAAGTCAGTGTAGCCACTGACTGCAACTAATCTACTCAGGATTGCCACATGGAGGGTGGTTAAATAAATGAGGCTATATCCAAGCCATGAGTGTTATAAGGACAGTAAAATGTATGGATATCACTTTTACATATATGCTCACAAACGTGTGAAACAAAACAGACAATGGTAAATAATGCATGGGGAAAATTTCAGAATATTACCATCGATAACGTATTTGTATATGTGTGTATCAAAAAGAGGCAGATACACCGCAGTTAATTGAACACAGAAAAATGAATGTAAATGATTGTCTACCAGGCATCAGGATGTTAACTAAGTCACTGGAAAGGAAAGAATCCACCACAGGCTCACGGAGGTAGCAAGTACAGCGGCAGCCGCCACTGCCTCGGCTTCCAGGGAAAGACAGAGGGAATTATTAAATCTCCAACGCTTGGTGGAGGGGCCCTGAGGGGTGGGTGGCACTGTTGAAACACTACTAGCGTCCCTGAGATTCGGCGGGGGCTCCCAGTGGGGACAAGACCCTGATCCTGAAGAGAAGACCCCAGGTGGCTGGTGCTGGTTTCCTTTTTTTTTTTTTTTTTTTTGCGGTACGCGGTCCTCACTGTTGTGGCCTCTCCCGTTGCGGAGCACAGGCTCCGGACGCGCAGGCTCAGCGGCCATGGCTCACGGGCCCAGCCGCTCCGCGGCATGTGGGATCTTCCCGGACCGGGGCACAAACCCGTGTCCCCTGCATCGGCAGGCGGACTCTCAACCACTACGCCACCAGGGAAGGCCTGATGTTTCTTTCTGTTGTTGTTTTTGTTGTAATAGTTTCTTTTTTTATGGAAGTATCACTGATTTACAATACGATATTAGTTTCAGGTGTACCACATAGTTATTCAATAGCTTTGTAGTTTATACTCCCTTCAGAGTCGTTATAAAATATTGGCTATATTCCCTGTGTTGCACACTATATCCTTGTAGCTTATTTATATCTGCTAGTTTGTACCCCTTAATCCCCTACCCCTATGTTTACCCCTCCCCTCTTGCCTCTCCCCACTGGTAACCACTGGTGTGTTCTCTATATCTGTGTGTCTATTTCTGTTTTGTTATATTCATTCCTTTATTTTATTTTTTAGATTCCATATATAAGCAATAACATACAGTGTTTGTCTTTCTCTGTCTGAAATTATTTCACTAAGCATAGTACACTCCATGTCCATCCATGTTGTTCCAAATGACAGGATTTCATTTTTCATGGCTGAGTAGTATTCCATTATATATATATATATATATATATATATATATATATATATATATACACACACACACACATCGTCTTTATCCATTCATCTATTGATGGACCCTTAGGTTGCTTCCAGATCTTTGCTATTGTCAATAATGCTGCTGTGAACATTGGGGTACATGTATCTTTTCAAATTAGTACTTTTCTTTTCTTTGAATATATACCCCGGAGTGGAATTGCTGGATCATATGGCAACTCCATTTTTGTTTTTTTTAAAGGAACGTCAGTACTATTTTCCACTGCTCTCCATAGTGGCTGCACCAATTTACATTCCCACCAACAGTGTAGGAGGGTTCCCTTTTCTCCACATCCTCACCAACATTTGTTATTTGTGGTCTTTTTGATTTTGTGGTCCATTCTGACAGGTGTAAGGTGATATCTCATTGTGGTTTGATTTGCATTTCCCTGATGATTAGCGACATTGAGCATCTTTTCATGTGCCTGTTGGCCATCTGTGGGTCTTCTTTAGAAAAATGTCTATTCAGGTCTTCTGCCTGTTTTTTGTTTAGGTTGTTTGCTTTTTTGATGTTGAGTTGTATGAGCTGTTTATATATTTTGGATATTAACCCCTTATCAGTCGTATCATTTGAAAATATTTTCTCCCATTCAGTAGGTTGTCTTTTCATTTTGTCGAAGGTTTCCTTGCTGTGAAAATACTTTTAAATTTAATTAGGTTCCATTTGTTTATTTTAGCTTTTGTTTCCTTTGCCTGAAGAGACAGATCCAAAAAAATATTGCTGCAACTTATGTCAGAGTGTTCCACCTATGTTTTCTTCTAGGAGTTTCATGGTTTCCAGGCTTACATTTATGTCTTTAATTCATTTTGAGTTTCTATTTGTGTATGGTGTTAGAGAATGTTCTAATTTCATTCTTTTGCATGTAGCTGTCCAGTTTTCCCAGTACCACTTATTGAAGAGGCTGTCTTGCCTCCTTTGTCATAGATTAATTGACCACAAGTGTGTGTGTTTATTTCTAGGCTTTCTATCCTGTTCCATTGATCTCTGTGTCTGTTTTTGTGCCAGTACCATGCTGTTGTAATGACTGTAGCTTTGTGGGATAGTCTGAAGTCAGGGTGTGAGGCTGGACCACATTGACTCCATTCTGTCAGCTTCATCTCAGGGCCCTAGTCCTACCCCCTCCCCTCTCTGCATGACTGAACTTTGGCCCACTCACAAGGAATGTGCCCAAGCCAGATAATTCCTGTCAGCCTTCACCCTGGCCTTCATCTGATATGAAACCTGGAAAAGCGTCTTTGCTGATGCAGATGGTTGGTGGTCATGAGACCCATGTGGGGAGGGAAACCCCCTTCCCATCCGTGCAGAGGTGCTTCTCACTTGGAAGTCAGATTCTATTTTTAGCTTTGGCCCCTTGAAGTCCACTTCTCAGCCGTGCCTGGTGCCTAGGGCTGCTGGGAAAGTCTCTGGATCATCCATCCTCAGGTCCTTCCTGCCTGTGTGTAAGTTTCCCACAATAAGCTTCATGATCACACTTTATGGAATTGCCCACTTTGTTTTTTGGTCTCTAAAGACCTTCTCAGTTCGGTTGGATATTAGTCAATATCTCTGCCTCTCAACACGGGACACGTGATCTGGGAAAGCCCAGTGCAGCCTATCCTGCAAGTGTTGGCAAAGCAGCAAACTGAGTCCCACTGTTCCTGCAGAAAGGAACTGCCCCTGCCCAGGGGAAGAAGCACAGCTGGGTGGCAATCTGGGGAGAAGCCGACAGAAACCCCCAGGAGGCAAAGGATGAAGGAGCCCCTTTAACCCGTCCCCTTCCACACCCCCTGCAGGCAGACCTCACGATGCAGCCAGCTGGCCAAGCAGGATGGGGGTCACAGAGCTCAGGCCCACATCACTGAGCAGTGGACAGTGGACAGCTTGAAGCTAAGGGGCACCAGCTGCACACCTGACACAGGTAGATGTCACCTTTCATGCCCATACTCAGGTGCCTCGTTCTGGGCACACAGCAGGATCGCTCTTCCCCTCCTTCGGGATGAATCTTGGGGTCCCGCCTCCCATCCCGCCCCACAGACCTTCTAGGTGAGCCCATGCACCTTCTTCATTGAGACAGAGAACTTCCCTGAAGTCTACCCCCCAGATCCATCGCCCCTCCCTGAATGAGAGGCCCTCCTCTGAGCCACCACAGCAATCTGATCAGTAACTAGCACTGCAGCGTGGAAGCCTCCTGAGCTGTGCTTCTCCCCCCTGGACCGAATCCCCCTAAGGATGGAGCCATGGCTTCTGCTTCTGCAGCCGAGCCCTCGGCACGGGGCGACCGCAAACATCAGTACATGGATCTTTGGTACCAAAGCTGCGTGAGACAAGAGTCGAGAATAAAGAAGGGAACATCAAAGGTGATTATGGGAAAAGAGAGGTAAAGAAGTAAAAATGACAGGGACACAAATACCTATGAGGGAAGAAACAACTGAGGGATGTGTCTGGAGGAGTAAGTGTCTGAAAGTACAACAATTACATTTAAAAGGCACATTCATATCCTCTGCCCAAGAATGTCATGAGGAGTGGGCACCATTACCTTAAATATTAATCTCCCCTGGGAAGAGGTACAAGCACATTTACTAAGACATTTAGAATTGTGCTGGAGAAGCGATTTTTAAAAATTCCACTGGGAGATATAATTTATTGGCAACGATATCAACTTGACAAAATGTTTCCAGTTCTAATTTCATAGGGCCGGATGAAGTTCTTATTTTTATTCTCTATGTTATGTGTGTGTGTGTGTGTGTGTGTGTGTGTGTGTGTGTGTGTATTTAACTACCATCTTCTGAACTTTAAAGAGAGCTAAAAATTGGGAAAGAAGTGGTAGATATCCTTGAGAAAATATACATGATTTTAGAAATTTTGGTTCTTACATCACAAATGAAATATTAAAGACCAATAAGGTTAACCAAAAACTAACTTCATTCATAAAATCTGTCTTAAGGAAGAACCTTACTTTATTGACCCATTTATTTCCTTGTGAGTGTTTACTGCAAGTTCATCTGGATTCAGTGTTGGGTTCGGATGGGCAGGACCTGCTGGGAACCCCCTCTCTGTTTGCTTCTCACCTGCTTCCATTCAATATGTATACTTTTATCTGAAAGTTGGAATCAAAATACCTGCTCTGCTTACTTCACAGAGGTTTAGCAAGGAAGGAATGGATGATTACATCCAAAAAATTAAACGAATCTCCCAGGACACAGACCAATTTTATATGGTGGTAGAAGAAAGACACTAAAACATTTACGTGACAGATAAAATCTAATATATGATTAAATGCTCAAAAGAGCCATACATACAGAAAGTGCCAGAAGGTTTCAGAAAATGGGGGGACGCCAGTATAGATGAGGGGATACAGCTCCCTAATGACTCATTTAGTGCCTCGAAATGTATTTTTATTGCTAACTCACATCCTTCATGCAACATCTTCACCCTGTTCTCATTTGTTCTGTCCCCAGAGGAACCGCTGAGGCGAAGTCATCCTTCAAGCTCCCTGCCTTTTGGGTTCAGGATCCAGCACTGAACAAGGAAACCGAGTTCTCAGTTGGCATGCCCCACTAGCCTCGGATCTTATCTTGGGAGGGTTTCTGCTCTTTGCCACTCCTAAGATTTCTCAGACTGCTCTGTGCAAACCACTCTGCAGACTCCAGGAAGCCGTTCTGTCACACGCCTTCACGATCACCGCCCCTCATCTTCTGCAAAGCCTTTGAAATCCCCACGCCAATCTCACCGTGTCCATCCTAACTGCCTTGCTTCCAGTGTTAAGCTCTCTGGAAAGAAAACACACACTCACATCACAACCACTTTACTTCACAGGCTTGACAGTTCTTTCCAGTTTTCCTAAGGGTATCACATGATACTCTAAATACTTTCACTTTTTCCCAATGGAATGGCATTCATTGACATGTTTAAGGTGCAATGACCTTCATCAATAACTAAGCCAATTTACCATTTGTGTTCCAAGGTGTCCCCTCCAACCTCCTTGTGCTTTTTAAATAACTGAACTTTCCTTGTGCTTTTGATTTAAGATGACCAGCCATTGCCATGATTTAATTCATTGCTATGGAATTAGGATCAATAAAATAAGAAAGAGAGTTTAAAATAATTTTTTTCTCATAAGTATGTTGTCCTGTAATCCCCAAATCCACGGATGGGGGCTGAGTGATGTCCTTGGGGGACATTGAAGGAGATGACAGTGAAATGGCTATGAGATTCTGAATGTGTCCACAGGCTCGGTTGTGGTTTGAAAGAGGCCTGACGTCAGAGTTCCTGCATCTTCCCTTCCTTTCCAGGGCAGTTTTGCACCCATCTTCCCTCAAGGGCCTGGTCCCGAGGTCCCTCCTCTCCACCACTGGTCCACGCTCCTCTGAGCTGTGATGACACTCGTGTCCTTGCTCCTGACTTCCTCATGTAGGTCTTAGCCTTGACTGAGGCAGGGAACTGCATGCATATCTTCAAATGTGTACACATCTGCTCTTACCAACAGCCGCAGTCCAAGGAGGGCAGGGAGGACACTGCGCATCTTTCCCCCTGAGTCTGAGACTCAACTCTGTGTCCACAGATGCCCCACAAGAACAGAGTGGGGGCTGGCGGTGGGGAAAATGCTACGATGGACAACCAGACAAGAGACAATGCTCACCTGTACCCAGGACTGTGCATTTACTCCTTCATTCTCTGTTAATACATATCTTAGAATTGTTCTGAGCGTTAAATGGGTTGATACACGTACATCACTTCACCCAGTACCCAGCCACTCTCAGCAGATGTTAGTGATTCCTAGGACTGTGGGCTGCTTGAAGGCTGACGACACGGACACCAAGAACAATATCCCACCCCAACTGGGAGCTCAGAAAGGACTTTTTCAGTGTAATAGAGTTGAACGGGTGGTGAAAATGCCACAAAAACTGTAAATGTTTGATTTTAGAATTAAAGACTGATCAGATTCTATTGAAGCAAATGGCAGGGGACATTCCACTTTGTTTGTAATAAAATATTGATGCAAATGCACTAGTAGTAATCACAGCGAACTATTGCAGGGCCTCAAGACCAAAGGGAATGTATAACCGGGAATAAAAGAAACAAGGAAATGTTCTGAATGGCAGCTCTTGAAAAGCAAAATTTCTATTTTCGAGGGTATAACACACACACCTGGGTCCTTTTTGGCACTCGCGTTATGGCATCTGGGTCATGCTTTGTTAGAGGTATTTGTTTTGGGGATCAGGGGAGTGGCTGATGTAAGGGAAGAAGCACATTCCTCTGTGGGGTGTCTTCCACAACACCCATCACTTCCAACACCAGGGTGAGTATTACAGGTGAAGCAATTCTGTAACACCAGCTGGGGGTCCTACAATTAACTCGTCTCTGACTCCATCTACCTGGAGGTAACGTCTGACCCCATGGGTTACAGGCTCAGGCCCACAAGGCTACCCTCTATCTCCTGCCACTGCTGACATCAGTCACACATCACCTGCGCTTCTGACCGACCTGACCATCTAGAGATCGGGGGTTCCCATAACACCCTCCTCAGGTTAGATAATGTACTAGAAGGATCACAGAACTCGGGGAAACAGTTCACTCCCTAGATCACCGTTTATTCTAAAAGGTTACAAACTCAAGAACAACCAGATAGAAGAGATGCACAGGGCAAGGTGTTGGGAAAGGGTGCGAGCTTCCACACTCTCTCCAGCCCCCACTCTTCCCAAATCTCCACATGTTCACCAGTCTCAAAGCTCTTGAAACCGCATTCTTCCGGGTTTTTACAGAGCCTTTTTATGGAGGCGGAGCTAGGAAGCTGAGCTGGACACCCCTGATTGTCAATGAGCCATGGTCTGAAAATTGCACTACCCTGATCAGGTCAATGCTCCCTACTGATTTATAACTATGGGGTGATAATTCAGAGGTGAAGGGGTTCCACCCTGAAATATGTGGGATTGGCATACTGATTTTTTTGAACTGAGGGTATTTGCAGATGCAAGAAGGGCTCTCTGACCTCCCATGTTCTACCTAAAAGCAGGTCATCAAATTCCCATGAGAAGGGGGCCCTCCCTGGGCCAGGAGGAGCAGGACATTCTTACCAATGCCAGAATGGACCTGTACAAACAACTTACTAAAATAGCCCTAATCTTCCATTTGTCCCCCCCGACCCTACATCTCCTAGTCACTGTCCCACAATTTACCACCCACAACCCAAACTTCTTTCTCCTTTGTCTCTTCAGTCTCCAAAAGTTCTCATTCTTTGTTAAAATGGTATATAATTTGTCAGGTCTATCTGCTTCTCTGGGTTTTTATTTCTTATATATGAAGGCCCCCTTGTACACACAGAAAATTAACATTGACTAAAACATGAATGTTCTTCTCCTATCAATCTGTCTTTTTTTGGTTTAATTTTCAGGCCCAGCCACAGAACCTAAGAGGATGGAGGAAAGCCTTTCCTCCACTATAGTTCCAAGGACAAACTCATCTGACCATCAAACACTGTGATGATGGACACCCACCAGGATTCAGAAATACTTCTGTCATACTGATGTTTCTTTTAAAAGCATCCATCAATGATTGGTCCCTAGAGACCTTTTGTTTCCTGATTGCCATACCTTATGCACTATTTTTTTTTTTTTTTTGCGGTACGCAGGCCTCTCATTGTTGTGGCCTCTCCCGTTGCGGAGCACAGGCTCTGGACGCTCAGGCTCAGCGGCCATGGCTCACGGGCCCAGCCGCTCCACAGCATGTGGGATCTTCCCGGACCGGGGCATGAACCCGTGTCCCCTGCATCGGCAGGCGGACTCTCAACCACTGCGCCACCAGGGAAGCCCCCTTATGCACTTATTTTAATTTGCTTAAGCAGGTGTTATGATTATAAATTGGCTCTTGATTATCCGCAGAGGTGTTATCTTCCAATATTTTCTGAAAATAACTAAGCAGTAGAGATAACTAAATTGTTTATTTTCCTTCATTTTACTCTGCATGTTCTCTTACTTTTCTAGTTCCTACAGCCAACAGGGAAGGGGGGATTTTATAAGCTGAAATTCACGATTACTCCCCCATCCCTTGGAAAAGGGGCAGAATAAACTTGGGAGGCAAGCGAGCTCGAGGGCAGCTTTGCTCGAGGTGAGGGGCATGTGAGCATCGAGGAGGCTCAGAGCAGGATGAATTCCCAGCAGGGGCACGCGGCTTCCCAGCAACTCTGGGTCCAGCTCCATGCTGGGGGTTCACAGCTGTTAGTTTATTGTGCGATGCCTTTCCAGCACCCATCAAAGTCACCTTGCAGCATTGAACGACGTTTGAGGATTCTTTATTCCACTGTCTCCTCAATAGCATAAACACAGAGGTAGTTTGAACAATTCCTAGTGCTAAGGGGGCAGCCTGAGAGCTATCGGCTGGGATTTCATGTCTTCCTCTGGCAAATGCTCAGGGCAGGTAAAGACGGACATCACGACTAGCACCTTTACTGCTGGGGGGCCTGCCTTAGCCCATCTGGGCTGTTATAACAAAATACCACAGACAGGGCAGTTGAACAACAGACATATATTCCTCACAGCTCTAGAGTCTCAAAGTCCAAGATCAAGTCCCCAGCAGATGCAGTGTCTGGTGAGAACCCTCTTCCTGCTTCATAGACAAGGTCTTCTATGTCCTCACCTGGAGGAAGGGTCAGGGGGCTCTCTGGGGTCTCTTCTATAAGGACACTGATCCCATCATGTGGGCTCCACCCTCGTGAGCTCACAAAGCCTCACCTCCTGACATCATCACATTGGGGGTTAGGATCCAGCATTTGAATTTTGTGGGGACACAACGGCTTATGACAGGCCACGTGACACACAGGGCCTGAAAGGGAGCCCTGGGAAGGCCCCTCATAAGAGAAAGAGACAAGAGGTGTAAAGTCAGCACAGCCAGGGCTCTCAGGAACGGGGGTCCCCCAGACAACCTAGAGAGGAAGCAAGGACGGGGACCACCTGAGAGGCCGGCTGGGGCCTTGGAGGCTCAGCCCTGTCCTTCTAGTCCATCATTCCTGTGACTGGCCTCTTATTTCCAGAAACGTGCTCACATTTTTCTCTCTCTGGGGTCAGGCTGATCCACTGCAGGGCTGCAAGCGCAGGAGGCCCACAGGCAGGGTGTTCAAACCATGAAAACCCCCCACCTGTAGGGGAACGAGGACAGAGGGAAGGGAGGCCTTGGGGGCCTCATCCTGGCAGCGGGAAGACTGAGGTCACAGCTTCCGCCAGGGCCTGCGGGCACATTCTCAGTGAGGGCATCCCACTGTGACCTGGTCTCCAGGGCATCCCCACGACCCCTGGCTGAGCAATTCTGCCCCATTCTGGTAACCTGTGGAGTTACCCACTCCCTCACAGGATGCCCTGGGCAAAGCCCAGTCCTCCGGGGAATAGAGACCGATTGCTGCCTAACAGAGGGTGATGGAAGAGAAGCTGGGTGGTAGGCTGTGTGTGGGCGATTTCTTTGCTGGGCTGTGTGTGTGTGTGGTGGGGGGGGGGGGTTCTGAAGGTTAGAGGAGAGAAGAGGTGGAAGAAAGAGAGACAGAGAGAGACAGAGACAGACAGAGACAGACAGAGAGAGACAGCAAGAGAAAAAGCCAGCACCCACCAGGGCGGGCAATGGTACTTTAAAACACACAGATGCCCGAATTTAATTTTAGTTAGTGAAGACGATGAATTTCTCACAGTTTCTGAGATGGAGTCAAGGGCCATCTTACTGGGATGTCAAATAAGAATGACGTCAAAGGCTGGGGGATTGATGGTCATTTGGATTATATTAAAATTTATATCATGCACTTATTAGAATGACCAGAACCTGACAATACTGAATGCATTTGGTACATCCCAAGTAACAAGTCATTGAAGACCTACGGCAGAAGGGAGGAGGGGAGGAAGGGGGGATGGGAGGGAGAGGGGGAGGAGGGGGCAGAGGACACCCTACAACCTGCCCCCAAGGACTCAGGGGTATAAGTCAGCCTTGAGTAGCCCCACCCAGAGGGCAGGGTTTGGGCTTCCATGTCTGGCCTCAGGAAAGAGAATTTCAAAGAACTCAGCTCCCTGCCGTACAGCCCCCTGGGGTGGGGGAGGGTGGGGGGACCCCAGGAGAAGAGTCCTGGGCACGGACTGTAAAGACAGCTTGGAGCTGAGACTGGGATTTCATTTTCTGATGATTTCACTGCATTCATTTTTTAAGTTTATCTTGTGGAATTGAACAGATTCTAGAGAATATCAGTGAATCTTTATTTTTAAAGAATTATTATATAATCACCTGATATGTCAAATGTGGGAAATAAAAGGGTGGTTATTTTATCATAATAAGTTTTATTACAACCTTTAATTAGCAATTATTGTACAAGTTGAACAGCATGTGGATTTGATTTTGCTAATGATTTAAGGAAAGTAGAGATATTAGGTACACAATAGAAGAGTTGAGCTAGAATGTAAATGTATCACGAGAGACCTATACATTGGGATCAAATAAAACAGGAACAGTTACATAAAAATAAACATACAATTCTCTCAGAGACAGCACCAAGAAAATGATTGAAACCATATACCCTGGAGCAGGGCCGCCCTTATCTTCATGCCTGCTCCTGGATTCCTACTAACTGGGGGACCTTCATGTAAGAAGGGAGATAATAGTACCTATCCCAGGGCTGTCGTTGTTTATGCTGGGGATTAAATGAGATAGTTGATAAAAAGTGCTTAGAATACACGTGCACATTCAAGAAATGCATCTCAGCAAATAAGCCATCTCTGCCGTGTAGGTGAAAGAGGCCAGGGTTAGCGTGCTCTTATCAGTGGGGTAACGTTGTAACTACAGTCACATGTGGCAGAGTTATTGTTTATAAGGCAGACCACTTATGATGTCAGACACTGAGATAGGAAGTTTATACCTTACATCTTCTAATACTCACTATAGCTTGAAAATCAGGTACTATTGTCTACTCATTTCTGCCAACAGAGACTCAGAAAAGTTGTCATCCAACAAATGGATAAAATAGAATTTGAAGCTGAATTTAATATCTTTAGATGGAAATTGAAAATTGATTCTTATCCAAGGAGGGAAATCATGAAACCAGGGCATCCTCAAGAAACTCTGGCATAATCATATACACAAACAAACCACAATGAAATTCTGATCACAGTTGCCATGAGAACCCTTTTTGTCAGAAGAACTGTGATGCATAGAACAAGGGTAAAGGGGTGAAGACTTATAATGTCCATGTGAACCTTGGATTTTAATCGTTCTGTAGCTTTCTCTGCAGCTACCAGAAGGTAAATATTGTTAAATAGGAATTTAAATGTTGAAGGGGGTGTTAAAGCAATCTACCTATTCTACTGAAATTCTCAAGTGAATATATTGAAAAAAAGACCCAGTGAGGGGAAACGCGAATAGTCTAAGTCTGGGCACCTGGTTCATATTAATTTCAGTAGCAGGAGAAGAACATCAATTACACACTTACATGGACTTAACATTATGAGTGTGGAACACAGGGAGACCGAGCATGACTTACTTCAGTGGACTCATGTGACCTCAGCACCAGCGCCTCCCGCTCAAGCAGGGGGGCTGCCAGGATACAGAAAACCCTGCTCACGAGATTGGTGCTCAAGGCAGATGACTGCTAATGCACGAGGTATATCCCAAATGAACAAGTCCTGGAAAAATGTCTACATCTGCCATTCGGACGCCAGTGTCGGGGTGTGTGTGAGTGTGTGTGTGTGTGTGTGTGTGTGTGTGTGTGTGTGTGTGTGAGTTTTAATCTCCAACACCATTTCAGTGTCCTACGATTCAACTCCATTCTGACCCCATCTGCCTGGAGACAGCATCAGATCCCACAGGTCAAGGACTCAGTCCCACAAGGGCTCCATCTCCCCTGCACTTCAGGTGTCAACCCCAAATCCAGGTTGTCACCTGTGCTTCTGACCCACCGGCCATAGATCGGAGGTTCCCAGGACCCTCTCCTTGATTAGATTAATTTGCGAGAGTGACTCACAGAACTCAGGGAGACAGTTTACGTGCTAGATTAACCGTTTATCATAAAAGGATATAACTCAGGAGCAGGTAGAGGGAAGAGATGCTTAGGGCAAGGTGTGGGGAAAGAGTTGGAGCTTCCGCGCTCTCCAGGTGCACCATTCTCCCCAAATCTCCACGTGTTCACCATCCTGGAAGCTCTCCAAACCCCCTCCTCTTGGGGTTTCATGGAGGCATCATTACACAGGCGTGATTGATTAAATCGCTGGCCATAGAGGAGTGAACTCAATTTCCAGCCCCTCTCCCCTCCCTAGATGAAGGTCAGGGGTTGACCTGAAAGTTCCAGCCCTCTAGTCACGTGGTTGGTTCTCCTGGTGACCAGCTTCCCAAAAATCACCTGAGGAACAAAAGACACCTTTGCTACTCCCATCAATTAGGAAATTCCAAAGGTTTTAGGGGCTCTGTGCCAGAACTGGGAGGAGGACCAAATGTATATTTCTTATTATGGATCATAATATCACAGCATTGTCAGTCAAAGGCTTTGAGCCGTGGTGAGAAGAGTACCTGCCCAGTGCTCACCCAGTACCAGAATGAAAGTGAGGGAGTGCAGGCAGTGGGAAACACAGGCCAGGAAGGTTACCTTCGTGTTAGTGGTGCAGCCGAGTCTCTCCAACCCTCGGTCTCCCGCTGGATGAAGGAGCTTCCCAGAGGGTGAACAAGGTAACATATGCGTGCTCAACACAGCGTCAGAAACACAGTAAATCCTCAGGATATAGTAAGTATATGGTCATTAAAATATCTGCCACCATATGGCAATTTCCTTATTTTATGTTATCCTATCTTTTCACTGTCCTACATTTCACACTATGAATCTGATATCTAACCAAAGATAGCAAGTTCCAATGTATATATTTTATAGTTTGGTCCTCTATTTCCACATTGTCTAAAACACCCACAGCATATAGAAGTGTTCCGTAAGTCCTGGGTGAATTAACAAGATTTTCATGTTAATAGTATTAGCATTTCTTATATATTTTCTTTGTGCTGGGCCTCGTGCTAAGTGTTTTACATGTTCAAACTCATTTAATCTCCACTAACAGTACTCTATGAATGAAATACATTTCTTGATGTGCTGCAAGGATGCTGCTTTTGTTGCCATAGTAACAAAGGTCTGGAAATACAAATCCAATTTTAGAAGGCATAATCACTGTTTTGCTCCTCTTTTCTGTCACAGTTTTAAAATTCCCTTAAAGGTATTCATATGAAGATAGCTGCAGCAGGAGACCTGCCCCAAGGAGATTTTTGTCACTGATGTTACTGTTTCCTACAAATGAAAGAGGATGTTCTAGAATCTAGACCCTCAAAATCCATGTAGGACACCCCTTCATGAACTGAGACACACTGGCCTCAGAGGTTCTTGGAACATGCTCAAGACATATGAAACCAAAGGCAGAAAGTTGGTGTGTATTTAGGGAGCTTGGCTTTAATTCAATTGTTAAATGAAAACATTAGTTTTATCCTGTAATCGACATGATATATCATGGAGCAGTCAGTGTTTGCAGGAGTGTTTAATATAACTTTTGAGCTTGAAGAGGCTGCCATGGACGTGCAGACTTCCATGGTTTCTGCCCAGGATCTCTGAGAGCCCAGAATGGGTCACAGGAATCTCTGGAACTCAGGCAGCCTCCGTGTCTAAAAAGCAATCGTGTCTAAAAATATCCTTAGCGAGAGGTAGGGACAGTCTCACCTGTACCCTTTACAATGTTGCATCTGCTGGAGCTTATAATAAAGCACAGACGGTTGTTCAAGGCAGAATGAAAGCATGAATGCCGTTTTGTAAAAAAACTGCTGAAGACATATATACAAATTTATAGAAATATATATGTATGTGCTACAGATTTCTAGGTTTCAAAAGGTTATTGAAAGTTAAAATACACTACTTTTGTTTTTTTACATTTTTGTTTTGGTAAAATATACATCGCAAAATTTACCATTTTAACGATTTTTAAGTGTTCATTTCAATAGTGTTAAATACATTCACATGTTGTGGAACCATCACCACCATTCATCTCCAGAAATTCCTCATCTCCCCAAAGTGAAACCCCATACCCACAACACACACAGACACACGCAGACACACACACGCACACACACAGATGGATTCTGAGGCATTGAAGACGTTCTCGTGGAAATGCGTGTCATGTGAAACTTATCAGAATAAGGAAGTGACTTTGACTTTATTAACTTACTGAGGCTTATGATGTGACCACAAGTCAGTAGGTATCAAGCTTGAAATGTGAATAAATACTGCATGACTAGGGGAAAAAAAGAAAAGAAAAGGCAGCTGTGTCTAAAAGAAGACAGAAAAGGAAGTGGGTAGAGCTGCTTAAGATAACAGCTTCCAACATGAATGTGGTCCAGGCTTGGGGTTCATGTGTTAATCTTGGGCTCAAAATGAGTTACGTGGAGTAACTGTTATCATTACTGTTATTATTCTATGTTCTAGTCTTCTCATATCTCACTTGCCTCCACAGGCTGATCTTGTCACTTTGTGGACGATGCTTTAAGTGGAGAGAAGATGGAAACACCCCAACAGTGGGTCTGTATCATGGCAGCCATGCCCACAGATGGACACCACCCAGATGGGGGCCCAGCATTGATCCAGTATTTGTCAAAGGCAGCAGTGTGGAGAACTGGGTCTAAAAAATCATAGAACTAAATTCAGTATATATTTGTGAAGGAGAATAACTTTGATTCTAGGACTAGCTTTTCTAATTCTTTTTTCTCTCCCAAGTAGATGGACTTTTGCCTTGTCAGAGCCTTTTCATTCATTACAGATTCATTGCTCTATCTCCTCTGGAGGATAGTCTGCCAGAGTTAGAAAGAAGTAACTTGTGTTACCAAGTATTGCTATTTTAATAAGATTATGGCCAGGAGAATATTAAAGCTAAGCTAAGAACAAGAAAAAATTGATTTAACATTTGCAACGTAATTTTTTTAGTTTGCAAAATCTATTGTTGTATTCCTTATTTGGACAAGTAAACGTTTTGAATAATGTGTGTTTGTTACCCTATGCTCCTAATAAAAGCCTTATATTCTGGCATACATTTATGTGTAAAGGCCCAATACAAAGCAAAGATCTATAGAACTGTTTCATCTTTGGTGTAGAAGTTCCCTAGTACAGTACCTCATTTACAAAAATGGTCCAAAAACATTGCCAAATGAAATAATCAGAAAAGAACAGTTTTGGTCCAGTTAAACTAAATTCTGCAAAGGATTTTTAAAATCCCATCAATGTAGCATTCTCTAAATTTAAAGCATGATTTACACTGTTTATATTACTTAAGTAGTAAAACAAGAAACAAGAAGTTGAACTGAGCTGACTCATCAAATTAAGTTCTTTGTTTTTAATAAAAACGTATGAAAGACAAAAGAGTGGACATCTATAGGTTTACTAGCACCAAATAACTGCTTGCTAATATTTGGGGCATATTTCTTTTTAGTCTTTTTTATACATATTCTACATAGTAATTAAAATACTGTGCTTTTTTACCTACATGAGCACATTTCACATTGTTTGAGACTTCATGTTTTAATGGAACTTTGCTATTTTATTGTCTAGATGTGTCAAGCTGTAATCATTCATTTTTATATAGTTGACAATTTAGATCATTCCCTTTATTTTTATTACTATTATAAATACAGCGTGATAAAGATTTTGGTATACATCTAATTTTTCTACATGGGTTGAGAGTATTATCTTAGAAAGATTCCCCAACATAAGAATTCCGAATCAAAGGCTATGAAGATTTAAGATTCTTGTCAATTTGCTTTCTCAAGTAAATAAGGCTCCCACCAGCAATATATCTGAGCACTCATTTTCAAATTGTAAAGTTTAAAGGTTAAAAAAGTACCATTACTTTTTAATATGAGTCTTTTGAGCAATCATTATGGTTAATTTGATGTGTCAACTTGACTGGGCCACAGGGTGCCTGGATATTAGGTCAGGCATGATTCCAGGTGTTTCTGTGAGGGTGTTTTTGGATAATTTTAATATGTGAATCAGTAGACAGAGCCAAGCAGATTGCCCTTCCTAATGTGGGTGGGCCTCATCTGATCAGTTGAACAGAACAAAAAGCTGACCCTCCTCTGAGTGAGAGGGAATTCCTCCTGCCTGACAGCCTTTGAACTGGGACATTGGCTGCTTCCTGCCTTCAGACTTGAACTGAAACCTCAACTCTCCTTGGGTCTGGAGCCTGAGGGCCTTTGAACAGGAACTACACCATCAGCCCTCCTGGGTCAGCAGCTTAGAGACTCACCCTGTAGATCGCAGGATTTGCCAGCCTCCATAATCACATGAACTGATTCCTTATAATAAATCTATCAATGATCTATCTGTCTATATGCCTGTTTATCTAACATAAATATGCAAACACACACACACACACACACACACACAAACACACACACATCCACACACCTTGGTTCTGTTTCTCTGGAGAACCCTAAGTCAACAACTCTGAACAGTTTCTGCATGTTGGCTGACTAGTTGTATTTCCTTGCTTTTGAATGATCTGCTCATGTCCTGTGGCTGTGTCTATATCAGAGCATTCTTATCGATGGCTATGAACTAAATTCTACACATTTTTATAGTGTTTGTAAGTAACCCCTTAACTGTTCTCACCAACCCACCTCACTAAAATCCCATAAGTAAAACTTAAAGAAATACTGATTCAGAAAAAAAAATGTATAACTGGGGTATATAGAAAGTGATTCTTCTTCCTCTGGGTCAAAAAAGAAAAAGTTTTTAAAAAGGAAAGAAAAAGGGAAAGCAGGCTCTGTGGTTCATCCCCCATGAATTAGAGGCTCTTTCGGATTTGCTTCATGGCCAGATCCCAGAGACGGGACACAGGTTCCCTAGCAACGCATTAGACTTCCAACATCAGAGAGTGCTTTGATAGAAACCTGGTTAGTTTTTATTTGTATTAGAGAGATTTTGTCCCTAAAAATACTAACTCGAAAGCCATTGTCAAGAGGAGCAAATGTATTAATATCAGAATCTCAGACAGCTAGAACAGATCATTAAGGTAAATATATAAAGAAAAAGAACAGATATTTCCTTTTCTAAATCATCTGAAGGAGGTCAGCTGGTGGCACTAGAAGAGAGGCTGGTTCAGGGCAGGAGGGCCACCCCAAGCTCCTATCCAGTTGGACCTCCAGCCTGCTGACCATCCACCTCTTGCAACATCAGTTCCTCCCAACTCCAGGTTCTGGGACATAGAGATAACAACATGTTGCAGTAGCTGTTTTTCAGTCACCACTGTTCCCTGCTTAGCACTTTCCTGTCCATCACTGGTCAGTTCATGGACAAGTTGACAAGAGGCTTCTGCCAGCCGTTGACTCTTTTCTAAACCTTGGAAGCTGAGGGAGAAGTAAACCAACTCTGCAACCAGGCAAGAACAGTTTCTAACTGCTGTGGTTCTTGAGGATTAATTTAGCTGCTTCTGGTTTCCTAGGCAGAATTTCCTTGAAACACTAAACTGACCTCCATGTGTACATCCATCAGTTCCTGGCCCCCCTCCTGTTGTTCTCTGGTGCTGACCACAAGGCTTGCGTGTCAGAGATGCACTCAACCCAGGACCCCTGCAGCCAGAGCACTTCCCCAGGGTCTCTCCCTGCCGTTAACTAGATTAGAAAAGGACATCACCCCCATACAGAAGGCTCGAAATCCACCATCCAAACTAAACATCTCAGCATAATCGGCTGCCTAATGTTCACTTAAACAAAAATAAAAAACTGGAATTAGGAAAGCCGAAAGGAAATGGAATTCTAAAACCCACCTGGCCCACAACTAGCTACAGTAGGTGCATCTTTTGTTCTTTTTTCTTGAGACTAAAATTCAAACTATTATTATTTCCCCACACTTAATGGTTTCAGTTTAATCAATGGTTGTAAATATTTTAACAGACAGAAAAGAGGTTTCTTCCTAATAGGAACTCATTCAAAATATAGGATAGTAATTAAAGAAAACCAGTGTTTATAGCCTTATAATCTCCCTATTAAAATGAGCTTTGTACAGAAAAAAATGTGTATCGTAAATGGTGACTATGGTCTGGGGACAGGAGTCTCCATTTTAAGCTAAATATAAATAATTCATATGTTTCCCATAATAGCACAAGCTATCCTGGATGTTTGATATAAATTCATAGCACAAAGAAAATGATAATATTACCCAAAGACAGTCATTAAAATATTTCTAGTTTCCATTTTCTACCACAAAAATGCTGGTAATTATTTAGAGCAAGAGTTTTGGGGTTTTTTTGTTTTGTGTTTTTTTTCTGAGATGACTTTAACAAAACCACTTCCTTGAAAGATGCATGATGAAGGGCAGGCCACTGCTCATTGCAAAACACATCTATGTAAAATTGCTAAAGAATCTATCCTCACTTTTCATTTCTTTTTGAAAGTACATCTTGTGCTATGATGGTCACTGGAAAGTACTTGCAAATTTTCAGGAGGACATTTTGTGTGGAACATTACTTTAGGTAGAACATTGTTTTCGGTAGAAAAAAATTACAATTAAAGCCTAATAAAAAGGCCTCAAATATCTTCTTATTACATGGTACAGACATCTGTACCATGTCTGCTTCCAAAAAAAGATTTGGGGTTGGCTTAGCAAACATAGATAGAATGCAAGCAAAGACAATTAACAGAAGACTCAAAGGATTGGGTCAAACAGCTGATTTTCCTGACTTCTTCAGGAAAACTAATTCTAAAGCTTATAACCTCTCTGAGCCACACCTGCCTGATAATGGCAGGTTATATAGTAGGAAGAAGCTGGGGTGGGACCACGAGCCTCAGGAAACTCCATACGTTTGCCATGGGCTTTAAACACCCATCAGCAAAAGCCTAAGAATTATGGGCAGACAAGAGGAGAAGAAAATGTCCCAGACAAACAAGTCAGTAGAACAGAGATGTGGATTTATCCTGTGCTGTGTGCAGTTTCATCCTCTTTTGTGTATTTGATCCCACTATTCACAACCATCACCCTCCATGACCACGTGGGAAGATTTGGTAGAATCAACAGGAAATGGTAATCAACCAGACATAGAGAATAAAGGGAAGTGAGGAATTAAGAATAGTTGTAAGTCTGGAGTTTAACACTAGAGCAATGGTGGGGCTGTTCACTGGGGGAGAGAGCACTAGAGGAGTGCTGCTTTTCTGTTTATTTACTTACTTATTTGCTTGAATGTTTCTCTTTTGCCCAAACTAAACTTGCACAGTATCTTAACCCAGCAAATATTTCAAGTATGTGGCAGATTCGGGAGTCTGGAGCTCATGAGAGAAGTCTTAACTAAAAAAAACAACAATTTCCTTGCAGAATGATGCTTTTCAGAGCCGTACATCTGAATGAGGATGAAGAAAAGGGGATCAAGAATCTATCTTCCTGACATTTGGCGTTTGAGAAGATAAGGCAGAGCCAGCAAAATAGACTAAGAAGAAGTAGCCAATAAAGTAGTAGAAAAATTAGGAAATAAAAATGGAAATATATGGTCAACTGTGTCAAATGCTCCTGAAAGTTTAAATAAAATAAGTCCAGAGAAGTGAACATTGGATTTAGCAACATGGAGAACATTGTTGGCCTAGGGAGAGCACTTTCCTGTGGAGTCATAGGAAGAGAAACCCCCAGCAAGCCTAAGTGCTAAATGTAATATGTGGAAAAGAAGATGAAGGCATGATATCTCTATCTATCCATCATCCATCCATCATTCTGTTTGTCCATCCATCCATCCATCCACCCATCCATCCATCTAACTATCCATCTACTCATCCATCCAACCATCCATCCATCAGTCTACTCATCCATGTTTCAGGAGAAAGTACTGGCTTAGAGAGACAGTGATGTCTAGTCTCCTATTAGGCAAAGGTTGTTTGAAGTAATGGTTTCATGCCCAAGTTGATATGTCTGATAAGGAGTAAAAACTCAAGAAAGAGATTAGGCTGGATATAATGATATAGGAGATGGTCAAGTCCATGAGAGTAGGTGGAACCACTGAGGGAAAGACTTGGAAGAGAGGAGAGGTTCGTGGGGGAAGCCAAGTGGTCATATATAGATGCAGAGTAATGAAAGAAGCCAAAGGGTAAAGATAAGCTTTCATCAGAGATCTAATTCAGGGACCAGGCTGAAAAACTGCCAGAGTACATTTCAGAGGTTATTTCAGCAAATGCAAGTCAAGCTGCAGTAGGCAAGAAGTGAAAGTATCCCCCCCATTGTGACTTGTTACTGAGAAAGAATCATCACAGGAATCATCCAGGTCACACCCTGAGCCCTTCCACAAGCCACGCGCACCAAACGTGGTCGTCCTCTCTGTCTGAGACTGAGCAGGTGGGGTGGAGAGAGCTTCTGAGACCTCCAGCAGCATGACAGCCCCTCAGGAGGGCTGACCTGCCTTCCTTCTGATAAATGAGAAGCTATTCTCCTGAAAGATCATCAAAGCATGAGACGAAAAACACCTGGAGGGTTACATCAGGTGTCTCCATGATTTTCCTCTAAGAAAGGCTGTGAAGCTTGGAAGAGGTACTAAAGCGAAGAAAAATGGGGTGTGAGAATTGGGGGAAATAAAATATCTTGGAATATACGTTAAGTAATTCAAAAGTGTCCATGAATACTTTTTACTCTTCATGCAAGTTCTTCTTTTGTGTGGGTTGGAAAAGAAAAATTGATTGGATTCCATGCAGTGAACAATCATCTAGTTACCTTATCCACATGGAACCTTTCCGTGGGCTCTGGAACCCAAGATCCATCCAACGTGTTCTGGTAAGAGCTCCCAGGATCACAGCTGATGCTTCGAGGGAAACAAGTGGCTGGCTGGCTGGTCTACTGAACGAGTCCATAGCAGGAGACCCTCGTACCAGCCATCCAGGCCAGGCCCCCTCTCCCTCCCCCAGCCCACGGGCAGCCCTTCTAACCCCTTCCTCTAGGCTCTCTGAGCAGTCCTCTCTCTGGGAAACTCTGGGGCACCTGGCACAGTGGACTTCTGGTGTTTAGGGCTTGGGAAACAAAAGTCAATGCAATTCAAGACTTTTATCAGTGTTTGTGTCCCTACTATTCTCATTTCTCAATGGGGTCAATGGACACGGGCTTGGGGTCAATGGGGTCAATTGACCCAATGGGGTCAATGGTCTTGGTCTTGCGTGAGGAAGAGTGAGGGCACAAATGAAAAAATCACTAGTTCATATCTCAAAAGATATTGTACCACCGCATAACATATCCCAATTTCAACATCCCTCCAGCTGAAAGTGATGTTGTCTTCTCTTTGCACGACAACCAGCTTGGTGAGGTCAGTTCCCCGACCTCTTCACATGACTTATCCTCAGCCACCTCCACGGTTTCCTATCACCCCCGCTAACAGAACCTTCTCCAATCTCATTCTGCCACACTGTGTCTCATTAAAAACTGTTAGATGATGGTCCCTAGACATTTCTCTGGAGAAATATCATTTTAGGCAAATAAACTTTCCCCCAAAATGTGGGCTAAATAAGCACAAACAACTGAAAAGTCACTGGAATATATAGGTCAGTAAGCAAATTACAACTGAAAAAAAAATTCAATGAAAAGTTTTCCTATTCAGAAATAATGCTAGTGTTCAAAAGGATGCCTGGGAGTCCTTTTTCTAAATCAGACTTGCTTTGTAAAGTAACTTAGATGATATGAGTGAAAAGTGTGCTCATTAGCAGAACCTAAATCAAGGCCGATGTAATTATTCGGGTACCAGCTCTGAACACCCAGCACTGCCTTGATAAGCATCTCTGTTAACCGAAAATGGAGGGGCTTACAGTGAAATGACTTTTAGCTGTAGAAATCTGTGACTTTTATAACTAGATAAGAAAGATTACATTTAATTAGTTTTATCATAAAATGGAAGAACCATGTCCTGATTCCCTTAGATACTAAGGCAGCCAGTTTCAAAGAAAATGAACTAGGATTACCACGCCCAAATCCATATGCAGCTTTCTAAGATGTTTTTCTCAACACATAACATTCCTGTCCATCTTTCTAGCTAGCTAACTAGCCCTCAGTAATGACTTGAATATATTTTGATAAAAATTACCTGATATAACTACACAAATAAATATATTTGTGGTCTGAAAACTCTGACATGAGTTCTTTAAAATAATGGCCACATTTTAGAACCTGAGAATTAAATGATAAATAAGATTCAAAATTGACATCATACTTGAAAGAGTTTTTTTTTCTATTTTAACTTACATCTTTATTAATAATACAGAATGTATTTTGTATTGAAGTATAGCTGATTTACAATATTATGTTAGTTTCAGGCGTACAGCATTTTTGCAGATTATACTCTGTTATAGGTTATTACAAGATAATGGCTATACTTCCCTGTGCTATACAGTATGTCTTTGTTGCTTACCTATTTTATACACAGTAGTTTGTAACTGTTAATTCTGTACCCCTATTTTGTCCTCTCCCCTTCCATCTCCCCTTTGGTAACCACAAGTTTGTTTTCTATATCTGTGAGTCATACAGAATGTATTTAGTCAATGCTATTTGATTTCTTAGAACTAGAGCAACTGGAAATTTTTTTAACATAATAAGATTTCCTTGTTTTTGAGAAACAAAACAGACATCATACATATTGCTAACCCCAAGCTGTAATCTGCTAGCGGAATGATTATGCAGATTGCTTTATTAATATTTTGTTTCCATGGATTCTCTTTCTTTTTTTTTCTTGATTTACTAAAGGAGGGATTGGGACTTAAGGTTTTGCCCCAGTATATCTGACAGTTCTTTCCATGAGTTTGGTTTTGTTTTAATTCTGTTTTGTTTTGTGTTGCTTTTCATAAAGAAAAAAGTAAATGAAACTTTCTAGACAGGGCTTTCTTCCTTTCACTGAAATAGAAAATGCTTGTACTGATCTTTTGGAAATTTCCCTTTCATTATCCATTATGCAACAAGCCACCAAAAGTGAAAGTTCCAGGAAAGTTTGCAAACACGGTCCCTGGGATTCGGCACTCCCGGCACATGGGATGGGTGGGTTGGAGCGCAGTGAGGGCTTGTAATTTACACTGTATCCAGAGGAAGTGGGTTTGCTTATCTCTGATTTTCTCTGTGCCTTTTTCTTAGCATAACTTGAGCTTTAAGCAAACCACATTTCCATACTGTATAAAATCTCATTTGAAAGAGACATTTAGTCATTTGGGAATACTGATTGGCCTTAGCATCTCCACCTACTTCCAACTCCCTCTCTTCTAATATCAGAGTGGGCTGAGATTCACAACGGAGCAAAACTACACCTGAAAGTGGTGACAAATAGCAAACATATTGTCTAGTCTTTCTAAAAACTAAAAAATTTTTTAAAAATTCAAATTAAGTTAAAAAAATAAAAAGGTTTGGCTTTTTCCACTATAACTTAATGGCCTTCTATATTCTAGGATGAAAAAGCACATAGTTTAGAGATCTTTTTTTATTTTCTTTGATCAGCTATTTCAGACTTGTCCAAATTAGTTTATTTCCATTAATCATTTTCTATGATGGGGCCGACTCAGATGCCTGGAATACGGCCTATTTAGACTCACTCCCACATCTCCCCTTGGGGGCCACATGGGTGGTAAGTCCCTGATTCCATCACTTGGCACAGCTGGACCCAATTTCTCCAGGAAGGCTTCCTCACTGACTTTTTATTTTATTTCCAGGTAACAAATATTCATATGGGGTTGGAGGGGCTTTTGTGTGTCCTGACCTGCCGTTTGTATTGTGTTCCATGAAAAGCAAACCAGTCATTTACTGAAATGAAGCCTGAGGTGAAATCTACATTCCCCACAGAGGAAGTGGTGAGTTTTACGTCACCCTGTGGGAGGCCCTGTAGGGCTCCTGCATATGTGGGAGGTTCAGAAAGCTCAGCATGGTGTCCAGTAGACTCCAGAGGGTCAAAAGGGACTATTTGTGTTTGAATTTGTTACTAACAAAAATCATTGTCATTAAAATACTGGTAATGTCCTTTTGTGATGACCCAGGCGAAAAAGTGTTAACGCCGAGAACAGCCATATTCTTCCAACATAAACTTAAAATTTTCAAACAAAGTCATAGCCACAATCAAATGTTGAATATTTATTGACCAAACCTTTTAAAAAAATCTTCAATTTACCATTTACATTCTTCTTCCACAGCCAAGCAAACGACAGAAGACATGGAATCCTAGATGGATGGTAATAAAACCATTCTTGGGATCAAAGTCATATTAAATAAGTCCAGAAGCAAGACGTGCCACGCATAAATGTGTCACATTCAGTTGATCATTAGGAAAGTGCTGAAAATATTATCTCTTCACCTTAAAGAAATAATGGGAAGACATAAAATTCACTTGAACCTTTTAACCTTAGTCAAGATCTGACACAAAATTCCAAATTAAGGGCAAGCTGATGTTTTTTTCTAGCTTATAAAACCACCAACAAGCATCACAAAGCTTGGAAGCTAATTTCATGCTCATACTTGTAGGCCAAATGTCTGGATGTCAGGGGTGGACCAAGGATGCAGAGGGTGGAGGGAGCAATGTGACCTGGGTACAGGCAGTAAGGGCCGTAGTGTCTCTGGGGAATTAAAAACAGTAAGAAAACCAGCTAAGGGTCTGTCTACTTTCCATTTCCCCATGAGCTGGCATTGCACACAACATCAGTGATCAATCTCGGTCCTAGAGAGACCACTGCCATCTAACACATCACCCACCCTCCAAGTCCCTGACTACATCTGACTCCTGCTGTAAAAGCCTCATGACAGGAGGGAATTCCAAACGTTTTTTGAAACATTCACCCTCATCATCACTTGCTGACAATCTTCGGTAGCTTACCTAAGCATAGAAACTCTCTCTTAGAGCAAACAAACATAAAATAATATCAGATCATGGTTATTCAATGTGTTGATAGTCATTCCCCACTGTAGTTCAGCCTTGGGTAACACAGTGTCTAAAGGACTGAAGTAGTCATTGAAGCAGGCATCTCCAGAATGCAAGGGACACCCTACCATCATGTAATTGTATACATTCAGTATTGGAGTGGATGTGTTTTGGAATATGTGATTTGAAACATTGCCACGGCTCTCTTCTTGGTTTCATTGTTGAAAATAACTTCAGATGGACTTCAACCACCAAGGTTAAAGGACCTGGTACATTCCATGATCAGCACTGTTGAAATCTGTTAACTTAAGGCAGGCCATGAACATTTTTGAAGTGCTATCTTTTTTTCAGTTAATTTATCCACTGTAATAGGTGCCAACACACACCCTTGCAGTTGCAATGTGAAAAATGAAAGAAAGATGCAATATTCCAGGCACTCACTGGGGCCCCATGAGAAAGCAGATGAAGGAAACATATCAAAAAGGAAGTGCGTTTCCGGTCAACCTCTACAGAGAGCACAGGATGGAATGTATACAGTTGGTTTATACACACACACAGTCAGTGCTTAGTATTTATGCACGTATAGAGTTGGTGTTTAATCTATGTATATAACCAGCAGTGCTTAATGTATATTCATGTATACAGTTGGTACTTAATATGTATACATGCATAAAGTCAGAGCTTTACCTGCAAACACTTATAGCCAGGACAGACCACACATAAAACATATATAAAACTAGAGATGTGGACTAGTCTGTGGAGAACAGCCAGCCGTTGTTGTTTTTGCTGTTGAGAAACAGGAGAAACAAGAGAGAGGAGATAAAACCAGGGATGGACCAAGCAGGTAGAATAACTCTCATACTTGACCCTACACTGCAGAAGCTGCCTCATCCCTGTCAACTCTCCACATGCTGAATGCACTATGAACTTGACTCATCATTCTTTCATGCAAACGATTTAAGGAACACTGGCCAAGTGTCAGGCAGAAAGAGCCGAGGCCGAGCAAAATACACACACCCAGTCCCTGAGGTCACAAATGGGCCCACAGGGAGCACTGATCCCCGTGGTTTAAAGCCCCAGGTAACATAAAGTGGCAAACTCAAATTATCGAAGGCTGTTTAACACACATGGTTTCTCAGACTGAGGGATGTTCTGTCCCAGTTATGCTCCAACCATATGGCAAAGGACAAACTCAGATTTTATTTGATTGCTTACTTGTGCTAAACATTCTTGGTCTGGTAATTTTCTAAATCACAATAAAAATGAATGACTAGAAAAATGAAATTACAATAAAGCATACAAAATGCAAGCCAAACTTTTTATTATTAGAGTCGGTGACAAACGGTCACTCTGTGAAAGGAGTATAAAACTTTTTGAAAGCTAAGTCTCTACTGCTGTGCTTAGTGCATCATAGACCAGTTTCACAGACTCTGCCAATGACCACTGGTCCACATGTCACAGCCGTAGTAGCCCTGCTCTAGACTCTGTATTGGGATCTGGGCAAAGATGAAGAAATGTAGGCAGAATTAGACTTCCTGGAGGAAGGTTCAAAACTGATTGGCTCTAATTTGCAGCAACATGGATGGACCTAGAGATTATCATACTAAGTGAAGTAAATCAGAGAAAGATAAATATCATATGATATCATTTTTGTGTGGAATCTAAAATATGATACAAATGAAGTTATCTACAAGATAGAAACAGACTCACAGACCTAGAGAACAGATTTCTGGCTGCCAAGAAGCAGGGAGGGGGAGTGGGGGAGGGAAGAAAGATTAGGAGTTTGGGATTAGCAGATGCAAACTAGTATATATAGGATGGATAACAACAAGGTCCTACTGTATAGCACAGGGAACTATATTCAATATCCTGTGATAAGCCATATGGAAAAGAATATGAAAAAAATGGGACTTCCCTGGTGGTGCAGTGGTTAAGAATCCCTCTGCCAGGGGCTTCCCTGGTGGCACAGTGGTTAAGAATCTGCCTGCCAATGCAGGGGACACAGGTTCAAGCCCTGGTCTGGGAAGATCCCACATGCCACGGAACAACTAAGCTTGTGCACCACAACTACTGAGCCTGCGCTCTAGAGCCCACGAGCCACAACTACTGAACCCACGTGCCACAACTACTGAGCCTGCACTCTAGAGCCCGTGAGCCGCAACTACTGAGCCTGCATGCCACGACTACTGAAGCCTGTGTGCTTAGAGCCCATGCTCCACAACACAAGAAGCCACTGCAATGAGAAACCCACGCACCTCAACCAAGAGTAGCCCCCGCTCGCCACAACTAGAGAAAGCCTGCACACAGTAATGAAGACCCAATGCAGCCAAAAATAAATTAATTAATTAAAATAAATTTTAAAAAGAATATGAAAAAGAATACTTTTGTACAGCAGAAATTAACACAATATTGTAAGTCAACTATACTTCAATAAGACTTTAAAAAAAACATTTTTATAGAAACTGTGAAATAAATAAAGGATCATGGTTCTAATCCTGAAAAAAAAAAAAAAACTAGTTGGCTCTAAACCAAAAGAGGATTGATTGGTGGATCAATGCAATCCCCAGGGAGGGGAAGGAGGGATGCTCTGGTCTTGGTGCACCTGGAGAGTACAGGACAGACCAAAAATCCATTTGATGCCAGATTCTTGACTGATCCTCCTCTGGTAGCAGGTGTAAGTGATTTCAAACATGTTAGGGAAGTTTGGAGAAGTCTGAGGACTTCAGCTATTGACAGATGTTCCCAGGGAGGCCCCAGAGGGCAGCTCACGTTGGAGTTGACCTCAGAGGTCCTAGTGGTTAAGTGGGTCAGACTTCACTAGGGCCACTGCTCTGCTCACTCAGATGCCAAGTTTCCAAAATAGAGAAATAGTGTTTTTACTTGGGACAAGGACTGAGAGGTGATAACAGTGAACATTTAACTGAAGATACTGAACCACCTGAAAGAATTCAAAATTATGAATACAAAGTTGGGTATGAAAGGGAATATTTAGGATAAGTAAAGAAATCACAGCAAATTTAATTTTTTAAGTTGATTAATACTAAAAAATGTCCCCAAACTCCAGAAAACCAATCTATTATTTTTATTAAAGGACTACCTGACACATGTTTCCAATTCTACTTCTCATACCTTTTTAGTTAAATGTTCTTTGATCATTTCTTCATGTGCTGATGAATTATACACATTTTTCTCTACAGAAAATAGATAATGTAGTCTTTCCTCCAGCAAAGCTGATCAGAAATTGCTTATTATCGGTACGTGTGAAAGTTTCTTTCTTCTTCATAATTTGCTGCTCGTGATGCCATGTAAATTATTAGGACAGTTCTCAAATTTGGAAAAGATCAAGTTTTATTCATACGTGATCTCCCTAGTTTTGAAGGATTTTCCATATTCTAGCTCTTGGCTCTGTTGACATCAAATTAGTTTCTATTTCTCTGCTCTTGGTTTTGATGCTGGGCACCAAAGAGCATATTTCCATAGCAATATGCCCTCTGGTCCTACAACCCTGTGCTCTGTGTCAGTGAATGGGCACCGTGAGGGGAAAGGGGATCCATGAGCCCCTTCCACACAGGGTTCACAGAAGTGACAAGCCCCACATCATATACCAATGATGGTGTCTCCAGTGGGACTTCCACTCAGCAGATCCTCAAAATGCAGGTGACCACTTACTAGTAAACATGAGGGAAGTACGATGGCAAGGAAAACAGAGTGGACTGAAGTCGTGGTCAAAATGTACTAGCTTTGCAAATTTCATATGGAAGCCAGTGCAACTCTGTGACCTTTCCAATCATCTTATTTATTTGCTTTTCTTTGCATTGTGTTGGCTAAGGATAAAGTAACTTGAAATATTAATCGTGATGATCTTTGTTCCTTAATTTAGGAAATGTAGTGTTTGCCATTAAGATTTGACTATTACTTTAATAGAGAGCAAACTACTGGTTTCCATCTGGGGGGAGGGGAGGTGACATAGGGGTGGGGAAAGAAAGGGAGGAACAAACTATTGGGTATAAGATAGGCTACAGGGATGTATTGTACAGCACGGGGAATATAGCTAATATTTTCTAATAACTATAAGTGGAAAGTAACCTTTAAAATTGTATTAAAAAATTTTTAATTAAAAAAGAAGCCAGTCATTCATAAATCAATCAATCAATAAATGAATAGGAAAAAAAGTTCATCAGATATGGGTGCCGGATTTTACAAACATGATTGGTCATGAAATCATGCTATTGCAAAACAATGAATACCTTCCTGTGGCCCTTCTGAGTAGTTTTATGGAAATCAGGTCAAGAGATGCATTTCTAGAAGCTTCTAGCGCCAGGCATGCAGTCATGTTGATACATCCCCACACAATTCTCTTATTCTCCGGAGAATCCAGGCATTTATCGTCATGTTCCTACACTTCAGGAACATGAAATGGTACTGAGCTCCTTTCTGTCAGAGCCTAAAGGAAAGGTTAAGACCTAGGATCTAACATAGTTGCCTCTTCTGTCTTCAAAGCAACGGGATCCTTGCAAGGACCAGCACTTACCATTGCATGGGGCTCCTGGATCACATGCCCTGATCAGGATGTCCTTCATCCTTAGTCTTCTCTATGTCACTTACGTTCTTACAGACCTAGGCAATAGCAGCTTAGCTTTCCAGAAGCCGAAGATTATGGTGAAAAGCAAAGAGGCCATTAGGATTAATGAAATCGGTAAAAAATGGGCCAGAAGGATGAACACTATTTTTAGTTGTGTTTGATCTCGCAAAATAGTGAGAAAAAAATCAGAGAAAGAAAAAGCAAATTGTGTAATTTTGTCTTTGAATAGTTCAGCTTAAGACTGTAGTGGGTACTAAAGTTATGTCAAATCACTCAGCACTCAAAACAACGAGAAAAAATTCTCCTCTTACTGATACACAGCCCACGTGGTTTCAAGTGAGTAAATGGCATTTCTGATACACAGGGAGCAGAGTTCTGAGGTCCACTCAAAAGAATCTGCGGCTTGAAAACTCCTGGGTCACCTAGCTGCCACCAGTGACCTATTGAACCAAATGGGCCAGCTGGTCCAGACAGGAGGGGGTGATTCTACTGGTCTGAGAACTCCGTGTGCTTGTGTAAATGCAGCAAGAAACACGGGTCATGGGCCAGCAATGGGTAGAGCAAGCACTACTGTCTGGATCAATGCCCGTGCCCTCGCCAAAGCCTCTGGTGGGGGCTGGTGGGCTTATTTGATCTCTGTATTTTTTCTAAAATTGATTCCCCAGTTTGCTGCCAAAGGCAGAATGTTCAGAGTCTCATTATTTATGTGAATACTTCATTCCACACTTCTCTGAAGATCAGTGCTCTGAGCTGTTGATGGGATGTCTTCTAAGATGAGTTAAATCTGGAGGCTTAAGACCATGGTCAAACAGTTCAAAACACACTGGCTCATCAGCTTTGTTTGTACATCGTCCTTCACAGCTTCGAAAATCCAGGCTGGCTCTACCTGGCTCATCTTACTAACCAAGTCAGAAAACTTTGGGGGCTTTCATGTATCAAGACTGTTTTCTGTGAGGCTGTGGGGACTTGATTAGCACCAGCTATGTCTTCTTCTCCTAGACCTTCTGATCCATCTCCTGTACGTCCTGAAATCGTTTAGACAACATACCTGAGTTTGACATCCTTTCCCTGTTGAGCAGTTGGAGTGATGATTATGAGCTACAAGGTTCTAGATACATATATATCTGTGCCAAAGGTATTATTATACTCTGCAGGATGCAGCCCTTTGCAAAGCCCTTTATCATGATCTCATTACTGTATTTTCTTTGGTTATCACATTCATTTTTATCTTCTCAATACTGATCATTTCAAAAACAGTGTCTGAAGTCTTTCTGTATTTTAGTACAACTATTAACTGTTTCCAAATATGAGAAGTCAATTGTTTCCAAAATTGTTTCCAAATCCAAAACTCAGGTTGTGATATTCAGGAACATGTGCCAATAGTTATTATTATGTTGCACATTAGTATATCAGATACACAGCTGAAAATGCTTCCTAGGTTCACCGGGAATTTCCATTTCTTCTATTTCTTCTTACGTGTCCATGATGAAGGTGCTAGGTTAAGGCATTGCTTGTTCTAAAGTGAGATGGCTGTTTCCTGGGCTGCCATGAGTTGAGATGACTCTGGCTGGGAGCATGCCTGCCGGCCACTGTTTCTGATGTGGTAATGACAATTGTAACTGACAATAAGATACTAAGTCCCACTCGTGCAGTACCTGCGGGATGGGTGCTGTGTTGTGCTGGCCAGATCTCCCCTTGGGATGGACACACCCATTCCCCATCCTCCAGGAGTGTGGGCAGCTGAGTCCCTCCCCAGGAATAGCTCTGACCCTCAGGAGTCATCTCACCCAAGGTTCATGTCGCTGCCTGGGGACAGCTGGATCTGATGACAGTTCCAAGAAGGTAGCAGAGGCCTGGCACCTGGCCTCAACTCATGAGACTCTGTGGGGCCCCAGCTCCTGGCGGGGCTACTACCGAGGCCTCGGCTGTATCAGAGTCTAGCTTCTCCCTCGACGAGTCCTGCTTCTTCACTCCCTCACATATATGATTCTTGAGAGCAAGCTCACCCCCAAAATCCCCATCTCAGAGTGCTTCCGGGAGCCTGCTCATTCCAGGACCCTGCTGGCCACACTACGTGCATAGCCTTCCGAACGCAGCTACATCTCATAGATGTTACAGGTCAAGATAGAAGTGATTAGATCCCTTTCACAGACAAGAGAAATGAGACTCAAATAGCGTACCAAACTAACATCAGGGTAGGGGTTCAAACCGAGGAAACTCGAATCCACAGTTTGCAGTCCTTCTGCCATGTCCTAGCAATGCCCACTTCAGTCTCCAGGAGACCCTTCAGAATCTTTCTGACATTTATCAATCACAAAAATCACTTATGGTTCCCAGAGAATTGTTGTATTCAAATATTGACAACTGGCTTAAAGAAATAAATAATATTCATCGACAGCCACAGAGTGGTAGATCTCTAATTTTCCCGTTTTAACGGATCTCCTATAAAATGTATGGAAGAGTGATCAGATTGCTCTGTAAGATCTTAGCACCCAAAGAGTGCGGTTCCGAAGCCCTAAGATGCCTACTGCTTGAGAGGCCAGCATGGCGGGGAGCCAGTGGGTCTTGGATCAGTCAGCATGACTACTTCCAAGGTGTTGGTGCCTGGCTCCCAGCCAAGCTTCCTAAACTCCACGTGTCTGGATTTTCTAACGGGAACAGTAATATCATCTACCCTTCGGTGCCACTGTAGGGATTAAATTAAATATATGTTGATCTTTTATTAGCGTTCCATACATGCTTTTTAAAACCATTGATTCAAATTTATAAAGAGTAAGACCCATGACTGATCATAACAATTTCTGCTGTCAGTAAAAATTAAAATGTTGAAGTATGCTGTGGTGAGTCCTAAAAATGCCCTCAAAAATTTCACTCAATCAGAAAGCCATCAGAAGGCAGAAGTCCCTCAGACGGGGGACCCAGCTAGCCTCTTTTGAACCACACAGATGAGAGAGAACTCTGATCAGGATGCCCTCCTCGTAAACAAGGGCATGTCAATAAAGAGTAGGAATCAACTCTGGATGTGTCCGCTACAGAAAATGACTTCTGCTCCAGCAGAAGTAAAATAATAGCTCATGCCCGATGATTTAAATAGTCTTCCCGGGCTTCCCTGGTGGCGCAGTGGTTGAGAGTCCGCCTGCCGATGCGGGGGACACGGGTTCGTGCCCCGGTCCGGGAAGATCCCACATGCCGCGGAGCGGCTGGGACCGTGAGCCATGGCCGCTGAGCCTGTGCGTCCGGAGCCTGTGCTCCGCAACGGGAGAGGCCACAACAGTGAGAGGCCCGCGTACTGCAAAAAAGAAAAAATAAATAAATAAATAAATAAATAGTCTTCTCTTTTGAACAATCCTCAATAATATCTCACAAGTACATGGACGTACAAGTGTGGAGGTGGATCAGAAACTCACGGTGTGGGAGGCAGGGAAGCTGGGGAGAAATCAGACAGGCTGTGCATTCATGATTTGTTCCTGATTCACAATACTTGTCTGGAGCAGGGGATATTCTTAGATCCTTTTCTTGAAGTGGAAGAAAAAGACTGAGAAATCTCCTAGAAATAATTTTAGGTAACCACAACTATTTTAATCTCAATGTTCATGAGCTAATGTTTAATTTAAGGAGAAAAAAATGAAAACAGCATTTTTAAAAAAGGAAATGTCAGTTGTATGTTTTGATTTTTTAAAATTCTCTCTCCAGAGGCAAGATTTGCTTAGTCACAGAAGCCAGAGATGTCTTCTTAGAAGGAATTTAAATCTGCAGCAGAACATCATTGAGGAAAGCTAAATCCATTGTCATATGAAAATGAAATCTACAGCGATAAAACTATACTTAACTTTTAAGAAATGGAAACCAGATGCAACCTAGCCAAATGCCATCTGTAAAATCTTTGTGGCATAAAAGGGTGCTCTGGATGTTTCAGCCCAGGGATGGAAACATTCTGTGGAATTCCAGATGGCCTCAGGTTCATAGGGCAGCATCTGGGAGGAGATGACCCCCACATGAATCTGGAAGGTCTCCGACAATGGGCAGGGGTCAGGACAGGAGCATTCGTGCCCGGGGAGGGGCCCACCTCCTCAGGCTTCTGCCCCAGGTCTGCACCACTTTAAGAAATTGTAAGTCACCTCTCTAGGGAGAGGAGACCCAATGACAAACGTAGCCCAGTATTCCCTTCAGAGGCCACACAGATTCGCTGCACACACACCCAACAGGGGAGCCTGGTCCAGCATCTGCAGTCGGAGCACCATGGAGACCTTCCCTCCATCCTCAGGGTCCGCACGCTGTGAAACCGCACCTCTTAGTACTGTTCCTCCTCTCACTTCCTCTCTCCTTTCCTGGGGACAGGGGTCCTCCAGACTTCTCTTGTTTGCTGTTGTGTGTGTGTTTTAAAGATGCAGAGGAGATGGAAATGGAGATAAAAGTGTGGGGAAAAGAGTTTCTGATTGTTTTTCTTTGGTATTCAGTCGCCACCTCAAGTGCTGCAGAATTCTCAAAAACGGAGCAGCATTGTCAGAGGCAAAGGATGTATCTGCCTTTGAGGCATCCTGTACTAGATAAACAGAACCTGGGAACAATATGTCTGAATTTCAAACACGGCCTTTCTCTTCTTCGCACAAGAGATCAGTTAGACACTTAGCACTTGGTGCAAAAATTAAGAAAATTAAAATTTCTAGAATCTCCTTTCAAGTTTCCGTATGACCCAAGATACCTAACTGCGCATTCCCCAAACACTCCTGAGCATCTAAATATCTAATATCTTTACTAAAAAAAAAAAAAAAAAAGTTAGTGCTGCCAATAATGATGAACTTGCTGATTTTTTAAGTTCACAAATTTGGACTATAATTATTATTTATGATTTTTTTTAATTAAGACAAAGATCGGCAGCATTACTCATCAGATTTAGATGGCAGTGAGATTTTAGTTCTGGCATCGCTGGCTTAGAAAAGAGTATCACAGACAAATTCTCTGTTCTCAGTTTCTTTATGTTTTACTCTTCATTATATATGTTTTTTTCTTACAGGTGTAACATCAACGACTTCCTGAAGATAGTCCAAAAAGTTAAAAAGGAGTATGATTTCACAATGAGACTATATTTAAGAAATACAAACGTTATCTTGCTGTTTTGGTTTCTTCCCCGTAGCTTAATTATATACCACAAATCTTTTGCATAAGCAGCCTGTTAACTAAATACGTAGAGATCAACCCCACACAAAGACATGCCTCAATGTGTGTTTTCTTAATCTGTCTCGCCAGAGAGTACATGTTGTAGTGAAATGTGGTCCTTGACTACGAGCAGAACAGCCTCATGTCAATAAAGCAGCATGTTTACTTTTTGGAAAGGTGAACATATATTTCCATGGGGGTGGGGGGGGGTTCTGCCATCTCCGTGAGGCAGCCAGTGTGAGTTCTCTGTCCACCTACATTCAATTCCCCATGAAATTGTATCTACTCTGCATCTTTCTCAAGCTTCAGTAGGTGCAGAAGTGGCTTCTGCAGACGGACACAGTTAGTTTTCACCGTTTGAATGGAATGTCCTTTGCCCTGCAATATTTGTTTAGAAGGCATGGGTATTTTCAGAGGTTTTACCACAGGGCAACCTTAGTGCATTCTGAATTGAGAGTGCAATTCTTGGAGGGACAACCACAACATATCTGGCTTAAATTGTGTCAGAGAGAACTTTTTAATAAAAATTGCATTCATTTAGAGTGTCCAACATGATTTAATATATGTACACAAAGTTAAATGATGACTACAGTCAAGCTAATTAACCCACTGTCTCCTCACATGTTTACCATTGTGTGTGTGTGTGTGTGTGTGTGTGTGTGTGTGTGTGTGTGTGTATGATGAAAGCACCTGAAATCTAGTCTCTTGGCAAATTGCAGTATTGAGTATGGTGCTATTAATTATAGTCACCACCCTGTACATTAGATCTTAGAACTTACTCCTCCTACGTAACTGGGATTCTGTACCCTGCAACCAACATCTCCCCATTCCCCCCACCTCCTTACCTCTGTAGGATCTAGCAATCCCCCCTGCTAGGTATATACCCAGAGGAAATGAAATTAGTGTCTCAAAGAGATATCTGCACCCCCATGTTCATTGCAGCTTTAGTCACAATAGCCAAGATGTGGAAGCAACCTCTAAATGTCCATCAGTGGATGAATGGATTAAGCAGATGTGGTGTACACACACGGGAATATGATTTAGCCCTAAAAAGATTGAAATCCTGCCATTTTCCATACAAGCACAAACCTGGAGGATATTACACCACGTGAAATAAGCCAGACACAGAACAAAAAAATACGACATGGTCTCACTTTCATGTGGAATCTTTAAAAGTCAGTCACATAGAAGCAGAGAGCAGAACGGTGATTTTCAGGTGTTTAGTTTTGATCACTAGCTCCCAAGGGGGAGGATCTCATGTTTGTTTACTGTTTATAAGTCACTTCGAACATTTGGAGTTGCCTGTATGTTCAGAGAATTTTGACTGGGGCGTCTACTCATTTTTTTGCTTTGGTATAACTTTTTTTTAAAACTAGAATACACTCCTGAGATAAATAAAACCTCTGTACCCTGATGGAAATTTGGGCCAAAGATGAAGTATAGCTACAAGAATTTAATCGTGAGTCCTTTGAAGGGGCTTTAGGAAGGAAAGGCACAACTCATACTTTATAAGCTTTGAATAAATTCACCCCTTCAAAAGAATTTAAGGTTAAAACCCTCCTGCATCACCCCATCTCAACCAGATACAGAGTGAGCTGGGGAAATGTCTGAACTAAAGACCAGTTACATCCTCATGTCGGGGAAGTCATCTGTATTGTCCTTCTGCGTCCAGCATATTTCAATCAGCATAACACCCTCTAGGTCCATCCACGTTGTCACAAATAGGAGGATTGTTTTAAGGATGAATAATATTCCATAGTATAATATATACATCTATCAAAACATCAAGTTGTACACATTAAATATATATAATTTCTATTTGTTAATTATAACTCAATAAAGCTGTGGAAAAAAGATAAACAATAAAAAGACTAAGTTGCAAAGCCACTGGTCTCACCAGTGCTCTGGCGACATCCCCCCCTCCCCAGAGCACCAACCAGGAAACATTCATTTGGATTCCAAGTTTTCAGTGCAGACCAAGGTTGCAGTGAACCATTTTACAATACTATCTAAGAAAAGGTTCAGAACCCTATCGAGATGTCGCTATGTAGAGATGTTCATTGAATTTCAGTGGAAATGCTGAATGGCTCTTGGTTAAATTTGAGCAGAAGAGAGGGAAATACACGAAGCTTATTCATGTCCCGACAGACACTTTGCCACACATTCAGGTGACATTTATCAAGTGGCTGGTAAGTAAATCGTCACAACTAATAAAGTACACTAGCAGAGAAGTCCTCTGTGAGATAGAAATGAAAATAACCAACAAAGGCCTTATACCTCCAGCGTTTGCCCACCAGACCCTCCCCAGGAAGGAGGCTGGAGCCCCTGGCTGGGCAGGAGCACAGAGAAGGCAGCTGCTCTGGGCTACAGTCCCCACTGCCCAGCATCAGGTGAGGGGAGAAGCCCCTCTCCACTGACCCCAGCCCAACAGTCCCACCTCTACTCCCTGAAAACACTCCCCAAAGGCAGCAGGACTGCAAAGGCTCCACCTGGAATCCCTGGCTCAGGTCTGTTCATCTTCCTTGTCTCACAGGGTGCATAGCCAGCTGCAGGTAGCACAGCCCTGGCTACTTCCAAGCAACAGCGTGAGACGTCGGATTTTGCTAAATGAGTCAGAACTGATCTCCTGAATAAGAGCTTCCCAGTGGGGAGGGTGGCTTCAGAAGGCAGCAGGACACTGTTACCTGGGCCACTGACTAGCGGTCTGTGAGGGGTCATCCTTTCTCTTACCTCTGCTTTCAAGATAAACCTGAGCATCCCTAAGCCTCCTTGTACCTCTATGTGTTATGAACTGTAACAAAATGTGGTTTGCACAGAAAGGGAATTTGCTGCAATAAATATTCACCCACACTTTTTTTTTTTTTTTTTTTTTTGCGGTACGCGGGCCTCTCACTGTTGTGGCCTCTCCCGTTGCAGAGCACCGGCTCCAGACGCACAGGCTCCGGACACGCAGGCTCAGGGGCCATGGTCCATGGACCCAGCTGCTCTGCGGCATGTGGGATCTTCCCGGATCGGGGCACGAACCCGTGTCCCCTGCATCGGCAGGCGGACTCTCAACCACTGCACCACCAGGGAAGCCCTCACCCACACTTTTGATTACTTTTGTGGGAGGAGGTTATGACTCACAGTAGTCAAAACTTGGAAGCAACCAAGATGTCCTTCAGTCAGTAAATAGATAAACCACAGTCCATCAGATAATGGAATATTATTCAGCATTAAAAAGAAATGAGCTATCGGAGACTTCTCTTGTGGTCCAGTGGTAAAGAATCTGCCTTCCAAAGCAGGGAACGTGGATTCGATCCCTGGTCAGGGAACTAAGATCCCACAGGCTGCGGGGCAACTAAGCCCACGCACCTCAACTAGAGAGAGAAAAAACCTGCATGCCACAACTAGAGAGAAGCCCGTGCACCATGACAAAGAGCCCACGCCACAATGAAAGATCCTGCATGCCTCAACGAAGACCCCGCATGCCGTAACTGAGACCCAAGGCAGTCCTGAAAAATAAATAAATAAATAAATAAATAAATAAATAAATGAGCTATCAAGCCAAGAAAAGACTTAGAAGAAACTTAAAGGCCTATTACTAAGTGAAAGAAACCAATCTGAAAATATTACATTGTGTATGATTCCAACTCTATGACATTCTGGAAAAGGCAAAAGTGTGGAGACAGTAGAAAGATCAGTGGTTGCCAGGGAAGGGATATATGGGTGGAGCACGGAGGATTTTTAGGGCAGTGAAACTACTATGTATGATACTGTAATGAAGGATACATGTCATTTTACATTTTTTCAAACCCACAGACTATATGACACAAAGAGTGACCCCAAATGTCAACGGTGGACCTTGGGTGAGGATGACGTGTCCATAATTGAAACAATAAATGCACATACACTCATTCATGTGTATGTTTATAATTTCCACCTAGTCAAAAGGTTCATCATTGGTGAAATGTACCATCTGGGGAGTGATGTTGGAGACTGGGCATGTGGCAGGTACCGAAGGGAGAAATTGGGAAATCTCTGTACCTTCCTCTTGATTTTATTGTAAGCCTGAAACTGCTCCAGAAAAATTGTCTTTAAAAATAAAAATAGGGCTTCCCTGGTGGCGCAGTGGTTGAGAGTCCACCTGCCGATGCAGGGGACGTGGGTTCGTGCCCCGGTCCGGGAAGACCCCACATGCTGCAGAGCGGCTGGGCCTGCGAGCCATGGCCACTGAGCCTGCGCGTCCGGAGCCTGTGCTCCGCAACAGGAGAGGCCACAACAGTGAGAGGCCCACGTACTGCAAAAAATAAAAATAAAAGCATGGGAAAAATAAATTCTAAATCTCAATACAGAAGTTATACTGAGTTCCTGAGAACAGATAATGCTGTGGAAAGTACTTCATGAGAGGGAATTCATTAGACCTGTGCTGTAGATCTTTTAATAATTTCTAAGGGAAGATGAAGCTACCTGGTTTGGACATTAAAATGAAGAAAGCATTAACTGTCTGGAATAGCTTTAACTTGGGGAAAATCTGAGACTACATCTCTGATAATATACGTTTCACATATTATGGGGTTATCGTTCAGTCTATCCCAATTCAGGTACCAATAACTAGTGATTTCTAAAAGCAAAGCGTGAATTAACCAGCTCTAGTTGAAAGAGGGCAGTCACTCAGGGAGAAGGGCTTTTTTCTACATGTCCTTGAGCCGTTGACTGAGGCACATTTGTGTCCATTTCTGTATTCATAAAGTCGAAAATAAAACATGCTTCTAAAATTACTGAAGGACCCCCGATAGAAAGGTGAAGAGGTCCACTGGCATCTTTATGGAGCAGTACAACAGGGGATTAAAGACTACAGAGAGAAAGGGCACTGCTGGGGAATAGATGGTTTCAAATGCAGCAGCAAATTATATCTAAATTTAAAATTAAATGTAAAGTCCTTCTGTCAGACCCTCCTAAAAGCCATTGCCTTGGGTATTTGAACCTCGAGGGCACATTCATTTTGAGAGTATATAAATTTTTTTAAAAGATACAGTTCTTTATAAATTATTGGTTGTACACTTTAAAATGTTGCCACTTAAGCTCAGTGGGTTAAGTGATGGGACATGAAACCTTGGGAAGAATGTGGGTTAGTTACTGTCAAGGTGTCAAAGGTCATGTTGGAAGATCTACTAGATTTTTACTTTAAAGGTGAGACAGCGAGGTCACGGAGTTGGCCCCTAACTGGGGTGAAATCTTTTAAATTTACATGTCCATAAAGTGGACCACTGTCTCAGAATCGGAAATATAGGGGTAAATATATGAGTTAGTTAATTTAACTTTCAAATTTTTGATGCATACCCTTTACTTTGAAAGGAATAATATGATTTAAGTGACTTTTATTTTAAAATGTTTAACCATTTCCCTACTCTTGAGCATATCAGGCTTGCAAACTTAGTAAATATGACTTTTTTAATGTGTGCATTTTTCAATTTTTTTTTTAGTTAATTTTTATTGGAGTATAGTTGCTTTGCAGTGTTCTGTTAGTTTCTGCTGTACAGCAAAGTGAATCAGCTATACTTATACATATATCCCCTCTCTTTTGGATTTCCTTCCCATTTAGGTCACCACAGAGCATTGAGTAGAGTTCCCTGTGCTCTACAGTAGGTTCTCATTAGTTATCTCTTTTACACATAGTGTATATGTATCAATCCCAATCTCCCAATTCATCCCACCCGCTTCTTCCTCCCTTGGTATCCATGTTTGTTCTCTACGTGTATGTCTATTTCTGCTTTGCAAGTAAGTTCATCTGTGTCATTTTTCTAGATTCCACATGTAAGTGATATTATACGATATTTGCTTTTCTCTTTCTGACTTACTTCACTCTGTATGACAGTCTCCGCCCATCCATGTCTCTGCAAATGGCGTGATTTGTCCTGCAGTCATAGGTAACCAGGACAGATCTGGGTGCCTGGCAGCAGGGTGCTGCCATAACAAACACCTAAAAATGCACACTGGCTTTGGGACAGTGGAGGATAGATGCTACAAGGGCTTTGAGAAGAATTCTGGCAAAATCTTGAAAAGCCTTCATGTGCGAGGAAACGAGAACATGAAGAGCTCAGGAGAGTGTTGGTGGACATCCAAGGTCTGGAGGGAGCTGTCTGTGCAGCTTAAAGAAAACAGAGAAAAGTGTTACAAAAACTTGAGGAAAGGGGACTCTGATGATGGTGGAGCAGAAAGTCCAGCATGTCTTCTGTTGCCTGAGATGATGTGAAACTGGAAAAAAGTGCTGCATTAGTCAGCGCAGACTTTCATAGCAGAACCCCGAGTCAGGCGGCTTACACAACAGACATTTACTTCTTACAGCTCTGGGGGCTGGAAGTCCAAGATCAGGGTGCCTGCAGGGTTGGTTCCTGGTGAGACTTCTCTTCCTGGCTTGCAGACGGTCCCCTTCTCACACTGTCCTTGGATGGCCTTTCTTCTGTGAGTGGAGAGAGAAATGGGGTAGGGGGAGACCTCTTTGGTGTCTCTTCCTCCTACTGGATCACAGCCCCACCGTTATGACCTGATTGAACCTGAATTACCTCCCTAAAGGCCCCATCTCTAAGTCCAGTCACATGGGGAGTTAGGGCTCCAGCATATGGATTTGGGGGGACACAAGTCAGTTCATAACATGCATCTAATGAGCTCTATGATCTAGCTAAGGAGAATCCCAGTCAAAATATTAAAACATCCAATGGCATTTATTCGTTGCCTGTGATAATATGCAAAATGAAATAAATATGCTCAAGAATAAACTCTTAACTATAAAGCATCCAGGATTAGTTGGGTTTGTAATTAAAAGATTTCCTCTTTCCAGCCTCTCCAGAAGAGAAAAAAGGTCCTATGCACCTAGTCTTTATAACCTACAGCAGGATAGGATATTCCGGGAATGGGACCTGTGTTTTAGCCAGTTGGAATGGACTGGCCTTGAGTCTGGAAATACTCAGGTGGGTTCCAAGATCAATATTCTGATCCAATGGTTGATATTATTTGTGCATGTTGAGTTCATCTTCTGAGAAGTTTGGCTTTTTTTATTACAAAAAGTCATCTTTTTTCCATAAGTATTTTAGTATCTTTTACAAGAATGGTTATTGAACTCCTCTGACCAAAGCTTTATTGCTAATTTGGCCCCTATGGCACAGTCAGTAGGAATCTGACAAGTCAGCCTTCCAAACATGTCACATGAATAATACCCAGTCCCTCTAACCAATTTGGTTAGTTTCAACTCTCATGTGGGTGCAACTGGATTCAAGTATTATTTTTATCCTAGAAAAAGCGATGACAGGGTAATTCATCAACACTAACGATGATAATTAGAATAAGCTCCACCGTATGTGGTAACAGAGCTAGAGTTTACTGGATTCTTGTGGAACAGAGACTAATCTAAGCACTTAACTGATTCCATTCTCAGAACCACCTAGGAGCCTCGCACATTTTATTATCCACGTTTGACAGAAAAGTAAGCTGAGGCACAGAATTTTCAACTTGACAAAGTTTAGAAAGCTAGGAGGTAGTTCAGCCAGGATTCCAAACCAAATACTCTCAAGGCTCGGGATATTCAGTTTAAGAATATAAGATTCTCAGGGAGGCAGATAATTATTTCCACCCAGTGTCACTAGCTTAAGCTTATATAACCCCTTTCATATGAAAAACAGGAGACATTTCAATCCTGCTTTGTAGCCATGTTACTTTATTAATGGATTTATGAGCATCTACCACATTTCATCATAAACTCTTGTTTATGTGTGATTCTCATTGAAATGTTAGCTATGTCAGCATTGAGACCTACTTAAGATGAATACCGTAAGCAGGTAACATAGTGTAACAGGGAAGAGCCAATTTTGACTCCATGTTAGATCTGATTCTTTGACTTTAACCTTTGCTTTTCATTGCTTTTGTTATTACAATCATACATAATAGCCTGCCTCAGGAAACCCCGCCCACCTGTGGATGGCTGCAAGAAAGAAGAAATTAATGAATCCCCTCCCCGAGGCTGGCCATTCCAGGAGATGTTTTGCAAGACTGATGGCCCTTCTTACCTTACTTCCTCCCCGCCTCCCCCTCTCTATTCTGCCTATTTACTATACTTCGCTGTCTGATTCTATAAAAGAAACTGGCATGCAGACCCCGATAAGATGGTTTTTTGGAGTCAGTAGTCTGCCATCTTCTTGGTCTGCCGGCTTGCTTTCCAAATAAAAGTGGTCTTCCTTGCCTCAACAGCTCGTCTCCTGATTTATTGTGCTGTCGTGTAGCGAGCAGAGTGAGCTTGGACTTGGTAACAATAGTGCCTGAGATACTTACAGTATTTTCATTAATTCAGAGTAAAAAACAAATGAGTTAGGCTAATAACTGTAGGTTAATGTGGACATCAGGGTAGGACACCCCAGAATGAAATCTGCAAGCTGTTTATTGTGATGCAGTGGAGCTGTCTAACCACCTCTGCCTCAGCATCCTTCCGGGGGCCTGGCAATACCACATCCCTTCTTGGTGCTTGGCCAGGCTAAGCCAGGCTAACGTTTTGGGTGCTTTTGCAATAAAACTCAAGACTGGTAAAGAGAAGGAACTTATTTTTAGAAAAAAAACCTTACAGGAGCTAGGATGCCAGTGGCCACCCTGTAAGATGTTGCCTTGTGTCCTCCGACTCTCCATCCCCCAGCAGAACCATCCAAAACAGAGTTAGTAAACCCGGCCACAACTGGCGGAGAAATCTATGGGGAAGCAGAGACGAGATCCCGGGGCAAAGAGATTCTAGGGGCTCAGGAACAAAGACGAGGTGAAGGTGTGAAGGCTGGGGTCTGCAGGGATCTAGAGGCAGCTTCAGGAGTGGTGTGAAGGGAGCCTCTCCTGCAGCATCCCCTGTGGACACTACCTGTACCAGCAGATACAACCACAAGAAGTGAAGGACTCCCTGCAGTGCGTTTTGCTGGTATTTTCTTTTCTTTTTTTTTTTAATTTATTTATTTTATTTGTTTACTTTTGGCTGCGTTGGGTCTTTGTTGCTGTGCGCGGGCTTCGCATTGCGGTGGCTTCTCTTGTTGCAGAGCACAGGCTCTAGGTGCCCGGGCTTCAGGAGCTGTGGCTCGCGGGCTCCAGAGCTCAGACTCAGTAGCTGTGGCACACAGGCTTAGCTGCTCCGCGGCGTGTGGGATCTTCCTGGACCAGGGCTCGAACCCGTGTCCCCTGCATTGGCAGGTGGATTCTTAACCACTGTACCACCAGGGGAGTCCTGTTAGGTATTTTCTAGTAAACAACATCATTCCCTGCTCCACAGAGACCTTTCCTGGGGAGGTTACTCTCAATCAGGTGATGGGGAGTTCACCAACTGGGTTTCGTGGTAAAGCTGCATTTTTACTCCTTCCATTTGTAAAAGTTTGTCCTCTCCCTTTTGTTCCTAAGTTCCCAAAATATAAGCTCACAGAGTTACTTTCAAAGTCTGTAGGAGAAGCAGGAGCCTTTGCCTTTCTCTGTCTGACTCACTCATCTTTTCCCCTTACCTGCATTTCCTCATCTTGCTCCCACCCCATCCCGAGCCCTCCAGGATTTGTGAAAGCCTCACCTTTAGCTTCCTGTAAGAATTAAAAAGCAAGGCCAGGAGGGCTCATGCGGGATTACATTCAGGGCGGTTCAGAAAACCGCATGCACAGCTAATGAGATATCGCAGCCCCGCAGGGGCTCAGGGCCATGGGCCAGAGCCACGCACCGCAGAGCTGGCTTCAGGGGGAGCTGCAGTGGTGACAGCAAACGCCTCCTACGGTGAACGGCTGCAGGGATGAAAGAAGCCTTTCCTGCCTGGCCTAGATTCCAGATGTCTCTGTTCAAACCAGAATGCTATGGCCTGGCAGGCAGCTAGCACTTTTTCTCTTTTAAGAAATAAAAATGGATCCAGTGAAAGGGGGAATCCAAAAATAGGAAGCAGTCATCTAATCAGAAAGATATCCCACCAGCCTGGTGGGGTTCATGTATGTACAGCGCGCTTACAATGTTTTTTTTAAAAAAAAAGGAAAAAGAAAAAGGTTCTTTTATTTTGTGTTTGGTTCATTTGTTCAGAAGACCCCCCTCCTAAAGCCTTAAAAAGAGATAGCACTTTGTGTGTCTGAGATCTTTTAAAAATCACCCTGTATTATTTGAGAGAAAAATCAGCTGGAAACTTTTTCTGCAAAACGGTGTTTAATTTTATACTCCGGGCTGCAGCATCAGCAATTAATAAAGTCACCAGCACTAGATAAAGAAAGACATGATAAACCAATTTACTTTACAGAGAGTCCAAATGCAGGTTAAATTTGCAGAACTGTTCCTTAAACTGCCAAAGGGCCTTTCGGCATTTAAGATGTTTTTCTAATGGGTTTTTCTTACTCAGAGTATAATCTTTATGGTAAAGTTCCCTGCGTGTTTATTCCCTGAGTTGCATTCCTCTCTCAGGATAGTGTGGAATGAAAGTCCTGCACAGTTGACACTCGACTTGGAAGATGTTACCGGCAAATCCCTCCACTCATAAAAAGAGCCCTTGCCACGTGCCAAGCACCGTGTGAGCCCTTTACACGTATTACCTGATTCATCCTTCACAACCAGCCAAGAGCAGGTCCCTTGGCTAGCATCCCGGCTTTACAGATGAGGAAGCTGAGACAGAGAAAGCTTCTGTCCCTCCCTGCGGACCCAGAGCCAGAGGAGGCAGGGTGAGGATTCTCACTCAGGGGGTCTCTGCAGGGAGACCCACACCCCCCGCCCACCCTGTTTCCTCCTTCATTATGGTCAAGGTCTTTCCTCCCGCTTATGGCCAAACCCTCTGCCTCTCTCCACTCTGTATTCCACAAAGAAGCCAAATAACTCTCAAAAAGAAATCCTGCACTTCAGCCTCTGAATGTCTTCTACATGGTAAGCTCCATATGGACAGGAAGTTTACCTCCCTTTGTTCTAATTGATCTCTACCACTTTCCTGGTACGAAGATGCTTAATAAGCATTTGTTAATAAATTGATGGAGGAGGTGCTGTCTTTGTCTTCCAGATCTAGTCCTTAACCTAGTTCACCTTGCAAGTAAGTACATTTGATTTAAATACTCATTCTTAGAGATGTGAAAAAGAAAGTTTATTTTATTTTGGGGAGAGTAAAGTGATTTTTTAAAAGGCTAGATTTCTGCAAAGGTGACAGAAAGCTGAGTAAACAAGACCTTTGAGGTTTATAAATTTATCTTTTTTAATTAAATGAAAGAAGTTTTGCTTGAAGCTATACGTCTCTACTTTTTTTTTTTTTTTTACGGTACACGGGCCTCTCACTGTTGTGGCCTCTCCCGTTGCGGAGCACAGGCTCCAGACGCGCAGGCCCAGCGGCCATGGCTCACGGGCCCAGCCGCTCTGCAGCATGTGGGATCTTCCCGGACCGGGGCACAAACCCGCGTCCCCTGCATTGGCAGGAGGACTCTCAACCACTGCACCACCAGGGAAGCCCCGTCCCTACTTTTAATAGATTACATAACTTCTTTAGAATTGGAAGATAAAATTCTAAATGTGATCATTATTTTCCTATTCTGTCTGTGTCTAACATCTGAAGTTTGGTCTACACTGGAGTGTTTTCATCGTTTTTTGACCGTGATGTACAATAAAGGTGGAGGGAAAAAAAGAACAAACAAAAAAAAGAATAAAAGTAAAAAACGAAAGGAAGGAAGGAAGGAAGGAAAAAAGGAAGGAAAATCTTCAAGTTACCATATATAACAGGAATACCAAGATGACATATAATTGTTCCCTCCAGCCCCCATTCTTGTCCTTAGCTACTTAGAACATTGCCAGCATATTTTCATAAAAATTTTCTTACTCTTATTGGAAACCATATTCCCTATATTTTCTATTTTATTCCACCCTACTCGGTTACATTATATTCCATGATATTTTCATCTATTACATTCTACTCCATTCTACTTTAAAACACTGCTTTACAACCTACTAAATTAAATTACCAATATAGCGTGTCTTTTTCAAAAGTCTACAAGATGCTGAAATTGACGTTTTCAAAGTAGAACTAACTCAGACAAAACAAAACCAAAAAATACGGTCACATTGGTTTGCAGCCACTGTGGAAGTCAGGCAGCCTCCTTTTAATTGGCTGCATTTCCACTCTTTAGCAACTTGTTTTGTCGATATGCCTTTTCATCCCCAGAGATATGAGCTACAATGATTGTAAAGGCTTTGCATAAATCTCATGAGTAAACACAGAAGAAATCTTTTCCAAAGTTTTTCCAAAGTTCAGTATTAATCAGGTATGCACATCCGAAGCACGTGGTTGCTGACACCTGCTCAGTGAGGAGAGGCCCCTTTGCAGTCAAGAGCTGTTTGGAAACGTTAAGCTAAATTATACACGGTTTAAAAGTCCTGAAATGAACAAAACACTGCACAGAGCAATTGCCAGTGAAAACCACACATCCATCTACTCAGCTCTATGACTCAGATGCTCACGGAAACCTCCAGTAAACTCTGTACTGTTAAGAGATGGGGCATCCTGGTGACTCAATCGGTTAATAAAAGGAATTAGTCCATACGCGTAAGTCTAGACACATTCATTTACTATTTACCTAGGAGTATCTAGAGAAATCAACTGAATGTTTAACTTTAAAATCAGTTGTTATAGCTACGACTGTAAACAACAGTTTGACTACTGGCTGGAGAATAGGTTGAGATCATCTGTTTAACTAGCAAGGTCTGTTAACAAGTCACAAGTCGAGGGGAACAGTCTCCCATTAGCTGATTTCCAGGGACTGTCAGAGTATTTACAATTCCAGGGACTGTCAGAGTATTTACAACTCAAACATCTGCCCAAGGAATGACCGAATGCGTGATTTGAGCGTTCTTAGAGTTTTTAATTAGATATCAAGAGAGATGAATCCAAAATTCTTACAATTCTAAGACCCAGTAGCAACTATGATAAAAGTTTTTTCCTACACTCATATTTTTTCTGGACCATTTCTAACAGGGTCCATGGGCCTCTTAATATCTAATAACTTCCCTCTGTGACTCAAAAAGCATCTTCCAACAGGTCAGCTTCATAGGTCCTGGGGCCGCTCACGGATCTCTGTCCTTCCTGGAATCTTGTACACAAACTCGAAAAAATTCTTTTCCATTATTTTTCCCATTATATTGTTCATTATTTTTGTCCATAGGCCTAGCACCTTCTTCACATCACTTATTCTCTTCTCTGTAGAAACTGATGATTGGCCCTTAATTTCTCTTTTCCTGATGTTCCATAGAAACAGAACCCCTGGACTTTATCTTGACAAATGACTGCTCAGAATAGATCCTCTATTTTGAAGCTAAATGTGAAGAAAAGTGTCATGTGACAGTTTCCAGGAGTGTTCCTTAAAAATCTGTCTTTTCTGCTTTCTTTTTGAATCTCCATTTATCCTGCTAATTGGAACCTACATGGTATAATGGGTGTTCCAACTGCCTTTTTGGACCATGAGGATGAGGGCTACACCTCAGGGATGGCAGAGTCTAGATGTCTCAAGACTTCATGGAACTGAGATGCCCAGCTAGGTCTGGGTCACCTACCTCCAGGTTTTTTTTTTGTTTTTTTTTTTTGCGCTACGCGGGCCTCTCACTGCTGTGGTCTCTCCCGTTGCAGAGCACAGGCTCCGGACACACAGTCCCAGCGACCATGGCTCACGGGCCCAGCCGCTCCGCAGCACGTGGGATCCTCCCAGACCGGGGCACGAACCCGCATCCCCTGCATCGGCAGGCGGACTCCCAACCACTGCGCCACCAGGGAAGCCCTACCTCCAGGTTTTTATGTGTGGAACACTTCCAGCATGCCAGCATCTGGGGCCATAAGAGGAAGGTTTGAGGGTGGTTCAAAATGCAACTGGGGTTCCCTAGGCCTCAGGCAGTGCATGGGGCAGGGAGTGCCAAGGGCAGCTCTAGGAACCAAAACATGAAAGGCAGCTGTCAACTGTGTTCAGTCCATTCCACACACATGTTAAATACAGCAAATTTTACACAGTGTTGGGATTGGGGCCTTGGATTTATTTTTTTCTCTTTAATTTTCTTTTTTCTTCCACTGCTATTTAAAATTCATTGACACGCATTCACTCTATTTTTACAAACACGTTTATTATGTGCCTCCTCCTTGTAAATGCATTGTTACATCTATCTTTAGCATCTAAGCTTTCAAGTTAGCCCTTGGCCTTTTTATCTCTGTGAACTCTTTCAAAGTCAACATTAAAATAGAGAGCATCAGTTAATCATATTGTCTCTTTTATTGACCCTGCATTGATGTATGAAATCTTTCCAGATGAACGGTAACGTTTTGTTTTATTAGAGATTAACTTCCACTACTGTTTTCAGAGAACTTTCTGACTTCTTTCCCCAAGAACTTGCTTTTAAATCAGCCCTCGAGACTTCAAACTGCGAGCCTCTCAGCAAAGGGCATGTGAAACAGCATCTGAGTTGCTGCTGCCAGAGTAACAGCTCCATTTGATGTCGCCTTGTTACTGGATGAGCACATCAAAGGTCTCCCAACGCCTGCCAGCCTGGGACCCATGAGCAGAATCATCCTGGGAGAAACAGTGGGGAGACAGAGAAATTGCGCCTGGTTGAAAACATGGGCAAGAAAATCTCCTTCGTGGAGTAACAGTGGCATCTGTTAGCCGTGCTTCTGGATTCTGGGGACTCGTTCTATCTTGACACTCACCCATCTTGACCACACCTCCTAACTTCCACTGGGGTTGCAAGGCATTTTGTTTTTTAATGACAGCAAAAAAGAAAAGCACAAGAGAGAAAGTGTGCTCTAATATTTTTTAACAATTTCGTATTTTAAAGATGGAGTGGTTACATGTTTTTGTTGAAAGGACGGTGATGGAGACACTAAATTTCGTGCACGAGTGGAGGTCTGACAAAGCATTTCTTTGACACGTTGGCACCTGCTGTGTCCTCGACCAGTGTCAGGGCTTCCACGAGATGCTCTCAACACTTAAGATACCTCCCCAATTAACTCCACAGACCCCTAGAGCCAGAGAGATGATAAAGTTGCCTTACGGTTTCCCTCATTTTGCAGACAAGGAATCTGGGCTCCAGGCCAGCAGGGGATAAGGCCAGAGTTGGGCGCCACATGCTCCTGCAGTGACGGGTGCCATGAGATCCTGGGCTTGGCTTCATTCCTCCTCCGGCTCCTCCTGTTCAGGTGGCAGTTCTCCCAACACCCAGCTCTCCTGGGTCCCAGGCAGTGACTTCCAGAATCTGTCATTAGGATATGAACCCTGAACCTTCAACACACTGTAGGGACACAAGTCTGGCCGTGATAAAAGGGGGCCTATCTCCTCACAGGCTCCCCAGAAAGTCAGCTCCTTTTGTCACTGCGACCTCGGGCTCAAGGGAAGTCAGTATGATTTCACAGTAATTCTGGTCAAGCCACGGCTCACCAGGCTCCATAGGTCAGTCCCTCTCTACTTTATTATATTTTATTTTACTTTATTATATTATATTTTACTTTATTTTATTTTGTTTACTTTGTTGTTATTTTTTTTTCTGGTCACACGGCTTGCATGGTCTTAGTTCCTTGGCGATGGATTGAACCCAGGCCCTCGGCAGTGAAAGCACCGGGTCCTAACCACTGGACCACCAGGGAATTCCCTACTTTGTTTTATATTTTATTTTATTTTACATTCTTTTGTTTTATTTTATTTAGTTTGTTTTATGTTTTATTTTACTTTACATTTTTACTGTATTTTACTTTATTATATTTTATTTTACTTTATTTCGTTTTATTTTATTGTATTTCACTTCATTTTGTTTTATTTTATTGTATTTTGCTTTATTTTATTCTATTTTATTGTATTTTATTTTGTTTTATTTTATTGTATTTTACTTTTGTTTTATTTACTTTATTTTTTTATTTTGTCTGACTTTACTATTTTACTTTAAACACTGTTGGAACCCCTCTCACCACAGGCACACAAAGCAACCTATTTCCTCTGTGTGTCTGTCTCCCTACAGGTAGGTCCTGGGCTGGGCTCTGACTCCCACCCAGGAGGGTCACTGCAGCTGGACAGGACTCTGTTTCACAGGAGAGAATGTTCTGCAGTTAAGTGATAACTGAATAAATCAAGCCAAAGCCCAAAATAGCAAACCTGCCTTTTCAAGGAAAAGAAACAAATCGTGTAGATGCGTCTTCCCCACGGATCCGCCATGCGCTGCAGACCTGGCTTCCTGAGGTGCAGTGAGAGGTGACGTGTCAGTGTGTGTGTGTGGGCGGGGCGGGGGGGAACACAGGTCTTCAGCCGT